>NW_015505482.1:414262-431346 GCF_001515645.1 Sinocyclocheilus grahami | reverse complement strand
TATATATATATATATATATATATATATATATATATATATATATATATATATATATATATATATATATATATATGAAGAGTTCAAGTTCTGAACCATCAATTTCAGATGGTTCAGAAGTGCCATCTGAAATTTTCATCTAAAATGAGCATTTTTATCGGACTCCTATATTTATGTTCATTTATTTCACTTTAATGGCATAGAAAAGGACCTATACATTGCCAGTAAAGTAAAATTCCTGATCCTAAACATAGCAGCCTGATAAAAATCCTAATTTTAGAAGAAAATTTCAAATGGCACTTAGAGGCTTTTGCGTCTGAACTCTTCATATATATACACAAAAAGCGATACAGACCTTGATAAGTCAATAATTATTTTCACATTTTGGCCAATATCCAAAAATCTATGCTACTTTGTCCACAATAATGAAATTAAAACACCATAAATTATCAAATATTTTATTTTCATAAATAAACATATATTAAATTATGGAGAGCTTTCAACCAAGGACAAATAGTGCAACTAAATTAAGTACTGAGTTTTAAACTAACTTGTAGCTTTACTTGAATGTTTTTGCATACAAGACTGTATGAACGGCTGGAGCAACCGGAGTGTAACACCTCTCTGGAATCTCCTATCCTGCATATGGCACAAAATAAAACAACTGCCATGATAGCAAAGTGCAGAGTCAGAGAAACCCCTGCCTGCTGGTCACTAGATAAGCCTGTGTGGTCAAAATGTTGACCAAAACAACTGAAAGAGGCCCAGAGCGGGTTTTAGGAGGAAGAGTGAGGGTTTCACCTTGACACCATCTGGGTATATTTATTCAGAAGAGTTTATTTCCTCATGTTCTGCTAGGCACATCAACTGAGACCAGAAAAAATGAGAATTACATGAAGATTACATTAACTTAAAAAAAACTGTACACTTTATAAACAATTAATTAGTCTTATTTGATCATTTACATTTGTGCATTCAGTATCTGAAGTATTTCCTTATAGTCTCAAAGTTAGGTGTGTCTAAATGTGTACAGTTGCCATTGCCCCACACCCATCCCATAATCCCCTCTAACTGCAGTGGTGCTCAGGTTCACATTAGTTTTCCCCACTGACTCTATCTATATAAACTGAGAGGGTCCAACAACTTTTGGATGAAATGATCCAACACTGAGGCGTGAACAAAATGTCAATCATCTAGTATCAGCAGCTGAAACATTCCCCATATCCACAGGGGATTCTGGGTGGACACATCATTGTGCTTGTTAGCATGCGGTTGATGCCGTGCTGGAGACAGTAATTATTCATTACAGAAGCACAGAAGAGAGTATCACATTCACCTCAGACTGAAAGCACACTGCAGACTACACCTCCCAGCATCCCCTGCTCTGGAAAACACTAGTACTGCATAGATGCATACTGCAATACTACTACTACTAATACTACTTTTTGCATTATAAAGAGCAGACACTGTGCAAAGTATGCAAATACGAATTCTGATACCCAAGGGCCAGTTGCTTAAACTGTTTAGAATAGTCTTAAAAAGCTTTTCTTCAAGACTGGTCATAACTTTTTTAATTCAGTTATGAAAAGGTAGATTGGTCTTATTTGTATTGGAAAAGTAAGAGTGATTTCCCCTTGGCAGCTTCTAGTTGTTCAAACTAGTTCTTAAAGGGTTAGTTCACCCAAAAATGAAAATTCTGTCATTAATTACTCACCCTCATGTCGTTTCAAACCCGTAAGACCTTCGTTCATCTTCAGAACAAATTAAGATATTTTTGATGGAATCTGAGAGCTGTCTGACCCTCCATAGACAGCAACGCAACTGAAATGTTCCCAGGTCCAGAAACGTAGCAAGGAGATCTGTAAAATAATCCATGTGACATCAGGGGTTCAACCGTAATTTCACGAAGCTACGAGAATACTTTTTGTGCACAAAAGAAAAAAAATAACAACTTTATTCAACAATTCGTCTCCTCCGCGTCACCCTGTAGCTCCATTTTGGAGAGTATCTGCTGGACGTAAACAACGTATGCTGTTCTGTGTCAGCTGTGTTTTAGTTTTTATTACTTATATGCATATAAATATTATTTGTATACTATTGTAGTATTGTGTTAAATTTGCTTTTCATTTTCAGTTCTCATTTTAATTTTAGTTTAAGTTTTAGTAATTTTCTTATGTGCTATTGTAATTATTTTAATGTAATTATTCTTTTTTTAAAGATATTTTTATTTAGCATTAGTTATAGTTAATTCAACATAAACTTATTTTAGTTATTTTCCAAGGAAATTGTTTCCATCAAATATTTATATTTTATTTTATTTCAGCTTTATCAATAAAAAAAAGGATTTTAATAGTTTTAGTTTTAGTTAACAATAACAACACTGGCATTTTGACTTATTATATAATCCACGCCAATCAAACATGACACCATCTGCTAAATATGAACTCAAAGGCAGCAAATTGCAAACAGAAAGACTGAGAAAAGGCAAGAAACTAGCAATTCTTCCCCAGAGAATATACAAGCAGGCATTTTTGAGAGCTGTGGTCAGTGCATTGTGCAAAACATTTCCCACATAATTCATTTAAACTGCTAACATGATTTGTAATTAATAAAAGGTTTGAGCTGAGAAATGTAATTCAGTTTTGCCAGCTCACACTCACAGACACACACTCTGTCACACAGCAGCTGATGTCTGTTGTGAGGACAGCCCTGAGAGAGGGTGTTGGCTGGAGGAAACAGGAGATTCTATTGTGTATGTGTGAGCGTGTTTGTTTGGGCCTCGTGGATTTTGTGTGCTAACTGGTTTCAGAGAGAGGACGCCAACTCATAGATTCAGAAGATGGATGCAAAGAGCAGAGAGATTGAAAGACAGCGAAAGTGAGAGAAAGAAAGAGAAGTATGACTTTATTCCCTCAGGAAGTAAAAAAGTGGCAGGTGATCTAACATGAGCTCTATCACGCTTTACTTTTGTCTTCTTTTGCTTTTATTTCCTGCATTACATTATATCTGTTTCCTTGCTCTAATTCATCTTCCCAAAAACGAAGACATTTTAAGAATAAATTTGTATTTTGCAGGGTTATTTTAGTTTTTATTACTTAAATACATATAAATACTAATATAAATAAACAATAGATAATATAAATGCTATTATTATTTATATACTATTATAGAATCAAGATTTTGAATTTGCTTTTAGTTTTATATTTTCAGTTTTCATTTTAATTTTACTTTAAGTTTTAGTCTTTTTGTTTTGTGCTTTTGTAATTTTTCATTAGTTAAGAAAATGTAGCTTTTTATTTCTATTTAGTTTTAGTTATAGTTAATTCAACATACATTTATTTCAGTTATTTGCAAAGGCAACATTTAAAATTTTTGTTTGTTTTTTATATTTAAGTTTTTACATATAATATTTATATTACATATTTATTAGTGCTGTCAAACGATTAATCGTGATTAATCGCATCCAAAATAAAGGTTTTTGTTTACATATGTGTGTGTACTGTGTTTATTTATTATGTATATATAAATACACACACATACAGCATATATTTTGAAAATATTTACATGTATATATTTATATTATTATATTTTATATTATATATAAATATATATAATATATAAACATAACATATTTTCCTTAAATATATACATGCACGTGTTTGTATTTATATATACATAATAATTATACACAGTACACACACATATATTATGTAAACAAAAACCTTTACTTTGGATGCGATTAATCACGATTAATCGTTTGACAGTACTAATATTTATATATATATTTTTTTTTTTATTTTTTTTATTCCAGCCAACTTTAATTGTTTAATAGTTTGTTAACAGTAACAACACTGGTATATAAAAAAAGAACAATAAACATAAAAAATCTCCGAATTAAAATATATAAATAAAATAAAATAAAATCTGACTGGTTCATGACAATGTTTTCAGACAGAATTCACCGTTACACTGGAGTACCACATCTTCAGCTAATATGACAAAAGTCAGTCACTCCAAATTGATTTTCTTCAACATTTTCTAAAGAAAATGAGAGTGGTGCTTGCCTGTGCACAAATCTCTATGATACTGGGGTGTCTAGATATGGCTTGCAATGTAAAACCCAGTGCATACTGTATGGTTTTGGCAACAATTTTGCACATTTCTGGGATCCTAATAGATTTCTGTTGTCTAGGATCTTTGATCGCCTAGTGGGTCATATTCACAGATGGCGAATTAATGGTCTTTGCGATGAATCCCAGCCTCTGACAAAGTTCTTGCAGTGTCAGAAAATTTGGGTCGCAGTCCTACAGTGTGACAGCTCCTGCTGCTCACGAGAAAGGGCTCTCGTACTGGACAAGAAGTGTCCCGTCACTCATAGAGCGCCAATCACATGTTTTTTTATTAAATTACATAATATTTGTCCCAAATTGTTGTTAATAAACATAATGACCCAGGCATTTTAAGTAGTATGTTTGACTTTCTGCGCTGCCTTGAACTTGAGCCTGGTGTGACCCGCTATCAATGCTGAATCTGAGCTTAAATATGGGACATTTTCTCACATTTTATTGTTAAAAAATGTGTCCCATAGATGATAATGTGAAACTTTCTCACTAGTCTCCAGCCAAAGTGTATTCATGACCTTTTCCTATGGCCACAATGTCTGTCACAATGAAATACTAGACAGGAAGAGAAAGGAAGTTCCCCAAAGTAAACCAACACAAAACAGATGGGAATTCTTCTGGCTGGAGGGGATCGGAACCAGGATAAATGGTAGAAATTTTTTTATTATTATTTTAAACATGAAATTGGACTCAATGGACTCTGTGCTTCACAACCTTTTTGACTCAAAAGCCTCCCACCGTCCGATACAATATTCAAAGCCCAACAGACATGTGTTGATGCTGGTGCTTCTCTAACATCATCTCAGAATAACGAAAATAAAATGGGTACTGGACAACCAATATTTAGACACCCATGACTCACATGCCAGAGTCTGACCAACTCGCTCACCAGTTTCCTATTGTGGAGAAAAAAAAAAGATTAACTGTGAAAAAACATATTAAAGAGAGATCGTTCACCCAAAATGGGAATTCTGTCATTATTTACTCACACTTAGATTGTTCATATTGCTGCAAGAACAGAAGAACTGGCTCAGTCCAGTTCATGATTGAATCATTTACAGATTTTGTGAATCATATCAAAAAATGTATTCACTGACTCAACCCTTATGCAAAGAAACTGTATTTCCTTACACAGTAATGATCAATACATAGAATTAATGTACAGTGTATTAATTAATAATAACCGGTTAACCGACCGTAAGAATTTAAGACGGTTTAAAAAGTCATTTAATTATTTATTTTTTCAGTAATTTATCAAAATATTTTAAAAAAAGGTTTGCTGCATGGTTAAAATACGCTACGCGTATAAAAAAAATGTTTTTTAGGGGGAAAAAACATAAGTCATAAGTTGCATTTTATTATTTCATTAAGAAATAGGGCTAATGCCGACACGAAATGTTTACAAACATTATAATAAACACCGTAAACATAGCTAGGCTATTTTAGTTCTCCTCACTCCACAACAAATCCTGTCAATTAACAGTATTTAGAAGAGAACAAGAATTAAAAATATAAGAAGCTATAGCAATATAAACGACAAGCAAAAACGAATTCATTTAGGCTAAAACGAAACTGAAACCAACGTTGGGTCTCTCATTCGACACAAAATCAAATGTTTCCGTATTCACAATGTATTTGAATGACAAATTATTATTTATTATGTAGCCTACTTCACTCGTGTTCCAATATCCACGTAAAACAAAATGGTTTGCATAACACCACAGTGGTACGGTGTAGGGATGGGCATTTTGGGAAATTTCTCATTTCGATCATCGATAGGTTTCAAAAACGATTAATCGAGTAATCGGGGGCGGGGATTGTGCGGGGGGGCGGGGCATGGCCGTAATGGATATAATGAAAAAATCTGAAGATTGTTATGAAAATGAATGTTAAAAATAAAAATATGACATGAAAACCTGTCTATGAAAACATGAACACATGATTAGGACATGTTAGATTATGATTATGACGAAGCAATGTTATTAATAAAGAAGCATCTAAAAAGGAATAGCTGCCTGAGGTGAAGAGTGACTTTATGCCAATAAACTGAAGCTCATTCTATGACACATCCTATGATAAATCAGATAACTTAGATAGATAGCAGACGTAACATTACAACTTGTATCTGCACAATAGGATGCTAAGTTATGTGCTAGACAGAGAAAGAGAAAGAGAGAGAGCGAGAGAGCTCCCGCCGTGATACGTTTTCATGACAGTGTGCTGAAAGATGGACAAGGACAGAATTTACTATAGATTTCTATAAAGTTCTCATTATAAATGTATGGCAGATTTGTGCTATATTTTCATCTACGTTATTAAGTGTAATAGTTGTAATCAAGTTTTATTTTTAAGTTATTAAGTTAAGTTTTAAGTTATAAGTTTTAAGTTAAGTTTATTAAGTTTTATTTTCCATAAATCCATAAATCGCCTGCGCGTTTTCAAAGCCATATGAATTGAATTCCGAAAGTACAATAAATTCACATTCTTAGACTACATTCTTAGTCACTATTGTTATTTTTTTTACATTTATTCTAATATTTCAGCAATATTTTGGATTCAATTTTCACTTTCTGATCACGTCTGTAACACTGCACTGTGCATTTCCCATTCAGCAATGTAATGGCAAGTTAGTGTTATGTAGGATTCAGTGGTCAGCGAGGTCCATGAATCAGTAGTGACAGCCACCCTCGCTGTCTTTGACAGTCTGTCCTTCAGTGAAGAAGCAGTCTTTTCATATAGAGCATCTATTCTTGCCGTGACTGTTTTGCGTGACGGAATGTCATACTCGGGCTCAACAAAATCTTTAAATCCTTCTCCGTCGACGAAACTAATGGGCAGCAAATCTTTCACCACCATTTCAGCGATTAGCTGTGTCATCTTCTTGGTTCTGCCTGCGTTGCATTTTGGTCTTACGGCAAATAATGCAATTCTCGTCTGAGTTGCCGCTCTGTTATCGCCAGACATTTTATGTACAAATGTTAGATGATAGCGCGTTGTACTTGTTGTAGATTTGTGTGACAGCTTGGCGCTGCACAGCTTGCACTGAACTGTATTTTCATTGGTCTTCTCAAAGTGAAGCCAGACATCACTACGTGACTTTGAGGCCATGATTCTCTCTCTTCTCATGTCTTTTGATGCATCCTGTGGCAAGCTAACCAATCAGAGCTCAGGGCGCCGCCCAAAGTGCTGCTATAACCAATCAGGGGAAAAAAAATAATAAAAAAATTGATCATCGTTTACATGATCGATCATCGCTGTCACGGTCGAGTATGCGCGCACACAGTTAAGCATTGCTACCTTGACAATGCAGCCTGTTCATTATCATAATACAGTCAGTCAAACATATGAGATAAATCGTATGCGATATTTAACACGCATCTTATCAGTAAAGCCGGTTCTGTAATCAGCGGTAAATCTCCATCACCTGAGCCGTTGTTCACTGACGAGCTGCGCAAAAAATTGCGCGAATATGAACGTGGTTTTGCGCAGCTCGTCAGTGAACAACGGCTCTGTGTAGTTAATGCTGCTCAATGTGAAAGCCCGCAGGTGATGGATATTTACCGCTGATTAAAGAACTGGCTTTCTGACAAGATGCGCATTAAATATCGCATGCGATTTATCGTGCAGCCCTAGTTGTTGGTAAGGAAAAACACCCGAAATGAACATGCCTAATTAATAATGAATGAATATTGAATGTTCATCGTGTGCTACATGTGTTCCTGTCTGCCCTGTATACCCTGTGTTGGAAGGATTAAAGACTGTGTTTACTACGAATTCTCCTGTGTCTCCTCGTTCCTCAGGGTAGTACAACCGTGACAGACATGGTCCATTCAGAGAGTATGAAAAATAAGCACTACTTTTCCATACATGGAAATTTAGTTTAATATATCGCATTATATTTTCCAGTATATTCCGATATACTTTTGTTTCTCAAGTCCAAAAAATTAGGGATGCACGATATATCGGCCACCATATCGGTATCGGCCGATAAATGCTAATTTTTTCTGTTATCGGTATCGGCCTGATAAGAAAATTTGGCCGATATCTTAAAGCCGATAAATAATGCATTATTTCCTTCAGAGACACTTCAGATGCGCGCTGTTCGTTTGCAGCCTTTTGTGCAATTGTACGTTGTAATATTGTGTTTATTTGATGTATATCTGATTTATCTCATATAGAATGCGTTTGGTTAAGTTAAAAAGAGCGCTTCAGTTTACCGGTGATAAACTCAAACAGCAGTGCACAACATTAATAACTATGATTGGGAATGTCGTGTATATAAAATTCTAATGAGAACATTATTATAATAAAACGTTGTGAATTCTTTGGGTTTAGTTGCCGTGTTTCAGCGCGTTGATATGGGAAGAGCGCATCCACAACAGGATCACACATTCTGACTATAGCACGCAATAACTGCATCATTTTGTACATATATAAGTTGTAATATTATGTTTATGTTGTATTAATATTAATCTCAGGATGCATTTCCTTGAGTTAAATAAGCTGCCAGCAAAACGCTTCAGTTTACCATGTTCATTCAGCTCTTCAGCTTCAGCACGCGCAGCTCAACGGCTGCTATTTAAAACAGTGGTATTAATTTGTTACTTTTTCAAAATCATCGATACATTATTAATAACAACAACCACTTGTATTGTTCTCTTATTATTTTCATCAACAATATGGTTTAGTAATTAAAATCATTTAATTATTGTCCGTGCAGAGGCTATTCCGTTTTATTGATCTATGGCGCATTCATTTTGATTCTTTACACGTGTAATGATGTCCAGTGACTTGTTTGCATTATTTATGCATTATTTTATTTATTTGTAAGACTTTTTTATGACTAAATTTGGTAATGGGAGAGTAAAAATATTTTTAAAACGTACACCGTTCAAACTAGGCTGCTTATGTTGAAGTGTTTGGGATGTGGCTTTTAATGATGAGACCTTTTTTGTAATCAGGCTCTCAAAAAGTATATAACAATTTGGATATAGATTTATCGGCCAGCATATCGGTTATCGGCTTTCAAAAATAAAGAATAATCGGTTATCGGTATCGGCCAAAATTTTCATATCGGTGCATCCCTAAAAAAAATTGTTTGCTCGTGAAATATAAGATATTGCCACTTTTCTTATGGACTTTGACGCATGAATGAATATAATGACAGAATTTAGATTTTCAGGTGAACTATCCCTTTTAAAAAAGGCTAATGCATTCAAGATCACACACACCCCCTCAAAAACATTGTTCAGCTGGCACGAACACACATACATGCAAATATGCACATATGTATAGACAAACCAAAGCAGCAAACAAGGTGTGAAACGATCGTGGGAAACATACACACTAACATAAGACTTGAAACAACATTTCTGAGTCATCAGCCCAGAATCCAAACACCCCTTCCGCATCAATGTGCTACAATTAATCTGTATGAGAGCGAGTGAGCGTGTGCACGTGCACAGCTTAAAAATAGATTTCCGACTGTATGAATTGCTCTATAAATAGGACCTATCTATGGCACGGTATTAACGACACCTAGTTGTAATTCTTGTGGTCAGTTTTAACTCCTCTCGGACCACCGGGACGCCTGCAAACCATCGGTAAGTCTCAGATCACGCCGATTATTGAGGGCAGGCATACTCAGACGCACACCAGCAGAACCAGCAGGGATGGTGCGCTGGTTTAATGAGTCACAGAGGAAAGGGGAAATGCCTGGATGCAGTGTCCACACTGCAGGATAAATTGGCCTGTATAACACTGCAGCTTTCTGAGAAATCTACACAAAGATCCGCTTCAGCCTATTAGAGATAAGAGCATGTGTCATCAGCGCTCACTCTTCCTAAAAAACAAAACAAATGACTGACAACAAAGGTCACGTTGAAAGGATTTATGAAGGAACAAGGTGGTAGTATCAAATGTACATGACACATTTTACTGGGAATTTATCATTGCAGATTTTAACACTTCCTTGTAGTCATTTTGGGGGGGAAAAATCTAAAACAATATACAGGTTTTTAAATAAAGTATTTTGTGGGTCATTTTCTTTCTAGCATCAGGATTTATCATACACACGTTGTTTTGATTGTTTTTTACTGTATTTTCACATTTAGTGTGAAAGATTGTTGCATTGTCCACAAAGAATCTTATTTTACAAATACAAATTTTAAGTTAAAAAAACTGAAAAACAAACTTTTTTTTATGAAGAACCTCTTGATTCATCATGATTTCTGAATATATTTTTTAAATATATTATAAATATAATTCCACTAAGTATCCATACATGTATTGGAACTGTATAGGAAGGAAATGCATGATTTGTAAAAAGCTCTTCTGTAGTTACATCGTGTACTAAGACCGACGGAAAATGAAAAATTGCTATTTTCTAGGCCGATATGGCTAGGAACCAGTGTTGGGGGTAATATATTTTTTTATTTTAAAATCAAACAAGCAAGCCCTGTCCAGATTTAAAAAGTAATGCAAAAGTAACGTAACGCATTACTTTCAATAAAAAGTAACCAAGTAACGTAATTAGTTACTTTTTATGGAGTAACGCAATATTGTAATGCATTACTTTTAAAAGTAACTTTCCCCAACACTGTTAGGAACTATACTCTCATTCCGGCGTAATAATCAAGGAACTTTGCTGCCGTACCATGGGTGCAGCAGGCGTGATGATATTATGCAGCAACTAAAGTTTTAAATAGGAAAAATATAGAAACTCTTTGGTCATTTTTGAGCGAGATGCTAACGGTCTAATCAGAATCAATGATCTATGCTAACAGTAAAACTCAACTGTTTAACTCTAGGGGAGTTGGAAAATGAGCCTATTTTCAAAAATAGTGGAGTGTTCCTTTAAGCTGTAGCGATTAGCACAGAAAATAATTTCGACTCTTTACCTCTGAAAAACAAACAAAAGAGCTTGTTTACAGAAATGACTCACTCCATTATTATTGCCCCATAGACTATTGTAAGTTCATGGCTGTCAGCACATATTTTGTTTGTTTTTATAAACATAGGGCTAAATTTAAATTATTTTCTGTGTTAAGAGAGGATCATGGAATGTAAAAAGAATAGTTTTGGTTAAGCTCAATTGATTAACAACCGCAATTTATTAATATCCATACTAATATTCAAGACCAGCTTGCCCAGAAATACATAGTTTATAACCTAAAACAAAGGAGAGTCATTTTAATGTGTTGAGTTGACTTAATCAAATGTTAAGGCTTGTGATAAACGGCAAAGACGTACTGCAAACATTGATGACTAATGCAAATAATCCAGCTATACTACATAGTGTTCCACTATAGCAAGAATTCCTCACAGAGATCTTTTAACCCATTAATTAAAAGATGGAAATGTGTTGTTAGGAAGCGTTCCTTCCTGCGTTAATGGGCCCAAACCTTCTGCTTTGTCTTCCTTATTGTTTATAATGAAATGACCTCCTGTTCTCATTCTCTCCCACTACTTTGTACAGTAGAAGTAAAGAGTTTCTCAACGCACTATGGTCATACAGCGATCCTCCCTTCATACACACTGACCTCCTCCTGCCCCCAAAAACTCCTCACACACATACAAATACACACACACACCCTGGAGAAAAGTACAAAGTGTCCCTTGTGTAGGTGCACAGAGGCCTGGTGACAGCGCTTAACATGATGCTGATATTTTCATGGGAGGAGCGCAAGGAGAGAAAAAGATCTCCTCTGCCAGGGCGACTCATTCAACCAAGCTGCCTGACCTTCATCCTACCCCCAAGGTCCTTGGCTTGACTCACAACAACACAGTGCGGCCACAGAAAGCACAGCCAAAGCCTGGCACAGTGCTTTCAAACATGCTAGTGTTACACAGGCCGTACAGATGATACATGCTAATATTAACAAATACATCACACAAGAGCACCAAAGGCTTGTTCGTACCAAGTTTGTTGAATTTTTTGCTGTAAGCTAGTTTGCTAATTTCCACCATTTTCCTTATTTCAAACAACACACCCTCCATCTAAAATCCCACTCTCCAAAGACATCTCAGCCAACCAGATGTCAGCAATTGGATAAGTGCAAAATGATTCACAAGCAAAAAATATTTGACTAAAATGTAATTTTTTTGGGGTGCTAAAATGCTAACATTTTCAGTAGTGATGTGCTGAAATTTTGGCAACCGGAAATGTTCGGTGGAAATGACAAAAAAAAAAGATTTTTTTTTTTAAGGCAAAATGGTTTTGGAGGAAAACCATTGACATTTAATTATGCAGACAACATGGACAAAGTACAAAAAGTAACATGTCAGCTGTATGGACAATATAAATATTTTAGTCTATGCCTAATATTAACAAATACATCACACAAGAGCACCAAAGGCTTGTTCGTACCAAGTTTGTTGAATTTTTTGCTGTAAGCTAGTTTGCTAATTTCCACCATTTTCCTTATTTCAAACAACACACCCTCCATCTAAAATCCCACTCTCCAAAGACATCTCAGCCAACCAGATGTCAGCAATTGGATAAGTGCAAAATGATTCACAAGCAAAAAATATTTGACTAAAATGTAATTTTTTTGGGGTGCTAAAATGCTAACATTTTCAGTAGTGATGTGCTGAAATTTTGGCAACCGGAAATGTTCGGTGGAAATGACAAAAAAAAAGATTTTTTTTTAAGGCAAAATGGTTTTGGAGGAAAACCATTGACATTTAATTATGCAGACAACATGGACAAAGTACAAAAAGTAACATGTCAGCTGTATGGACAATATAAATATTTTAGTCTATGTTGTTTTCAGTAGATATGTGAACAAAACTTAAATAAACACTCTTTGTTGCACTTGCCATCCAATAACTGCAATACGTTTTGTGCTTTTTTACTTTTGCTATACAGTAAGCCTCAGCTTTTACATTTCTAAATTCAAACTGGCATTAATAAATGGCATTTAGTGCTGGAAGAGCCAGGACATTTTTTTATATAACTCTGATTGTATTCGTCTGAAAGAAGAAAGTCATATATACCTAGGATGGCTTGAGGGCGAGTAAATCATGCGGTAATGTTTGGGTGAACTATCACTTTAAATGTGGTGAGACAGTACATTATCACCGTAGCACCTCAGCTCAAGCGGCAAATGAACCGAACATCTCTTTCTATTAACTAATAGTTACTTGTTCAGGGCTCGCAAAATTTCAAAATCACCGGTAGCCCTTCGGGCAGACATTCTTCAGATTTTGGTAGCCCAAAATTAATTTAAGTAGCCTGAATATATATAAAAAAAAAAGACATCAGCTGAACTTCACTGCGGACAAATCAGCACGATTAAAAACTTCAGTGATCGCTTTTTTCTTCAAATAACAAGTCAAGAGAGTAGGGGTGCAACGGATCACAAAACCCACGGCTCGGATCATATTGCATTATCATATCAGATTTTGAGTAACAGATCGCGTCATTTTGCAGATGAGTAAAAAAAACATATGGTTCTTTATTATTTAAATAACAGAATACTTATTTGATACCACAGCAAAAACTAGTAGCATATAGGGATGTAACGATTCCCTCAACTCGCAATGCGATGCGATGCGATTCACGATACTGATTTCACAATACAATTTTCTCACAATTTTTCTTTTTAACTAAATGAGATTTAAGACAAATTATAAATGAAAAGGTGTCCTTTTATTATTTCTCCAACAAAATGCTGCACATTTCTTTGTGAAATTGAAATATGTCAAATAATAAAACTAAATTGAAATTTTAAAACAAATCCCAAATCAAATAATTAAATAATACAAATAAAATAAATATCTTCATATAAACAAACTAATGCTTTGGCTGTGCTTTTTCCATTTAAAATCAGAGGCAACCACTGCATTATAATCACGATCCAAACAAAGATGCTAACTACATGTTATTTAGATTGCAATTAGATTGTATAATTTTGAAATTTGAAGCAATAACAGAATGATTTGATTTTAGCTTTGTGAATGAGACGCAAATGTCACTCTCTGACAGCAGGTGGCGCTTATGGAACAGCTGGTATTTAAAGGCTGCTGCCCCTTTAAGACCGAATGCACGGATCCAATATAATGATGCACTTGAGAGTTCTTTCTCCACTGTTTACGTTCACATAAAGGAGATTCGTCTCCTTTGTGTCTCTCCACATCACCGTAGCACCATTTTGGAGAATATGCGCTGAACGCAAGCAGCGTACGCTCTTCTGTGTCAGCCGCGACACAAGGATACGTTTTCTACATGTATTTACACTTCGATTTGAATGGAAACAGCGCATCAGTGCAGCGCAGCTGAAAAAGAAGAGCGTACGCTGCCTGCGTTCAGCTCATTTTCTCCAAAATGGAGCTACGGTGATGCAGAGAGACACAGAGGAGACGAATTGTTGAATAAAGTCATTATTTTTGTTTTCTTCATATTCAAAATGTATTCTCGTTGCTTCATAACGTTACAGTTGAACCACTGATGGCAGATGGACTATTCTGACGATGTCTTTCATACTTTTCTGGACCTTGACAGTGTAATTTACTTGGCAGTGAATGGGCCAGTCACAAGCCTCCCCGTTTTCATCCAAAATATCTTAAATTGTGTTCCGAAGACGAACAAAGCTTTTACGGGTTTGGAACGACATGGGGGTAAGTGATTAATGACAACATTTTCATTTTGGGGTGGAGTAACCCTTTAAGACAGCCGACTGTGTTTACGAGAATACTTGCCGAGACAGTTATTTTGAGATAATTTTGTGTGTATGTGTTCATTCAGATGCAAGGATACGCGAAAGAGGAATCAATTCTGGCCCTGTCCCAAATGGAACACTTCATGTGCACTTGTGGTCTTACGGACTTACAATGGCCACCGCATGCGTGTGTCCATTAAGTCCACGAGACTGTAGGCGTAGGGTGTCCCATTTGTCATTTTAGCGTTCAGAATGGTGCTCGCGAGCGCCCCCCGTTATGCGCCCTCGATCCGCACTTCTGCCGAACTGGGACGAGCTCCACAGCAGACTTCTACCCGACAGTCAAAGCGGCATTACGTCACAAAAGTGCGGACTCAGAGGAAGACTGCGAGGGTTTAGGGTGCAATTTGGGACAGGGCCTCTGTGTACGCACATTGTCTGAATCGCGGTTCTCTGTGCGCACTTTGAATGAGTGTGCGCTGCTCTGAATGCACGTGAATGGTTTAAAACACTTGAATGTTTAAATCAGCAAGACTTAGAAACACAAGCAAAACGATCAACTACGATTCGTTTTACCCCTACTAGTTGCTAGTGAACAATGCAAATCAAGGAAGGAATTTTATATCACCGTTCAAGATACCCCGTCGGGCAGGGTGGTGAAACGTTTTAGTAGCCTGACTGGAAAACACAATAGCCCCGGGCGATTTTGCGAGTCCTGTTGTTGTTGACCGATATATCGCCAAGGCTGATATATCAGCCAGTATTTGGCAATCTTCAAATATCGGCATTGGCTGATAAGTTTTTCTGTTTGGTCAATGCGTTCGAGGTGGAACTTTTATTTTGATGGTATTACTTGAAAACAGCTTGAAAACAATGTGTCATGTAATGTTACAATTACCTCAGGAGAACCATCAAATATCCACAGCAGTTAGTCAATGAGAAAAAAAACTGTAGAGATGAGCATTTTGATAAATATATGGGATATATTTGTCAATTTTGAGATCTGCATCAGTCAATAAGCACTTCTATTTGCCAGTTTAAAAAAATCTGTCAATTCCAAAATCTACTGACAGCCTTGTCAATTGTCAATGTTCAAATATTTTAGTGAATCTGAGTACATATTGTGGAAAATTAGTGTTTAATTTCAGCAATTTTATATACATCTCATCTGCTATCATCCACATTATATCAGTCATCAGACATCATTGGCTGTATTTCCCAAAAGTCAAATAGATCTTGGAAACCATTGGCACCAATGGTCTGTACAATCTACTTAAACTTACAATGCTTTAGGAAACACAATCCTGGTCTGTACATATTGAAAAACCCATATTTGTTAATTCTACATTCTTCTAAAATGACTTTTACAGCCAATGATCATCCACAGATTGTTAACCAACTTGAGTCAATACCGTGAAAGAAGAACCATTTGCTGGGCAAGTGTGTTCACATGATGTTGACCAGTCACACTGACTGCTGCCATAACCTATCTTAGCTTTAACACAATCCATGCACTAAATGAATGGCTACCTCAGCAACAGGTTCCCAATTAGCAGATAAAATAAAACGCAGCACTGACAAGAAATCATTATTAGTAGACAAAAACAAAAGGGTATTCAAAATGGCACCGCAACTTTTATTTATGTTGTTGACCGCATTTAATACGCATTTAAGTATGCAAAACCAAATGGCAGCTGTGACTAAGACACTTGGATACAGTGCCAACTCCAAAGGAAGAGAAATGTCCATGCTAGACGTGCCTCTCAATTGTGCTAATGCAGCAAAGACACTAACAGTAACTCAAACAAACTCACGAATGTCAGCGCTGTGAGTGGAAGTGTACATATGATCAGGTGACTGATTACTAGGGTTGGGGGAAAAAAATTTTTTTTTCCGATAAATCGTTTTTTTCAATGACGTCGATTCGATATCGATTCTCAAAAGCCGCGAATCGATCTTTTCCAGTATTTATTTCAGCACACATTTAAAACAAGATCTGATTAACGTGAATCTTATCATTAGTCTTCTCCACTAGATGTCACTCTTATTTACCTTGCGCGATGTTACAACAGAAAGCCTGTCATTCATTCAGCACTTATCATGGCCATCAGCGTGATTCGCAATGCTCAGGTGAAATGCTATAGTAATACTATAAATCTGCGGAAGCATTTGATATCACACATAAGGTGCCATGATTTCCGCAATGAATGAATGACGGATGGTGCGGCGCACTGTTTTGTTTACTACACACCTACTAAAGCGCGGATGACGCTTGCGGTGTTTTCAGCTTCTGCCGTCTCACTAT
>NW_015505482.1:390041-414252 GCF_001515645.1 Sinocyclocheilus grahami | reverse complement strand
AGCAACCCGTCAAAATAAACGTTTAGTTTAACGTTCTACTGTCAGAATATATTACTATTTAGCAGTCTTAAGACTCAATGCTACTACTGCTAATAAATATTAATAAATCTTTATTTTTAAAGGAATAATCACATCTGTTTTCTTTTTAATTTTAACAGAAAACCTCTGTTGTGCAGCACTTTGTTTGCCAAAAAATAAAAGGGTTTAATTTTCATTTGATTAGGATAAATTAAATTAATGTTTTATGCCTTCATCTGATTACCAGAAAAATTAAGAACATCTTATAGGGCCCTATTATTGTTTAAAAAAGGACCCTATACAAAAAAATTTTTTTTTTAAAACACAGGCATTTGGTTCTTAATTTCTTTTTATTAATTCACCATTTGTAAACTGATGTTTACTGTTCATTTTTTAGAAATATCAATAGCATTTGTATTAAAACTATATTCACTGAATGTAATTAAAAAAATAGAGAATCGAATCAAATCGAGAGCTTGCGAATCGAAATCAAATCGAATCGGGACATCTGAATCGATACCCAGCCCTACTGATTACCATGGTCGAATTCAATTTTGAGCATTTGCATAATTGACGCTCTACACTACAGTGTCTTTACACTTCCAGGACAACGGCAGTAAATACAGATATGAGAAGAGAAATATATTTATAGACAGGTGGAAGCAGTCAAAACTCATTAAACAAAAATAAAACCCTAAATAACTAATACAGTTATCTTTGCTGAAATGATGAAAGTGCTGTGTGACATTATTACATAAATTTGCTTCTGCTAAGTTAACAACACACAACTATTTTTTCTCTAGGGATAAGTACAGTCATCATTAAGGATGGCAATTATTTCTACATATTTCATGTTTAGATATTTTCAAAAGCAACTAGTGAACTAAAAGTCAGCTAATCAGTCTTGGGGTCAATGACATGTATGACTGCCCATGATAAAGAAAACTAAAAACTAGTTAATTCTAGTTTGAACACACATGTGCAAAGTCCACATTTTATGTCTTATATTATATTTATATTTTTAAAACCGTTGTCAAGAAAGACTTAAAAATGTTTTTAAAGACATTTATTTTAAATGTGTATTATTATTATATATTAACTAGGTTAAACATTTCTTTATATATCTATCAAGAACTAATTCATAAATATTAAAGGGGTGGTTAATTGTGCACTAGAGGCAGTTTAGTCAATCACAACACACTGGACCAGCTAACCAATCTGAGCCCATCGTGTATTTCTGAGGGAGGGGCTTCATAAAAGCAGGAAATCATCAGAGCGTTCATAAAAGTAGGGACAGAGCGGTATAGAATAAAGGTAAATTATGTGAAAAATAATGTGTTTTAATTTTTTTACGAAGCATTAACTGTTAATAAACACAATCAACAGTTAACCCTTTAAGTTTCTGGGGAGATGCACCACATTACATTTTAAAACCTTAGCCTTTTCATAGAAAAAAAATCTAAGTATCTAATAGTTTAAGGACTTACTGACCTTGATGCACAGTCATGAGTGTCTGCAAGTGTTCTTTTTTATGATATAATTTCCTGTTTTGTTTTTTGATTGCAAAATTCAGAATGTTTCCTGCATCAAGTGACGCTGATTTGAATATAAATAATAATAAAAAACGATGCCAAACTAATCAATAAGATTTTATTTTCAAGTTTTCTTTTCTTTTAATAAGGCTTCATTATGATATCAGGATATGCTTCATTTCAACTGAGAAACTTCAGAAAGTCATTGTGCAGCATTTTAAAGCATTTTTAAATAAACGACTAAAAAGATTATGTCATTGACCCATAACTGGAAGCCCTAAACAATTCCCATTTCTTGGCTTTTACATAAAATGTCTTCTTGAGAGCAACAGAATGGAACAGAAATCAGCAGATCTCACTTGTTTCAAACTTGGGACTATTTTTAACTTGAAAAGGCACATTTTGTGATGGGACGCTCAAACAACAGTGCAAGACATGATGACGCAACAGCCAAACTCATGCATCTGCATTTTTATGACTCTATCAGTGATATAAATGGGATGAATTTAAAGATACAACTTTTCAAAGGAAGTATTTTTTCAATGAAGCCAATCTCAATTCCCAACTCTAGTCATCATACTCAAAGGAATAGATACAAGTCAAATCTGAAGCTTAGTTAGGATAAACTAAAACAACCTACCTGCTTCCAGAGGAACTCATCGTCCTGATTGATTCTCCACGTGGTGAGGAGGTGTATGGAGGACAGCACTCCTCCACTGAGCACTGCCGCCCTCATCCGCACGGGCAGCAGCGTGTAGATGATGTAGATGAAGAAGACGGACCACCAGATCCCCTCGGAGGCGCTGCGGGGGGCCACCATCAGCACCCCGAACACCTGCACCACGATTAGCACTCCAATCACAAGGTAGCTGACCATCCACATGTAGTCCTGGTGGAACCCATTTCGGTTGCACACCACCATTAGCACCAAGAACAGGGCCATGGCCACGGAGAGCACAGAGGCGTAGACCACATCGGGCGGTCCGTGGATGCAGTGGAACGTGAGCATGACCCCACAAACGATCACCAAGACGCCCATCAGCATCGTGAGCGAGCTCTGGTTGAGTCTAAAGAAGTAGCGCTGGTAGAGACGCTCCAGCTTGCGCGACTGGAACTTCTTAGATTGGAACACGCGAACCACCCGCTGCCAGCAGTCCGCCGCCGTCACCGACCCCTCGTCGCTGGCCATGTCATCGCTGAAGCCGTCGCAACCCGAGCCGTCCCCTTTTCTCCCCTTGACCTCGCCGTCCTCGAAACCCAGGTCCACAGATTTAAGCCCCACCCCCTCCCGCCCACCCCCCACTTTCCCATAGTGGTCTTCCTGCCATCTGCAGCGCACGCCGAAGTTGCCTCCTCCGGACCGGGTGGCCTGAGCGTGGGGCGGCTGGGGAGGAGGCTCCATGGCTTCCACGTCCCGCAGGCAGCTCATGTAGCGTGGGTTGCAGAGAGAGGAGCCAACCTTGCGCTTGGACTTCTTGCCATTGCGCTCGCCCCACGCGGTCTTACGGTCATCCACTCTGGCCACTAGGAAGCCGTTGATCCAGGACATTCTGTAGGAAAACCAAAGTCAGAGAGGTGCATGTTTATGCAGGTGAATGGCAGACAAAAAATGTAGTTCAAAAGACTTGTGGAAATGTACTTCTGGTTAAATATGGTTTTAAAAAGCTTTTTCCCATTTACAAGAAAAGATTACATTTAATGACTCTAAGGGTGCTTTCACACTAGCACTTTTGGTGCGCACCCGGGTTCGACAGACGTCAGAGTTAGGTTTGTTTGGATGATGCGAACACTGTCTTCCGAACTCGGGTGCGCACCCGCGAACCGTAGCCGAGTCTGGGGTATGGTTTACTGCTGCTGCTGATGTGAACGCAATTGTACCAAATCGCGGAAGTGACCACTATTAATGACGTATTATTTGATAAAAATGTGTGTTTGTGTGTGTTTCACTCACTTTCCTGACGAGCATGACTGACACGCTGCAAACAGAGAGCTGTATATCTCATTTCTGTTCGCCTTCAGCGTTCTTTAGAGCATTTGCAGTACATTCGTAAGACAGATGTAAGTGCCGTTATGTACCGAAGCTTTGCAAACAAAACGAACGGTTCAAAAACGTAAATATATAAAAAGTGCAGAGAGCAATGTTATGCATTTGCCGCCTTCTCCTGCGCCGTTGTTACTAAGCAACGGGGTAAACAGCTGCTGGCTTGATGATGCAAACGAACTGTGGTTCGGACCCAAATAAAATAATATGAACGCAGTCCAGCAGGGGCAGGGGGAGGGGGGAGCAATCGAACTCGGGTTTGGCCCAAGCAAGCGAACAAAGTGTGAAAGCAGCCTAAATTGTCAGGTGGTGTGACCATTAAGTAAAAAGTAATAACATAGTTTCCGTAAGCCTTAAGGTACGCTCACATTTATCTTTACTCTGCAAAATTTTGTGGGTGAAATCCAGTGATTCCAATAGGAATCTGGAATTCACACGAGGGAGAAAAAGCTCCCCGTGCAGATTTAACTTGTGTTAAAGTTGGTCACATGAATTCGCCGCACACTGACCAAAAGCTGCTTAGTTTGCAATGGCCTTATGTGCTTCATGCAGCTCTATACTGTTAATAACGGACCTATTTTTGTTCTCAAAATTTCACTGTGGCCACACCTTTAATTGTATTTTTTTTTAAAGTTCATAAATTTACTGTATAAAAATAATTTTTGGTTTTTACAAGCATCAAAAATTATCCATTCATAAATATCTCTTGGAGAGTCCACATGACAGCAGACAAAAGCTTTTTTTCTATTAATAAGCTTATAAATAATATTAATATTCTTATAAATAATAATAAAACATTTTCCTAAACTACCTAACAAGGTTTTCTTTACATGAATTTCAATACTGTAATGAAGGTTTTTTATTCTTTATTGATTTTAGGATATTTTTTACTTTATGCCCCCGAAGATATTAAAATGAATTTGAACTGAGATATTAAAAACATGTTCATCAGGGAAGAGGTATATTCAAGCCATTGTATGTACACTACCATTCAGTAAGATCCTTTTTTTAAAATAAATTAATTTATTTATTTAGCAATAAAGGGACAAGAAAGACTTAGACTGTTACAACAAATAATATTCAAATAAATGAATCTGTTCTTTAAAATTTGTATTCATCAAAAAATCCTGAAAAAAATATTAAACAGCACAACTGTGAGCTGCAAACCAGCATATTAGAATGGTTTATGAAGAATCATGTGACACTGAAGACTGGAGTAATGATGCTGAATGAATAAATTACATTTTAAAATATATTCAAATAGAAAACACTTGTTTTAGATTGTAAAATATTTCGCTATAGTACTGTTTTTACTGCATTTTTGATCAAATAAATGCAGCCTTGATAAGCATAAGAGACTTCTAAAAATATTTTTAAAATCTTACCCCAGCTATAAACTGCATTTTTAATGTGTTTTAATAAATGAACAGATGACGTCATTGACTCGCACATGGCAGAATGAATGGATGAAATAATGCATATTTTTTGGATGTCTTTACCTGTGTGGGTTCTGGTGTGTGCCCCAGCCCTGATCTTGCTGTCCGAGACACTCATTTAGAGCGGTGGCTGAGCGAAAGCAAAAATGTAGAGTTCTGATAATTGACTGATGGCTATCAGGGAGTCCAGTTTCATTTAGTTACTGAAGACTGGCCTGATGGATCTGAAGATCTGATACTTTGTTCAACTGTATCTTCACAACGCCTGGATCTGTTGATGATAAACCATCAATAGAAACAATGTAAGACAAATAAAATCCATGAACAGAATCGATCCATCTGGACAATTTCACTGTTGAATGATTTAAAACTAGAGTTATTGCACTACACGCTTTCGCATTGTCTAAAATTCCCTTCCTCTGACAGGTACACTATTTAACAGGCTGAAATTACACGGCACATGAACTGAGCAATAAAAACGTCTACAACAAATATAGAAAGCACCAGGTTAATTTCGCTAAACTGTCACTGTATTTCTGATCAACTAGAGGCAGCTCTTAAATCAATATATGCATTACTTCCTTACTAGTAATGATTAATAACAATATGCCTAAGTAAACGAGTTAAGAAGCTTCAGAAACAGTCACATTAGATGTTAGTTTTACATTTAATCCTCGCCATTTTAAGATATTCTGGACTCTCTTTGTTATTCTAGCATGGCAGTGGAAGGACGAGAGATTCTGCTAAAGATTCGAAAGGAGATGGATGAGAAAGAGAGTCAAGACATCAGCAAGATCAAATATCTTTTCAAGTTCAGGAAGTTCGCAGGAATGAGAATACTCTTTTCAAATCATTTCTAATACTTCTAAATCACCATATGCACTACATTTTCATAGCACAGGTTCATTTAAATCTAGAGTCCCTTTCTTTTAATCCCCCTTCATTTTTTAAACCATTGATAGTTTTGTGTATTTTATGCACTCTAAGTACTTTATATGCTCCCTCTCAATATAGTGCATCTTGAGAATCATGCAAATAAAGCTTTATTGACTGCAACGCTGAATATGAAAACTAAGTATCACTGCATACGCAGATATTATTGCACTGCTCTCTGGAACACTTGATTTGCATTGGACAAATATTTCCAAGTAATGTCAGTTGTCCAGGGCAACACTGTATAACTGACTGCTTAACATTAATTTATGACTTTGCATTAATCCACGCTGACTAATTGTTCAAAGACTTGGACTCACATTTTTTAGTACTGCATATTAAATTTAGAGGTCAAAATATATTGCAGGACTTGCCACTTTCTATCAATGAAAGCAACAGTGTCGGTATATCCTGCCTAATTAGACAATGACAGATTACTAGAGTTAAGAAGTGATAATCTTAAATGGATCCAATCACTCAGTCCTAGCAGGCCTAAACCAGCAGAACGAACATATGAATGAACAATATTCATATAAAAATGAGCAAACAGAGCATACACTCTGAATTACGTTTTTTATTTTATGCTTTATTAATATGTGTGTTTATTATAATATCATGTATCCTAGTTCAGTTTGTTGCAGCTATGATTGAGCTCATAAAAAGCGTGGAAGCTAGATGAAATTTACATTTACATTAAACAATGGCCAAATGAATGTACATCTCTCATTATTGCACTTTTTAACAATAATAATAACTCTCAATAAAATTGGCTATTTTATTATGTTTGTTGATATTATAAAACTGTCAACCAAGTCATAAACTTATTTCCAGTAGAATTTTTGCCTGTTAAAGTATGTATCTCTTTCCAATGCGTTTCCACAGTTAATAACATTGTAAATCTAGCATTTTCTAAATTTTTATGTACATTTACAAAACTGGTGTTTCTAACAGCTGAGGCGATAACGCATACTTGACATCTTTCGGTAACACTTTACTTGAAGGGGTGTGCATAAGACTGACAGGACACCTTCATAATCATGACATGACACATGTCATGAATATGAAGGAGGTTTTATGCATGTTTATGACAACTGTCATTAAGTGTCATTCGCTCAGTTATGTCATTTTTAATGCAAATATTTATTCTCTCTTCTGATCAGTACGAACAATTTGTCAACATTTTTTCCTCTTTTGTAAAGTCATAGACATGTTATCATCAGTTTTTCTTTTGATACTGGAGCAAATGGGAGTGCCATTCTTTAGTTTTTTTGCCTACAGGCTATGTGTTGTAGTTTTTGTTTATTATGGTGCGTTCAAGTCATGTCGGACAGATCGTATTTACGAGTTGAATGCACATGAACGCACACCACAAAGTCGTTATTACGAGTGGGAAACTCTAAATTTTCGTCAAGCCCCGAGTTTCCGAGTTGGGGGCGTGTCTGTCAATGAGAAACATGGAGGAATCGATGGATGCAACGTCTGTAGTTGATGGTAAATTTTTGTTTAAATTGATAGTTTAGTTGTCCTTTAAACTTAAATTGGTCATGTAGAACTGCATGTCTGATAGAGGGAGACAGAGAGATTGCCAAAGTAAAACATAAATCACAATACTTATAAGCAGTGGCATTGTCAGGCTTTTTATTTACAAAAAATGAGCTTTTTGAATGTGGCAGGATTGTAATATAACAATTAATAACAAGTTTTTATGCGATACAGACTAAAGTGGCTTCATAAATTACTTTGAAAAAATATTAAAAACGCAAAACACACCTGATGCGAATTCTTTGCTCTTCATTTTCTATAAGCAGAGTTAACAGACCCTGTTGTAAGTACGAACGGAGGACTTGAACGCAGCATTACTAAATTAACCCAGTTACGACTTCCACTTCTGAGAAAACCAGAAATATCAAAAGCATCCATTAAAAGCAACTTACATTTTACCACAATGGTTCTACACAATAGAAATAAGATATAGTATGATAGAAACAGTACGAGTATAGTGCTAGTATGCTATTTCTAGCAAGTTCACTCGAGAACCGATTACGGACGATTCATTTCCGAACGAATCACTCGGTTCTGAGAACCAATTCATCGATGAGCTCCAGCTCAAAACAATGATTCATTCACGAACCGAACATCGCTCATTTTGATGAAACAACGATCTAATGAGACAGTACAATACATGTAAACTCATAACCGACCTACTCCGAGTCATATTCAGAATCTGAGGCCATACTAAAGATGAGAACTGCACATATAGCCGATGTGGTTGTAGTCCCTTCGGGACGTTTGCACGACATTTCAGCAGCCGTGCGCTGATGTTACATAATGCAAATATAGAGATCGCAGTGTCGCATCAGTCTCAACACTATTTGTTATTAATCTAAATCCCCGTTTCCTCTTATGGACGACAGCTGCATCAGTCCAATTGTGCTTTCATCTAAAAAAAAAAAAAGAACATAAAACGTCTATTTACGCTAGAAAGCATCGTATAAACATCAACGACTGTTCGCCATAACATATGCAAGCTGCAAAATTTCAGGCGCTTCATCGACGGCTCATGTTGCCAGAAGAACTATGCAGCATTTCTCCCATATAGGCCGTTTGGAGATGTTTCGTTCGTTACATAACACTGAGTGTGTGTTCAGCGTTCAGTGTGTGTGTGTGTGTGTGTGTGTGTGTGCCATATTCGCAGCAGTGACCGTGTCGAGGCTGTTACAGTAACAGTGTGCGGATACTTGTGCAACACAGCATGTCACACCCGACCGCCAAGTGTGGGCTACACAGCCCCGTCCTCCACCCAAAAATGCCCAACTCTAGCGCGCCACAGGCCGTGCACACATCCACTCGGTCCATATCTGCGGTGGACACGTTATAGGGATCATAACGCGCGGAACATTCCAACGCATCAGTCATCATCGCCTTGTTTACCAGAGGCAAACACGCACAACTCAACCATCAGATGAACATCAAGCCTCACGCATGACATCTATTTAGACACCGGCAGCTGCGGTTTTGCAGGTTATTTCACGTATTTTGCGGGAGCGCACGACCTTTAGGGCAATATCTAAGACAGGCATTGCATTCAATCTTGAATATATCGCTGGTGTGAATGGAGAGAGGGGTGTTGCATTTGGCCGTTGCTTATTCGCCATGTCAAAACTCAGGGCTAATGCTGCATTAAAGCCGTCTACACGCACGCATCCGACTCTTCCGAATGTCCTCTATACAAGGCAAACCCTTGTATAACGTTTGTCCATCAGAAATCATACTAGAAAGCAGCCCTACATAAAACATGACTGATCACCCTAGAAGAAGATCTGACTCACCGTGGACATCTCCCCGGTTCTGGCGCGACAGCGCTGGGGTCTATCCCTCGACCGCTCCGCGTCCTTGTTATCGGCAGGGCGATGTGTTTTTTGCAGGCTTCGAGGACGAGGGGACAGAGGGCCACAGACGGTGAAGCTCTGCCTCGCTTGTGCTCCCGTCGTTTCCCAGCCTCTCCCCCTTCACACAGACGCGGTGCCAGTCTCGGTCTCCACGCGTCTCAACACTCCCCCTAAAGGCCTGCGAACAAGCAGCTCCTCACTGCCAGCTGCTTTCACCTGTCCTCCTCCTCCTCCTCCTCTGCTCTCATATGGAGACAGACCCACAGACGCTCAAACAGGTGACATCTATCTATCTATCCATCCATCCATCCATCCATCTATCTATCGTGGCAGCCAAAATATTTGGACACTTAACCTTGCACCATTAGGCTATTTAAGCAAAATGTCAAAACCAATGGCATTTATTTGAAAGCCACATACCACAAGCAGACTCTTTGAGCAAAACGTTTAAAAAATGAGTTTTACATTATTAAATTATAGATATAGCCTAGTGATCAAAATGAGGCAGTGATGCATTTGGGATGTTTTTTTCCCACATACTGTATTACACTATCACTCACTAACCCTTAATGGATAGTTCACGATTGTATAGGCCTACTGCCTACTGTTTACTCATCTCATTCTAAACCTGTGTGACTTTCTTGCTTCAAGATATTTTGAAGTGTTGCATGAGAAGTGTTTTTTTTTTTTTTGTCCACACAATGGAAGTCAATGGGCGACAATGTTTTTTGGTTTCCCACCATGCAAAATATCACCAAGTGAGAAGAAAAACAGAAAGTCATACAGGTTTGGAACGACATGAAGGTGAAAAAAATGAAAATCATGAAAACATCATTTTTGGGTGAACTATTCGAACCGTAACTTTAAGTTTTACACAATATTTCATACAGATACCAGTATACAGATACAAATATCAAAGTTAAGATAAATAGAAATATAGATAATATAAAATAAACATTCCTGACAGAAGGATGTTAATTAAAAAAACGAATAGAATTTAAGTTATTTCTTTATACACCCCACCTGTGGGGCAAAACGCCCCTTTGGTACAAATGTAATTTTTCATACTTGGTTTATAATTTATGTCATTGTCACTAAAACTATGATAACTTTTCTGAACACATTTAACTTTTGTTTCACAGAAAAAAAACTACACAGTCCTTAAGGTGAGCGTTTTCCCCCACTCTGCCCTAATTGTATGCAATTATGCTTATATTTATTATTATTTATTATTCATACTCGATATATCCTCCCGCACATACTGATAAAGTAACCGTTTTTTAGATTGGATCTTTCATTTTAAGTACTGGTCTTATTAGTTGCTACCATAATCAGAAAAACATAATGGCTCTTGCATTTAATACATTAGCGATATACAATATATTGCACTGTCAGCTGCCAACACTGTAAGATGTCCTGTCTGACGGTGGTGACATTTTATTGCATGCATATCAGCCAGAGTTCCTCTATAACATATCAGATAAAAAAGGTAAAGACAGTCAGTCGCCCTCACTATTGTCCGCTGCACCCATACTGATGGCACTTTCTATCAGTAAATGTACAATATACTGCTGGATAGAAAAGCGAGAGGAAAGTGGCAGTATTGGTATGTCATGGGTTATCAGATATCAGTAATTCACGTGATAACTTGCAAATCTGTGGTTAGTGTTTGCCGCAGTTGAGTTTAGGCATTCCTGTGTGCTATAATAAGAGGTTTAGGTGGCACTCCACACAGACACCCAACCCAAACCCCAGACCCTTATTACATGCCCTGCCAAGTGATCAAGGCCATTGTAAGCAGGAAAAACACTTTCTAAAAGCCAAATAAACTCTAAGGCTGATGATACACGGGGCAACTTTTTGAGCAATTTTGCAGAGTAACGTTTTAGTGACATTTTATTGCATGCATATCAGCCAGAGTTCCTCTATAACATATCAGATAAAAAAGGTAAAGACAGTCAGTCGCCCTCACTATTGTCCGCTGCACCCATACTGATGGCACTTTCTATCAGTAAATGTACAATATACTGCTGGATAGAAAAGCGAGAGGAAAGTGGCAGTATTGGTATGTCATGGGTTATCAGATATCAGTAATTCACGTGATAACTTGCAAATCTGTGGTTAGTGTTTGCCGCAGTTGAGTTTAGGCATTCCTGTGTGCTATAATAAGAGGTTTAGGTGGCACTCCACACAGACACCCAACCCAAACCCCAGACCCTTATTACATGCCCTGCCAAGTGATCAAGGCCATTGTAAGCAGGAAAAACACTTTCTAAAAGCCAAATAAACTCTAAGGCTGATGATACACGGGGCAACTTTTTGAGCAATTTTGCAGTGTAACGTTTTTAAGAGCAATTTTGCTTGGGCACTTTTCCATTGAGAATGGGTAACAAATTTCTATCTGGATATTTTAGATCAGTCTTGGGCTCTGTGTCTCATCTGGTGGCCCATTGACAGCAACATTGCTCAAAAAGTTGCCCCATGTATCATCAGCCTAATAGATTAAGAAAACACTATATAATGCTTTTAAATACAGTCTATATTATGTTTTGTGTCCTTATCTAAACCACTGAATCTTTTGCCACATATTACATTGATATTATTTATTTATTTATTATTTAGACATTTCTTATCAATGTAACTTATGGTACAAGTTTACGGTATATACTGTTCAAAAGTTTGGTGTCAGTCATTTTTCTTCAGATTTTTTTTTTTTCATTTGTCAAGGTTGCATTAAATTGATCGATCAGCATATTAGAATGATGAGGATCATGTGACACTGAAGACTAGAGTAATGATGCTGAAAATTCAGCTTTGTATCACTGGTATAAATTACATTTTACAATATATGTAAAACAGAAATCACTTATTTTAAATTGTAATATTATTTCACAATTTTACGGTATTTTTTATCAAATAAATGCAGCCTTGGTGAGCAAATGATTAAAATGGTATTATTTCTCTGAATTATGTCTTGCTCTTATCATTCTAATGACGTGATGTCATATCATTATGTTTTCGACAACAACAACTGCAGGCCAAACGATGGTCTCATAAAAACACATTTAAGGTAAACAAATTCCAGTTTACTCATTCAACAAGTGCCCTCCAAATCCAAATGAACTGTTTTTATGATGCATAAAAACGTACTAGGCAATGAATTCTAGTGAACATATTAGACAAGTTTACAGCTGTACTGAGCTGTGTAGTTATGCAAACTGCAAGAGAGACAAATATGAATGGCTATTGTGTAAATGTTTGGTATACATATTACCATGCACATTTGAATAGACAGGGAACAAGCCAAGACAAATGCAGCTAGTAAGTATACTAAAGACTACCTAGTGAAGACAAACCTGTTTCATTTTAACACAGCACACCCACCCCTTATGAAGCACAGAAGGATATGTCTTGCGAGCATTAAATGATATTGATTAAAACATCTAAACACACACACTAGGACACAAACATGAGCGGCCTGCTTTTCATTTACACAAAAGCTTGGAATGATTTCCGTCTGCTGTGTTTACACAATTGTAATTCAGTGTCGCTGTACACTGCGTGTTGCTTTGCTGTTCTGTGGTGAAGGCAGACATGAAAAAGGGTCAAGTAAACACAGTACTATTTGTCTAATGCTCAGCTGACAAATAGGTCTGGATAGACTGCCAGATCTTTGCCCTTCATAGGTTCCTCATTGCCTTGAGTTAGGGCTGAGCTCTCTGAGGAAGCGGTGCTGCTATTTGAACCAGCGCTGCTGTTCGTTTGTTTCAGCTGCAGTATCTTAGAACTGTAATAGGGAAACTGGAAGATAATATACTGTATACCGTTAACAGCTCTTTTGCTACCAGAAGGAATAGAAGTGTACTAATTAACCCTATTAAGCCTACTTTATCATATTTGATTAAATGCACATTTCTAAGGCCTCTATGCTATTAGCATGATCAAAACGTTGCTGGAAAAACCTGTTGTACACAATCTAGTGTGCTTTTTGTCTTCTTGTTGATCGTTTATACTTATTTAGCAAGTAAAAAGCCTTTTAGTATCATTCTTCAGATCCTGGTTCATGTATATTTTTGCTGTAAAATCTTAGAATAACTTTTATATTGGTAATAATTCAAGATAAACACTTATTGGTCTGAAGCAACTTCGGTTTACTTGATTATCCATAAATGACTTTTTAGACAAACTGTGTTAAAATATTTGTATTGAACATGATATCATTGTGCTGCATTGCATTAATTGTTTTGCCCCTACAATAAAAACTACACTACTGTTTAAATATATCTAATTGGGAGGTATAGAGTGACACTGATATTTATAGGTATTTTTACATATTTTATTATTTTATTTATATGAAAGTAGTCTGTTATATTGTTATAAAGATCTCATTACATACAAATATACAAACAAATTGGCAGAATTTCAACTTACTTATTGGCCATTTAAATAAAAATATTTAATAAGTTGCATATTTTTGCTCTGTTTGGGCCTCTGAATAAAACTATCTAAAAAGATCGAACTTAATTGGTTTTATAAATGTAAAAAAAAAAAAATAGCAGCACTAAATCAACCTAAATACATCAATTTATACTAATTTAATTTTTATTTATTTATTTATTTATTTTCATGGTTTAAATCAGGTAAAGGTTGCTCTTTAAGGTAACAATTACAGCTTATTGAGTTTTACAGTGTAGCCTACTATATTAGCCATAAAAGCTTGATGTAAAATAATACTCAACAAAAACACATATTCATTTTTTCCTTTTAGATTTTATTAATATTTTATCTAAAGTTTGAACTTTTTCCATTTGAGTAAAATCAGATTTCTTAACTATTCGCTTATATGTCGGGGCCCAGGCTTTGCAGGGTTAAGCACACAGCCCGCTGTTAAAATACATCCGCACTTGTCTTATGTGACATAACCTGCATACTGTTATAAACAACGTATTACATAACAGTTGTGCCTATTAGAGGGGCATTTATGTTTAAGTCGTAAGCAGTAGAAACCATATGCACGACAGTCATTGCAATTAAAACAATCAAAACAAACAAACAGCACAAATAAAGCTCTTTATCACCTGTAATTACACAGAGACAGCGCCCTGCTGTTTCATAGTCAAATCAGGGTCCAGCTGTCAGCAGTGCATCACTTGTCACATCGACTCCCAACACTGGCCGCATGATTTTTGTGTCTGACTATTAGTGGCTGTCAGAGGAATTTACATTCACGTGATTGACAGCCTGATTGCTTCAGCGTGACGGCGTAAACGGGAAGGAAGGGCCCTTGGGCATGTACAAAACACAAGACACTTTGGATCACAACTCCAGTTACACCAATCACCAGTGGAATATTAACCTATTTGAACCATATCATTATATTTTTAACCACTGTTTTATATGTGGAAATGAGGTTGAAAGTTGAAATACCTGTTGTTTGAAGGAGGAAGTGCTGTTGTTCCTAATATTCAGAATAACAGCATATGTAGGCTATATTTTATATACAACAGTTTAATAAACAAGAAGTTAATCTGGTGTGTAACTTCTTTTTGGACCCAATATTGCCAGTCCAAGTTGTGCAACATAAAAGTGCTTCGTTCCTGAATGAATCTGTGTTTTTGAACAAATTGATTGAATGAATGATTCAATGACATGTCGCCACCTATGGGCGTATCGATATACCGTGCAGAAAGAGTCGCTGAATAATCCCCACCACTAATGAACAGAGTCTGTCTGGAACGCGCAAACACGGACAAAGCATCGAAAAGTCCCAGAATGTCTCTCAGCCAGTCGAGTTTGAAGACTGAACTAACTGTTCTTTTGAACACACTTATAAAAATAATATTTTTTCTGTATATGGGAATAAAAACTATTTGGTTAAGATTTATTTTGGTCACACTTTTTTGGTGGATCAATTGTCACTATTAACTAACTTTTAACTACAACTTATGCCTCAATAAACTCCTACTTTGCTGCTTATTAGTAGTTAGTGAGGTAGTTGTTAAGTTATGTATGGGTTTGGATAAAGGGATCTAAAAGGTCATGTAGAATAAGCCATTAATATGTACTAATATAATTAGTACAATTACTAATAAACAACCAATTTGCTAGATAATATGCTATGCATGCTAAGAATAAGCAACTAGTTAATTGTGAGAATTGGTCTTGAAACTAAAGTTTTTTAGTAGGACTACTGTTAGTTTTTCTTACAAGTTTTTGTATTGTTATTATTATTATTATTATTTCATATTAAGGATATAGGTTTGAAGGTTAATGTAGGTAAGGTAAATGAGTTTTGTGTTGTTTTGAGATCAGTTTTCCTGTCTCTCAGTGCTTCAGATCTGCTGTCATAAATGAGACAGCAGGTTTTAACACTTAAGAGGGTGTGAGTGTATGTGTGTTTATGATGAAAATCACACCTAAGAGTTTCGAAGTAGTTACTTATGGATCACACTCTGAGCCACATTCCTGTTCTCTTCCAAGCTGTAATTTTACATTTCCTTTTGAAAGTACTTCCATGGTGAGATTACTCATCTAGTTTGGCCACATAAATCTAGCTAAAGATGCCATATAAAATCAAAGCACATGTGCTAAATGTACGATTTTACAGTTATAGGTGATTGATTGGAATATTAATAGATATAATTATAAATACAGTGAAGTCAGAATAGAATTAACTATTACAATTAAAAGAATTAATGTATTACAAGGAAAAGCACATTTGCCCTTCTATAAGCTATAAGGCATATGCTCCAAAGTGCTAGAAGAGGGCATTGTTGTTTACTTATTCATAAAGTCAGATCGAGTTCTTTTAAAACCTGAGCTAGAAATAAACCTGAATGAATTAATAATGATTAATTCCCTTACAACTAAGTAAATTATTACAATAAAGTAAGCTTTAGTGTCAACTATAACTGGCAATTTTTTGTAAAGTCATAAATAAATAATACATAAATAAATAAAAGGCGATGGAAATTCTAGTTTTGGTTCTATTCTAGTTGGGAAGTAATACTTTTCAGTTATCAACAAATATTTAAAAGATGCACACATTCACTTTTATTTGTATGCCTAATATGTTAAAAAAGCCAAACGTTTCTTGTTGCGTCACATTCTGTTACATTAATCATGTAAATTATATAATATTTTCAATTCAAAATGGTGAAATTTGAAAGTGGAAAAAGCTGAAAAGTTTGCATCACTGGATACATTTGTCTATTTATAATAATTGTTTTTTGCTAATTATGATTGTTTTCAAACAGGTTTCCGTCTGCCATTAGGCCATTCAAACTGACTCACGCCGTTGGCTGAGACTTGCAGAGAGTCACTCTAAAGTTTTGTGAGCCTAGTGCTGTCAAAGAATCCAGTGTTATTTATCCAGAACACCTATTTTAGTGATAGCCTATTTGTGAGGTTGTATGACATTTACTGCGTGTTACATAAAAAAACACCACATTACCTGAGTTGCTGTGATGTAAGCCACTGCAATGTTCTTATTTGAGAAATCTCAGATTTGTACAAAGTCTAAAATATAGAAATCAGCAGTATTCCAAATCTTGCTTTTTGTTTATCTAATGACTTTTGGACATAAAATTGGTATGTAGCCTACTGTACGAGAGAGAGAGAGGGAGAGAGAGAGCGAGGGACATACATACAGAGAACATCTACATTAGAGCGGGAGAGAGAGGGAGAGAGAGGGAGAGAGCGAGAGAGAGAGAGAGAGAGGGAGAGGGAGGGAAAGAGGGAGAGAGCGGGAGAGAGAGGGAGAGGGAGAGGGAGGGAGAGGGAGGGAGAGCGAGAGAGAGGGAGAGCGAGAGAGAGGGAGAGCGGGAGAGAGAGAGAGAGGGAGAGGGAGAGAGGGAGAGCGGGAGAGCGAGAGAGAGCGAGAGAGAGAGAGAGAGTGCGAGAGAGAGAGAGAGAGGGAGAGGGAGGAAGAGAGAGAGAGAGAGAGAGCAGCGCATGCACAAGAAACAGTCCCGTTGCATTTGTACACCTGTATTAGTATCTCGATTTATAATAACCCGCGCGAGGGAATGTATCTTAGGGAATGTATCTTATCTCTGCGCAGGCAGCTCAGACAGAAGCTTGACTGTTCAATCGTGATACCCTTTTCTTCCTCGGGAGGCATATGTATTTGGTATCGCCGTTTCTTCCAGTAAGCACCAATGCATGCATGCACCCGCCTCCCTGCGCTCTCAAATAGATGGTGCAAGTAAAGATGTCCAAATCTTCCGCAGACCCTCTGTCTGGTGTAGAAAGCGCTGCTCAGTCGCACTATTTTCAGGTAAGACTATTGGGGGATTTGAATAGGATCTCATAAATGGTTAATTCCCTGCTACTTGTTGTTGAGCAGTCGTGCATTGAAGCGCTTCATATATCCGCAGAGCGCTACAGCTACACAATCTGCCCGTGTAATATCGCCTTTAACGCGCTTTTAATCAGTCACGCGCTGTTGTTTTTAATGAACGGAGGCGAGATATGGATCAGATGTTTTGATGCTCCTCCACCATCCGCGGTTCTTCCTCCGCCCTGAGATTTCCCACCGCAACCAAGGCCTCGTCCTTCAGGCCAGGCATCTGTAATGTTCATGTATGAGTTCAGACACTTGCTTTCTGTCAGTTTCTACTGAGTACGGATAAACGGATTTAAAGTCTCTCAGAATTCCCTTATGGTGAACCCTCACTTTCATGGGTCTCACCTGTAGCCAATTTAAGTCCCATGGTCACCTGCCCTGCGTGAAATACCATATTAAGCTGGTAGCTGTTTTTTTTGAAGATGGTAACTAACTGGTTTCTAGCAGGTCTAAGTTGGCCCAACTGGTCACTAGCTAAACCATCATGGATTAGCAACAAACCAGATATTAGCTGGTCATACCAGTTAAAATTGGTCAAATCTCATGACAATTTGAATCTGTTTTACATTTTTCTGAATTGGTGGCTAATTTGTATGAATTCGTATAATCTCATTCATACATTTTTTTGTCTATGATATATGCTACTTAAGCTCCAATGGCGGTTTCGTTTGGGGTTTAATGCTTACTAAAAATGATGTTTTCATAAATTCATAAAAAATCGCTACATCTTCTTTACATAAAAAGCTATATTTTCCTGTGAAATCGGGTTGGATTTTCCAACAGGACTACTGTTTAATACCAAAAAAATAAATAAAACACATTTGCTTTTGAACAAGAAAGGTAATGTGCCTAGAGTAGAGTAGACTAAAGTTAGTAGCTAGTTGCAAAAATACAGTCATTAAGTTAAAACTGTCTTTAAAACTAGTCTGACCAACTAGCAGTTAGTTGAGGGGTATCAGTATTACTTTTCAGATTGAAAGATTTCAGATTCACCACTTTTTTTCTGTAAAAAGAACTTGTAAGACTGAGCAGTTGATGCGACCAACAATATTTTTAATAATAATAAAAAAAACTAAGGTTCCTTTGTAGATACAAGGTATTTAAGCACTGCTGACTAGAACAGTTACAAACTTTATATCTATGTCATATTTCAAGACTTCACTTTCAACTATTTAAAGAGCTTACAGTTACTCCAGACCCATTTCCTATAATGTGAACATTAATCTAACTGCTGCTGGAGCTCCAGAGACACTTACATCTAGTGTCCTAGCCCAGTTTACCAGCTTACAGTTTTTTTAACTGCTTACACAGAAGATCTTTACTTGTCACACAATTTCTGAAACCTGACACTCAAACACCAGAACCACACTAATTCTCAGCCTTTACTCAGTTTTCAATTTCATAAAACACTTTTTGCAAAACACAACACACAATTCCTATGTAACACACAACAATCTAACGGGAATTAATATTATGACAAAGGTGTTTGCAAAGGTTTGCTTTTGAGATGTGTTTGTGATATTTAATTCAGTGCTTCGTTTTGCAAGAGATGTGAGGCATTTTGCATTTTGTGTCTGCAATTCTTGGATTTGTATGTAAAGTTTTGAAAAAAGGAGGCAAAGTTTTGAAAATGTGTGCAAGCAATTGAAAAAAAAACTTTTTTCAACAAAGTGCATCTTATTTATAAGACATCTTGTGTCTGATGTTATACTGTAACCAGGTGACTGTTTGTTTTGATGTGGTTGTCTCCATATAGCTACCACGAAAGTTGCCGAAGCGCAAGGGTCGTTTTAAACGCTCTGATGGCAGCACCTCAAGCCTTTACTCAGTTTTCAATTTCATAAAACACTTTTTGCAAAACACAACACACAATTCCTATGTAACACACAACAATCTAACGGGAATTAATATTATGACAAAGGTGTTTGCAAAGGTTTGCTTTTGAGATGTGTTTGTGATATTTAATTCAGTGCTTCGTTTTGCAAGAGATGTGAGGCATTTTGCATTTTGTGTCTGCAATTCTTGGATTTGTATGTAAAGTTTTGAAAAAAGGAGGCAAAGTTTTGAAAATGTGTGCAAGCAATTGAAAAAAAAAACTTTTTTCAACAAAGTGCATCTTATTTATAAGACATCTTGTGTCTGATGTTATACTGTAACCAGGTGACTGTTTGTTTTGATGTGGTTGTCTCCATATAGCTACCACGAAAGTTGCCGAAGCGCAAGGGTCGTTTTAAACGCTCGGATGGCAGCACCTCGTCTGACACCACCTCCAGCTTCATCAAACGACAGGTAAGACTCCGCTTAACCAGTCAGCGCTTCCATGCTATATATTGTTTCTGTCATTATGTTTTCATGTGGGCTTGTTTGAGTGGTTACTCTGTGTTCATCACTTCTTTAGGGGGAAGTCGTGGCCTAATGGTTAGAGAGTCGAGCACTAATTCCTAGTATGGGTCACCATACTTGGCCACATGTCACTTTCACTTTAGTATTGACTTGGAGAAGTGACTCTGGAGGATGGAATCAGCAGGTGCCTTATGAACACTTTTCACATTTCTGGGTTTCTCAGATGCGGAAGTTGTCATAGTTGGGTGGAAACTACAACATATATATTTTATGCGTTCTCATTTGTCCCGATGTTCACAAAATGGAAATTGATTTATGATGTTAAGAGAGTCGGACTTGTAACCCAAAGGTTGTGGGTTTGAGTCTCGTACCGGCAGGGATTGTAGGGGGGGGGAGTGAATGTACAGCGCTCTCTCCCACCTTCAATACCACGACTGAGGGGCCCTTGAGCAAGCCTCCCCGGGCGCCGCAGCATAAATGGCTGCCCACTGCTCCGGGTGTGTGTTCATGGTGTTCCTAAGTGTGCACTTAGGATGGGATAAATGCAGAGCACTAATTCCTAGTATGGGTCACCATACTTGGCCACATGTCACGTCACTTTCACTTTAGTATTGACTTGGAGAAGTGACTCTGGAGGATGGAATCAGCAGGTGCCTTATGAGCACTTTTCACATTTCTGGGTTTCTCAGATGCGGAAGTTGTCATAGTTGGGTAAATGTCTAGTGGTGTATGGAAACTACAACATATATATTTTATGCGTTCTCATTTGTCCCGATGTTCACAAAATGGAAATTGATTTATGATGTTAATCAGAGGACAGAAAGATGTCAAATATGCAGAACTCCCTCAGTCTTTGTATTAGAAACACTGTATTTTTATGCAGAGGTAAGAAAACACAAAGTAAAGTGTTATAAATTTACATCCTTTTCGTCTGGGGAAAGGGTTCATTTTTACAACAACTTTTGTACATCGAATGGTCATATATATTTTTTTACATATATATAATAAACCATATCACATTTATATTGTATAATATATTACATCATTTAAAATATTTCATAATATATTGTCATATTAAAATATACAGTGATGCTTATAATAAAAATAAATGACAAATTTCATAGTACTTTTAATATACCTTTGAAAATGTTCATATTTTAACATGCTATATATGCACACATAATATATTATTCTTTATGTAATTCTACATTATGTAATATGTAATGTATATGTGTGTGGGTGTTTATATGTATGTATGTATGTGTATGTGTGTTCGTAAATATATATATATATATACACACACACATATTAATCATATATATATATATATATCAAATGAAATACACTTTACAAGATTTTTGTCTCTCTCCTAATAAATTAGCATTAAATAGGATAATAAAACTGGAGAAATGTTGATAGTAGGTTTTTTTCCCTACATTTTTTTTACATTCATGACCATGGAGTTTGACTTCTTGAGAATTTTCTGAAGCATTCAGTTGGCATTTGATTATGGTATATTTGTGGTGTATTTCGCCAAAACCAAAATTCGTTGTTTGGATGTTATGAAAGGTTGTTTTCAGGTTATTACAAAATTTGAAAACTTCTCAATTTCCAACTGCTGGCTGCTGCAATTATTCGTTTCACTAGACATTTAGAAAAAGAGTCTTAGTAAAAGTCTCTTGTACCTGGGTGACAATATGTCCTCAGATCTCTATTTCATTTTTTTTTTCAGTTTTTCAGTTTCTTCAGTGTCTAAAGATCTTGTCTAATGTGTTTTGTGTAGTAGCTGATTATATGTGACCGTCTCACTTGTGCTGTAATTCAAGACGTGGCCGCTAGATGGAGACAGCTCCATTACTCTCCTGCAGCATTCTTCATGTGTTATTTAAGAGAATCTTTTGAAAACACCTAAAGGAAAAAATAGGTTATGACAAGCACAATGAATTTCTCCATGGCACATTTCAACATCTATGTCAGCCTCATTACATCAATTAATTTCCTCTGTAATGAGTGACCCAAATTCTTTGGTTTGTTCTGCGCACACCATATAAGCTCATTGGTCTTTATATTCAGCCTGTAAAATGTAGCACCCTTAGATACCTACTCCAGATTCATCTGTGCGGAAGCAAAGGCAAGTTTACAGACAAGGTTTAAAGGGTATTAACAGGGACATTGACTATCTGGGCGTCCATCTGCCATGCAGTGTTTAATGTGTTAACAGAGAGTTTGTATGTGTGTGTGTGTGTGTGTGTCTGTGTGTGTGGAAAGAAGAGACAGCATATTGAGCGGGTTGTTAATTTTCATGACCAGGAGGTCGTGGCAGTTTCAATTTTCTCCCAAAATATCACAGTTCCTAAAATATTAAAATAGTAAAATATTAATGGAGCTAATTTGGAGTGGGGCCTGCTGGTGAATGTTAAATCCTCACGCTCTCTCTGTGTTCATAAAAACTGTGCTGTGATGGCGTACCTGAAAATAAGCATCTGTGACGTACATCATGGATTCCTTACATGCATGAAGACAGCGGTGAATGTGCTGTATTTCATAAAGGGATGGTTTACAGGAGGCAGCACATTACTGTGAATTTTGGCATTGTTAAGTATGAAAGAATGGATTATAGAAGTAAAACTGGGTTGCAATTGCTAGTTTACATTTACACTGCCGTTTGAGTTTGAGGTTGGTAAGATTATTTGATGTTTTTGAAAGACGTATCTTCTGCTCACCAAGGTTGCATTTATTTGATTAAAAATCGAGTAATTAGTAATTAAAATTGTGAAATATTATTACAATTTTATTACAATTTGAAACAATATTCAGCATCATTCTTCAGCATCAACAGTCTTCAGTGTCACATGATCCTTCAGAGATCATTTTAATATGCTGATTTGCTGATCAAGAAACATTTCTTATTTTCTTATTATCAATGATGGAAACATTTGTCCTGCTTAATATAATAAAAAATTTTGTGGAAAAAAAAACATTGGCATATAAAACCTTTTGTATTGATTTAGTTTAAATGTTCTGTCAATTAAATTTGCCATTGCTGAATAAAAAAATATGAATTTCTTAAAAATAAAATAAAGAAAACAGACCTAACTTTTAAATAGTAAATTGTAGTGTAATTGAAATGTCTTGGTTATCAGACACTGGTAAAACTTCTAGCTACTGTTATATAATGCAATATTTATTAACATTTGAATTATATCTATATTATATTGCTAATATAGAATTAAATATTTGTAAATTAAATCTTATTTTTGTAATATACTTTTAGATGCAGAAATTAGGGTGGTAAGATTATTTAATGTTTTTTTTAAGAAGTCTTTTAGGCTGCATTTATTTAATAAAAATACAGTATATACTGTAATAAAAAATATGGGAAATATTATTATGTTTTAATCATTTCTATTTTAAAATATTTTTAAATGTAATTTATTTCTGTGATGTAAAGCTGAATTTTCAGCATCATTACTCCAGTCTTCAGTGTCACATGATCCTTCAGAAATTGTTTTAATGTGCTAATTTGCTGTTAGAAATCTTTTGTATAGATTTGATTTCATATTTTCAATCAGTTAAATGCGTCCCTGTGTCAGATTCTGTTCCTTGTTTTGTGTGTTTTGCTTCCCATGTGCCTTCCATGCCCTTATTTGGTCCTTCCTGTTCCCATGATGTTCCCCAATTAGTTCTTCATTTGTTCCCAGCTGTGTTTAGTTAATTATCCTCATTCCGCTGTGTTTATAAGCCCCAGTCTGTTCAGTTTGGTTTTGTTGGGTCTACTTGTTGAATGTTTGTCGGTTCCTGTGCTACGTGTGTGTTCCTTGGTGTTAAAATAAAGTTAATTATTTCTGGATTCCCGCCGTCTCCTCGCTCCGACACAGTAGCAGCAGCAGCGTGACAAGACCCAACCAAAACAGAAAAGTAAACGGTGACTTTTCTCCCGTGTTTTTCTTTTATAAGTCTTTTGTTTTCCATTTAGTTTCTCCCCGCCAACATGGCGGAACGAGCGACGTTCATCGCCTGCTCACCTACGCGAGGGCATTTGTGCCGCTCGCCCTCTCAAGCTCCCTGGATGGGGAGACCCTGGTGACACTGTTCCGGCTCGGGATTATATGATGGCCCAGTGAGGGCTCCAGTCCCCGAGTTTAGCCCAGTGAGGGCTCCAGTCCCCGAGT
>NW_015505482.1:374043-389966 GCF_001515645.1 Sinocyclocheilus grahami | reverse complement strand
GGCTGCAGTCCCCTAGTTTATCTCCAGTCCCTGAGTTTAGCCCAGTGAGGGCTCCAGTCCCAGAGTTTAGCTCCAGTCCCCGAGTTTGGCCCAGAGATGGCTCCAGTCCCAGAGTTTAGCTCCAGTCCCCGAGTTTGGCCCAGAGATGGCTCCAGTCCCCGAGTTTAGCTCCAGTCCCCGAGTTTGGCCCAGAGAGGGCTCCAGTCCCCGAGTTTAGCCCAGAGAAGGCTAGAGTCCCCGAGTTTAGCTCCAGTTCCCGAGTTTGGCCCAGTGAGGGCTCCAGTCCCCGAGTTTGGCCCAGTGAGGGCTCCAGTCCCCAAGTTTAGCCCAGAGAAGGCTAGAGTCCCCGAGTTTAGCTCCAGTCCCCGAGTTTAGCCCAGTGAGAGCTCCAGTCCCCGAGTTTAGCTCCAGTCCCCGAGTTTAGCCCAGAGAGTGCTCCAGTCCGCGAGTTTTGCCCAGAGAAGGCTAGAGTCCCCGAGTTTAGCCCCAGTCCCCGAGTTTAGCCCAGTGAGGGCTCCAGTCCCCGAGTTTAGCCCAGAGAAGGCCTCCAGTTCCCATGTCGAGCCCAAGGAGGGCTCCAGTCCCCAAGTCAAGCCCAGGGAAAGCCACTGTTCCTGAGTTAGGCATACGGAGGGCCTCTAAAGGCGATTTTTCTCCCCAAGGATTTTTTTTTGGGGGGGGTTAGTATGGGTCCGTCCATAGTGGCCGGGCTGAGTGGCGAGGTCATACATGGTCATACAACACAGTCATAATGTTCCCATGATGTTCCCCGATTAGTTCTTCATTTGTTCCCAGCTGTGTTTAGTTAATTATCCTCATTCCACTGCGTTAATAAGCCCCAGTCTGTTCAGTTTGGTTTTGTCGGGTCTACTTGTTGAATGTTCGTCGGTTCCTGCGCTATGTGTGTGTTCCTTGGTGTTAAAATAAAGTTAATTATTTCTGGATTCCCTCCGTCTCCTCGCTCCGACACAGTAGCAGCAGCATGACACCCTGCTGAATTAAAAATCTGAATTTCTTGAAAAAGAAAAACTGACCTAACATTTGAATGGTAGTATACTTTAAATGTCTGGACTGTCAGACACGGGTAAAATTTACTATTATATAATGTAATATTTTTTTTTACTATAATTATATCTACATATTACTATTTAAAAAAAAAAGGAAATATTTATTAGTTAAACAGTTTTTATTTTTTTGCGATTCTGTTGCTGTAATGGCACACTGCATTTTAATGATAAGCATAACATGTTTTAAGCTTAATAAACATATTTGTTTAGGACCTTAAAATACAATTTTTTTTTTTTAAACTGGAGCCATTTGAGGAGCTGTAGCTGGGGCTTTGTTTTTGTTTTTGTTTCCTCGTGCTGACTTACAGAAATCTTTGCTTTGACTCGGGTGGGGTTGTCTTGCTGGATTGTGACTCATCTCTGCAGGAGAAACAGTGGCATTTACCTGCTGCTGTTGCGTGGATCTATTTCAAGACTCTATCCGATCCCATCTGCTTTCTTATCGTATGAAAACACCCCACGTGAACCCTCTCTCATATGTGGACTCAGGGCAGCTTCTAGGGGCTTTCATTTTTACATAGAAATTAATATCGATTAAAAGCGTATATAGAACTGAGTATAAGCCTCTATCTCTCTGGTTTCCTCACAGTTTATCATTTCTGTGCATCATATCATTCCTCCTCTGCTCTCTTCATCCACTCTAATATATATGTATAGTAATATATATATATAAGAGTCTTAATGCAGCAAACCAAAATATGAGGAATATTTTCATGGTTCTAGCTGTATCTCACTTCCAGCATGAACAAAAAACATTTTTTGACACATACCATGAGAGTAAAATCATATTTTTTGTAAATATGATGGTACATTAATCATTCGATGCACCATAGTGTTACAGGATTATTGTAGCATGGTAGCACCAGGGTGTTTTTGTGTGAAGGGGGACTCTTGATGTGAAGTCTTACATAACATGCACGTCCATACGTCCTCCAGTCCCTCCCACTCCAGAGCACTTCAGGACACTCTGGGACGAGAAGGCATTGAGTGCGCTGATGTGCTACTCATTATCTTTCTGACACCTTGCTAAACAGACATTGTATAACAAACTCTCTCAAGTACTCTCAGGTGTCCCAGTTTGGGCACACAGAGTGGAAATCAGGTTTTTTGTGGAACGGTTAAATACAGATAACAGACACGTGCTGCTAGATTTCTGCTGTCCCACTTTAATACGTGAATTCAAAATATGAAGTACAGTAGATGTAGATGATGATCCGGCATGGGAAAATAACGCAAGTCCATGATCACTTAGAAAAGTAATAGCACACCTCTCCAAAACTACCTGCATGATTTGAGATTCTATTCATGTAGCACAATTGTAATAATTATTAATGAATAATATAATGATGACCACACCTTGTGAGAATGAAGTTTAATTTAGCATACTTTTAAAAAGAGTAGTTGTTACATAAATGGTAACACTTTATTTTAAGTAGCAATTTTATTAGCATGCATGTTGGCTGTTTATTAGTACTTATAAAGCATATATTAATACCTTATTCTGCATGACCATATTGTAGATCGCTTAATCTGACTTAATATTTACCTTACTAACTATTAATAAGCAGCAACTTAGGTTTGTTAAACTCTTAGCTATTATTGTTCCCTATTCTGTTACCGCATAAATAATATACTGTACTTTAAAAGAATATATTGAATGTATTGTTTTTTAGACACTTAATTGCATGTTAATATACTGACAAGAATTCATGGTAAACTAAAATATACTGTAATGTAATTTCTATTTAAAATTGTATGTCATGTATTTAAATATACTGGTAATTGCTATGATGAATTAAGTTGTAATATAGTACAAAATATGTTTAAAACATATGATAAAAATATATTAGAATATATTCACTTTAAATATAATATGGAAAAACATTACAGTTAAAATTATAATCAAGTACATGTGCTTTAGTATGTTAGTCAACACATCAAAAGTGTACTTTAAAACAAAACAAAAGATAATTAAAACAAAGATTGTGTACTTTAAATTTAAACTTTTAATTTGACATTATTACTGTTACGGGGCTGACGAGACGTGAGACGTGTGGATCCGTATGCAAAGCTTTTTATTAGGAGAAGACAGAGACGTGGTCATAAAACAGGCATGGGTCAGATAATGGCAGACAGGTATATGGCGGGCAAGACACAAGAATAATCCTAGGGCTAGCGAAGGTCAACGAACGACGAACAGAATCAAAGAGGGCGAGACTAAAGGGATAAATCCAGAAAACTAGGCAAGGATCAGAAACTGAGAAAACAGGCTAGGCTAGGCTAGGCTGCTAACGAGGGCTCTGTTGTGTAGCTATCAACGGATAGGCGCTAAACAATACTCGGCAGAGGGAAGGGATCAGAGTGAATGTTAAATAGTGAGGGAGTGATATGAAACAGCTGGGTGCAATCAGTGTTAACAGCTGTGTGCAATCTGTGCTGAGTGCAATCAGTGCCATGAATGATGGGATATGTAGTCCGGGGTGATGTGCAACAGTGTGTAGTGCGAGAGTCAATGAAATTGGAAAGGGTGACCTCTGATGGCTAGCAGATGGAAGTTCATGGACCGGATTCGTGACAATTACTAAGCACACTTCTTCAAAGTGTACATAGACACATTCATGAAAGTGTACTCTCATTTACACTTAAGTGGCCATTTATTACATTAATATTAAGTACAGTTTTAAAAATATACTTTATTTGAAGTACACTACATGTACACATCCAATACAATTAAGCACATTTCTTTTTAACAAGAGGAACACTTAGGTTTACATTTTTTTTAACATTAAGTAACAGAAATATTTTTAAGGTTTTTAGTTTAGTTAACTATAATAACCCTGGGTTGACACTAAAACAATATCTTTGATTGATTTTGATTAATTAATCTGCCAACTAAGCCAGCTAGTTTTATTTTCTCTTTAAAGCCAAAGCCTGGTTAGTGTGAAGTTTAGACGAAGCCTGTGTCTGTCTGAGATCTGCTGACTAATAATCAGACGGGAATAGGCTAAATTTAGGCTGAAGAACCATCTTTATGTCTGACAGACACAAAGACGTACAGCCTCTCATGAACACAAACTCCTCCTCCTGCTCACTATTGTTTTTTCAGTCTTTTCCACATGGAATCAGAGTGAAATGGGAAGGAAGGCTGAGATATTAGTGTAGGGTGTGTAGCACAGAGAGCAGTGTTGAAATCCATCGCATTAATAATGGATGGGAAATGGCCGCTCTGACAGTTCACAAACCGCCGTAACATCATTAAGGATCACTTAGCAGGAGCACTTTTCCCGCTTGTGCCACGCACAGGCCATAAACACAGGGAGGTGTAATGTGTGTAGATATATGGGGGCTTCATTCCTGTGTCTGCCTCTTTTTCTCCTCGGTAAACCAAGAGTTTGTCCCATGTATTTCTGTTTCTGTGTACTGGCAGTGTATGCAGTCTCAAACAACTCAATAGCGCTTTGGCACCTTGTGTTTTTTTTTAAAGCTTTAGAGGCATAAATTCCATGTTTTCATATATCCCACATCACACTTCTTAACTCCATCCAAAATTTAGGTTGTAAATCAAACTGATGTTCAGTTAATTGTAGTATACCATAATTATAATATTTAGAGTTATTATTTTTACTAAGTAAAACCATAATATTTATACTATATTTGCAACCCTTTTACAGCATAATTTCCCTCTATTACAAAGAAACATTTTAAAATTTCAAATGACATTTTTTTATTTCATGGGGTCTTTAAAAACCCAACTAGTAAAATATAATTTACTTGTATTTATTCATGATTATTTATACATTTAAAAATGTAAATATATCACTCAAACAAATCAACAAGCCGTATGATTTGTTGTGTCATATCCATAGTGGTGATGGACAGGTTGAGTCCCAAAAATATAATACTCCAGGTCAGGGGTTTGGTCCAATCTTATTACTATAACCAATGTATAATATGTAATATTAATAATAATGCAGCCACAGCAAGCAACAAAATCTGTGTGTGTGTGTGATGGTTGCTGCAGTGAGCTGAGGTGATGTTACCAAGATCATTCACTCTCACCTGGCCTGTTATGTTACATCTCCACTGCAGAGCTGCTTACAGAAGGTGTGTGTGTGTGTGTGTGTGTTGTCATAGTTTAGGGACAAATTTGTTCCCAGAAGTGAGCTAAATAAAATAAAACATCTCCTTAGGGACATCCAAGGATGTATTGTATTATATTATATTATGAAGCAGTGGCGTGAAGCAGTTTTTATAGTCTTTCTAATTTTATGAGAATAGTGAAGTCCAAATGACTAACAATAACCAAACAGAGGAACAATTTCATTGTAATCACTTTCAAAGCGATTTTTTTTCCAGCTGATGAATTGTAAAAACACTGACAGCCAATCAGAATCCACTGACTTTAAAGGGGACATTGAATGCAAAATTTGCATATAAATGTGTTTTAGTAGTGTGTGGACATAACCAGCCTATAATGATAAAAATCCATCCATTTTTTTTAATCCCCAAAAAACCTAAACAGTCTAAATAATCAAGGCGTTTTGATTTTTGACGTCATACTGCTCAGGCCCCACCCACGGCCGCTGATTGACTGCTCCATATTAGCATATCTCTGCCCTTAGCCTGTTTATGCTGTCTGACATTTTTTCTGTTCTGGAGCCACTGTAGTTAAAACCTCTTGTAAGCAATGCAGGTGTTTTGTAATTGGATGTAAAAGTGAACATAAGCAGGCCCGTATGCATGTATAATTCAGTTTAGACAGTTTGCAAGAATGTTTAGCATCCGTGGTAAAAAAATGCGAGACGCTGGCATAGTGAACAAGGCTTGAGAGAGTTGCCAGATCTGTGTTGCCAGATCCAGCAATTATAAGCGTCTTTGGACTTGTATTTTCCACTTAATTTAACACTTTAGAAAGTTAATAAAGTGTGAAATTGCAGTTTAGGGTCAGTGATATCTTTATCTTATTTGCTAAATATTTTAAATAATTTTCGCTTAATTTTTGTATTTATTTTTCAGTTTTTATTTGTTTTATTTTTGGGTTATTATTTGTGTTTATAGCAATATCTGGCAACACTGCATGCACCGCCAGCACTTAAACTGACAGTAATCAAAAAAGCCCATGGACAGGTTAATGCTGACAGGATACGACATTCGGTAAGGGAAAAAAATATCATTAGCATCTGTCAGGAACATTATCAATGTTGCCAAAACCAGTATCATTTAACACTAGCACACAGATCTGTAGAACAAGTAGGTTAGAGAATGAAATGAAATATGCAAACACTAGCCATGCTATTTGATTCAGTATAGTAGTTACATTTTCACAAATCATGCTGAAAACATTCTAAGAGCACTAGACAAAGTTATCATCTATATAGCAATGATTATTAAAGAAAACTATAAAAGTAATATGTATTAATAAACAACTGAGGAAATTATCCACCAATATAGTAAAATATTTTTAAAATTTGATGCAATAAATATGGTATAACTTAACATTGTTCATCCCTCCAAAATAGAGAAAACATCTTTCACAAACATCTACATCTCTGTCTCTTTTAAAGGGTTAGTGTATATAATGAGTTGTATTTGTAGGGGTGATTATAGCACAATTCTTAACCCACCCCAGACCTCACTAATTTTCAAACCCTGGGCCATGAACATAAGAGTCTTCATTATCTCCTGACAGTGGATTAGTTTTGTTTTTGATGTTAACGCGCCACCAAATACACACACACACACACACACACACACACAAAAAACAGAAGAGAGGGGTGGGGTGAGCAGTAGCTCATTATCATTTAAAGAGACATGCACAGAAACGGGTCGCTGTGAACAGAGACAAGGTAAAAGGGTGTTCTTTCATTTTAATAAAATTATGTTGGGCATACGATGTCCCCTTTAAAGAGCTCATGCGTTTAAAGCGACAGACAACAAAACTGCAGAGTGTGCTAATATTGTCCATTAGTGTGGACAATAATATAGTTATCTTTATAGTTATCGATCTTGGTATGAATCTTGAACATACCTTGAACGTTTTTTTTGTTTTGTTTTAGGCATAAATCGTAACAACATGCAGTGAACTGTGTTGTTCAAATCCAATTTAACATATGAACCAAGTGAGACATTTAGATGGAAAATATTACTCATCTTAATTTGTATTTAAGATACAGTTGTTGTTTGGGTTGCATGTGAGCGTCTCAAGAGACTTGTCCTTTTTTCATGGGACTTTTGTTCACGTTGGTCTGTCTCTCTTTCCATACCTGTCTCTCTCTCTCTCTCTCTCTTTTTCCCTGTGTCTTCCTCTCCTCCGTCCCATGTGTACCACTCGCTTTGTTTGAGGCTGTTATTTGGAGCTGACAGAATCAGGGCTGAGTTTCAAATATTGGAGGAAGCATCGCCATGGCCTCACCGACCAGAAGAACGTCTCCCACCAGCTCAGAACTTCCATTCATTTCCTCCTCTATTATTTTTACAGCTACATCGATTTCAGCGACCACCTTCATCATTCCACCCACGGCAATGTGTTTTTACGCACTGAGGCATTTGCTTATCTTTACACTATTATGCCTTGTCTATGTCTTATTATTTCCGCCTGCCTCACAACGAGGTGGCGTTGTTTGATAACCTTGGGCGTATCTTGATGTTAAAATATGAAGGTGTCTGACGGATAAATGATATCCATGGTGCAGTGAATCTATGAAGATTACGCACAGAGAGGGAGATGATCTATGTGCTGTAAGGGGAAAGGAGAAGCCGCGGGGTGGGGGGGAGGATTGTGTGCTATATTTGGTGTTGCAGTGAAAGCGAGAGTGGGTGTGAACCAACTTCATCTGCCATCAGAGACTCGCTAAGAAAGGGGTGAGGGGTAAACATCTGCACACAGCTGAGTTGGGCTTTGGACATGGGAAGAAAAAGAGGGTGTGGATATGGGCTTTCGTAAGGCAGCAAATCAAGTTCTGTTCTTTTCCAAAACAATGGTGATGTCATAATGGCAGCAGACGAGTATGACGATGATTCAGTAATGAGAAGTTATAGACCTATGCTCCAGAGAAACAAACACGCAGCCATCTTTAGAATTTTGGGTTTGAACTTCCGTTTTTGCGGTAGCTCTGTATATTTCTATGGCATCGCTGTTGAAGAGTAATTAGCCGGTGAAGTGAATTTACTTATTGTTAGGTATTTAACGATTCACTCCACTCGCGCTGCGATACGATTCGTGATACTAATTTCACAATACGATAAAATTTTTCTTTTTCTTTTTTTTTTACAAAATGAAATAGTGTCCTTTTATTTTTTTTCTCAGACAAAATGCTGCACGTCTTTGTGAAATTGATGAAAGTTATTATGAGCATCGTAATGTTTGAAGCGGATGTCATAACAAAAGCAGTTCATTCATAAATCTGTAAGATCTTGCTGTGGAAATACAAGACAGAAGACAAGTGCAGCGCTGAAAAGGAGCAGAGCTACATAAGGACTATATAGCAAAGAATTATTGCTCTTTATTATTTGAACAAACCACTAACACTAATAATATTCACTTAGCAAGTAAGTCATCCTTTATTTGCATGGGCCGAACAAATAGAGGTACACTTAAATAGTCCTTCAACATAAGGCTTAATCTATTTAGGTCCAACGTTAAGTCATATCAAGAGAGTTGGCCCAGTAATCAACCACCTAGCAACAACCTAAAACACCCTAGCAATCACATAAATCACTCTGGAAACACTTAGCAATGTGCTAAACACTCAGAACACTTAGCAACAGTACGCTAAAAACATGTATCCTAAATAAATAAACTATCCATCCTAAATAATAGGCTATTCAGAAATTAGAATTAGTGTGTCCCAATCATAGTATGTTGAAAAAAATATCACAAAGATACCCAGAACACTGTAACAAACACATAGCAATTTACTAAAATAATCACTCAGAACACCCTAGCAACCACATACCAGTGTGCTAAAAATTGATTGAAATGTGCAAACACGACATATTTTCTTTGTGTTGTTTTTCTGTGAGCTAGCCAATATATCTCAATAAAATCAATATCCTTCACCAAAAAGAGAGCAACACAGTGGTTCTCAAAATGCTCAATGATGTTTTTGTTATGAGGAAGATTAATTGCTAATGTTGGATGAATGCTACACAGAGACAGTGGCGATGACGCCGGTCACAATGAAAGAGCTGAATCTGCAAAAACAAGCCTTCTGTTCAGAGCTGGAGAGAGTTAAATTTGCGAATGTCTGCACTTTCTCGCCTTTTTTCTTCTTCTGTTGGCTGACGTGAATACAGTCGATAAGGGTGTGAGTGTGTGTGTGTATGCGCTTTACCTCATACCTCATCAATATGGTATTGTTCAAACAAAATGTTTGAATATTGTGTAGATGGCACTGATTTTCACTGGCGTGCTTTATGGAGCAGTGCATTTTTGGAGATTTCCACTCATAGTGAAATATTACTAATTAGTAATAGAGACATAAATAAGTGTGTGTGTGTGTGTTTGTGTGTATGTATGTATTATTATCAGCATTAACTAAGAACTCTATTAGACTGGCTGATTTAACAAACTGACCAAAGAGGTAGTGCACATTTTCTTTTTTCTTTTAAATATTTATGCAAAGATTCATTTCAGAAATTGCATATACTTTTGCATATATCTTTTTTCTATTATTAATTTTTATGTACAGTAGGGTCTGGAAATCTGAAACCACTAATGTAAAAGTTTCTATTGTTCACATTTCTTATTTATTTTATTTGCAAATGATATATTGTCATTATATAATGGTCAAAATCATTTTACAGTGTTTCAGTGGAGGCAAGAACATCTGACCTTTTGCATAAAGGAGCCACATGGTCAATATTTACAAATGTATCAGTGATCTAAAAATATAATATAATTATAGAATGTGCAGAATATATTACAGGTATCTTATATTATTACAATCTGTAATATTAAATCTCTATGATTCTTATTTGCATACAAATTACATTTTCCTTGTTTAACTTAGTGGTATATTACATTAAATAAGATTTTTGAACATTGGCATTAGAAAAAAAAGAAATGCAATACATTTTGACAACTGTGTAACATCAAAGATGATTGTTTCAAATGTTGATGGAATCGTGGTGGAGTATAGTTGTGAACACAGCTGAAAAAGTTGTTGTTGGTGGTGATGATGCTAGTACAATGTGTTCTTAAGCTTCCCTATTTCTGTCCACAGTGAGATTCACTCATTTCCCCCCCAAAGCATTCTGCTCGCTGCAGCTTGGCTAGTCCTGAGGTGCTCATTTTCATCCCTCCCTCCATTTTTCCTTCTTCTAACAGCTTGTACCACCCGCTTGCATTTTCATTTGTCTCCTGAGTTCCACTCTCTCTCTTTCTCTCTCTCTCTCTGTTTTTCGTCTTCTCCCTCCCTGCTGTGAGGTTCTCAGGGCAGTCATGACTGCTCTGTTTTGGGTGCTGGATCTCGGTGTTGATTTTGACTGGCATTGAGCGCCAGTTGATCGTTCTTGGACCAAGAACAATCTTCAGATTGGACCAGGAAAGGGCCACCAACCAAAGGACTATGCTTTGAGGGTACTGGGGTCTCTCTTGAGCTCAGAGAGAATGAGATAGCGTTACAAACAAACCACTAACCATACTCCTGAAGAAGGTAGGTGGAATTTAACTGGTTATGAATATGTGGACAGTGAATTTGAATTTCAGAGAGTTTATTGTTTGAATTTATTGTGTTGTATGATTAATAGGTATTAAGATCTGTGAGGGTGTTGGTCTGGATGCACAAATTTTAGAACCAGATTTCACTTCATCATCATCTTTATAGAAGATGTTGGCATCGCTTTGAAGTGCAAATTATGCTGTTATTGCTATATTTGGGTGGGTTTCGTTTCATTATGTATAGTCGAATCATTGTTCTGAGCGTTACATGACTTCCTCGGGCTCACCGCTGTAGTAATCTGTCACCTTAGAGGCCATACAGATGATATCTGAGTGTTACGATCACTGTGCCACAGATCACAGTTGTATTTAATGAATTACCAACATTTGTAGTGTACAGGTTCTGTTTTTAGCCCTGTTGAATCTGTTAGTTATACGTTTCTTGGTTTGTCTGAAGCTGGCTGTGCCTATTAGGACTGTACAGACCATTGGAAAAGCATTTGATGACTCACTGACCATAAGCATTTCAGCTCTAGTGTTGCTCCAGTGGTGGTACAGGAAAAAGAACAGTGTTATGCATATACTGCAACAAGAGTTTTATTAACATTTAACAAAAACATTTTCTCACATTGTGCACTAAAATACAATAGTCATGCAATTTGACTATATAATGACACAGTGTTTAAATATAGTAAATATACACTTACCAGCCACTTAATTAGGTATACTAGTACAGGGTTGGGCCTTCTTTTGCCTTTAGAACTGCCTTCGTGGCATAGATTCAGCAAGGTGCTAGAAACATTCCTCAGAGATTGTGGTTAATATTGATACGACGCAAATCTCCCATTCCACCACATCCCAAAGGTGCTTGGATTGAGATCTACTGACTGTGGAGCTTTGTTATATGGCACATTATCCTGCTGGATGTAGCCATCTCGAGATGGGTACACTGTGTTCATAAAGGGATGGACATGGTCAGTAACAGTACTCAGGTAGTGGCGTATAAATGATGCTCAGTTGGTACTAAGAGGCCCAAAGTGTGTCAAGGAAGTATCCCCAACACAATTACCTGAGCTGCTGATCTAAGGCAGGATGGATCCATGCTTTCATGATGTTTGCGCCAAATTCTGACCCAGACATCCAAATGTTGCAGCAGGAATCGAGGCTCATCAGACCAGGCAACCTTTTTCCAGTCTTCTATTGTCCAATTTTGGTGAGCTTGTGTGAACTGTAGCTTTAATTTCCTGTTGATAGCTGACAGGAGTGGCACCCATTGTTTTCAGCTGCTGTTCTTCCCCATTCTGATGCTCGGTTTGAACTTCAGCTGATCGTCTTGAACAAATCTACATGCCTAAAGGCTAAAGTATACAGTTTTTATGTGTACACGAGGGTTCACGTACAGTGCGCCTGACGCAAATTTCGTCACCAGAATAGTACGCACATAGTTGCACCAATACGAAAGCCGATAGCTACAGCTACAGCTTCTTAGCCGATACGATTGTTCAGAATGATATCTGCCGATACCGGTACTGATACCGGTAGTTGGTTTTCTTAAGAAAAAAAATCTCTCCCAACTAATTCTGTAAATATCAGCAACTTAGTTTAAAAGAGTACAAAGACTACAAAAATAGAGCAGATGCTGGACAAAGACGAAGCTTTCTAGAGCGCATTTGTCAACCGGTTGCGTTCACGTACACCTCAAATGGACTATACTTTGAAAGGCTATGCATAGGATTGTGCGCATACGCTATAGCATACACACAAAAAATTAAGTGCATTGAGTTGCTGCCATCAGTTTGGGTGATTAGATATTTAACAAGCAGTTGAACACGTATACCTAATAAAGTGGCCAGTGAGTGAACATTTCAATATAGTATCTACTGTACATTCATTCATTTAGCAGACACTATTTAGTAGTATGTAGTATAAATCTACAATATAGTATCTGCTTTATAACTTGTTTATGTATAAAGGTTTATTTTAAATGTTGCTGTGCACATAGATGGTTTACAAGTACAAGGCACAAGTACTTATAAGCAGGGTGCAAATTACGGGGAGTTTTGGGGGGTCTGACCCCCCTTAAGAAGGCTTTATCCCCCCTGATGGATGTCGAAACTAGTTGTAGGGGGGTCAGATAGAAAGAAGGCTAGCCTACGCATAATAAGGAGATTTACTTGTAAATATTAATATGCATTTCTATATCCCTAACTAATTTTAAAATATAATTTTGGCAGCTCCTGTAATGGGTCGTATTGGCATTACCTGAGCGGTTGAAGAATATGCTACAGCACTCATTCAAAGACGTGCATTTATTGCTTGGACGGAGCAAGAACACCTAAAATGCATGTGTATATTCAATTGAGTGATAAAGTTTACCATCTTCAACTTAATGCTGTTGAACTGAATTTATGGAGCAAACTATTTGCTAAAATAACCATAACATTAACAGCACCGCTAGCTGAAATACAAGCGCCGGTTCTGTCCGTCAGATGTGCGTGAAAGTTGCATGTGTTACTATAACAAACACTGCTTTTAGAATCATTAATGGCTGGTAGACAAAAATAGGTAACAAAGGTTTTTACCTAAAAATTAAGATAAGGTAAAGGTGTGAATAATTACATTTTAGACACATTGTCAGTAATTTCACCAATGAAAATAAAGACTTTGGAGAACTGTTGTGCGTCTCAGATCAACACACAGCAGCGTTTCATTAATGAATCCACGTATTTAAATGAATCAAGTGAATCAATGATTCAGTGAACCATTCATAAAGTCAGTCTCTTGCTTCGTTTCTAAATGAATCAGCCATTTGAACAAATCGATTGAATGAATGATTGAATGACTCACTTAAAACAGGGATTTGCCACCACCTACTGGCACGTTTATTTTTATATTTAGAGTATCGTTTCTTTTTTTAAATAATTTAATATTTCACTATTTATTTGTATTTTTGTATGTTGAATTAAAATATTTCTTTCTATAGTAGGGCTGGACGATATGGCTAACATTTATTTCATGATATATTTCTTAATTTCGGTCGATACGATATAATTCCGATATCAATATGAACACTATTTATCTGAAATAGAAATCTTTTGTAACATTATAAATGCCTTTATCATCACTTTTGATCACTTTTAAGCATCCTTGCTAAATAAAAGTATTAATTTCTATAATTTCTTTCCCAAAAAAAGAATAAAAAATATACTGACTCCAAGCTTTTGAATGGAATAGTGTATGTTACAAAAGCTTTTTATTTCAGATAAATGCTGATCTTTGGATCTTTCTATTCATCAAGGAATCCTGAAAAAAAATTTACTCAACTGTTTTAAATATTGATAATCATCAAATCAGCATATTAGAATGATTTCTGAAGGATCATGTGACACTGAAGACTGGAGTAATGATGCTGAAAATGTAGCTATGATCACAAGAATAAATTACATTTTAAAATCTATTCAAATAGAAAGCAATTTTAAATAGTAAAAATATGTCAACATTTTACTGTTTTTGCTGTACTTTCAAATAAATGCAGGCTTGGGCAAAAGATAATTCTTTAAAAAAAATTAATCTTACAGTTCAAAAACTTTTGACTGGTAGTCTAGGCTGATTATGGACCCTTTTCACAAGACTGTGATGACGCATTTAACGGTCATCAGCTTCGGTCGATACGATATAATTCCGATATCAATATGAACACTATTTATCTGAAATAGAAATCTTTTGTAACATTATAAATGCCTTTATCATCACTTTTGATCACTTTTAAGCATCCTTGCTAAATAAAAGTATTAATTTCTATAATTTCTTTCCCAAAAAAAGAATAAAAAATATACTGACTCCAAGCTTTTGAATGGAATAGTGTATGTTACAAAAGCTTTTTATTTCAGATAAATGCTGATCTTTGGATCTTTCTATTCATCAAGGAATCCTGAAAAAAAATTTACTCAACTGTTTTAAATATTGATAATCATCAAATCAGCATATTAGAATGATTTCTGAAGGATCATGTGACACTGAAGACTGGAGTAATGATGCTGAAAATGTAGCTATGATCACAAGAATAAATTACATTTTAAAATCTATTCAAATAGAAAGCAATTTTAAATAGTAAAAATATGTCAACATTTTACTGTTTTTGCTGTACTTTCAAATAAATGCAGGCTTGGGCAAAAGATAATTCTTTAAAAAAAATTAATCTTACAGTTCAAAAACTTTTGACTGGTAGTCTAGGCTGATTATGGACCCTTTTCACAAGACTGTGATGACGCATTTAACGGTCATCAGCATCGTAAATCCTCGAAAGTTTTTCATATTTGTATTTTTTTTTAAACGTATATACATTTATAACTCTATTCTTTGTATTATGTCACCTTTGCATCAAATTACAAAAAAACAGTTAATGCTAATACGATGGTGTTTCTAATGCAGCGTCTATGGGAGTGACGGTAAATTTGACATCGTTCTCTCTTCTGACTGTAATCCGTTATCAGTCTCTCTCAATTTATTTCCTTTTATTGAAAGTCATGAAAACACTATCGCAGAGTTTTTCTTTTTCTATTTGAGCAAATGGGAATGCAAAAAATATATGTGTGGTACTCTCCCATTCACTGCTCTTCAAGTTAACCCAACTATGACGACTTCCGCTGCTGAGAAACCCGGAGATGTGAGAAAGGCCCATTCTTATAGATTGAAACAAATGTGCTTCAGCCAGAAAAAAAGGGTATGAAAAGTGCTCCGAGTCGCTGCAGAAAACAAAAAAATTGAACAACAACAAAAACTGGAAATGTTGCTGGAGACGGGCTTGTTGAAAATGCAAACTGATTCTCCGCCAGCAGGAGGCGCTTTTAGAGTGATAAAACTAGCGGTTTCTCCAGTAACGGCTGTAATCAAAGCAGCTCCGCTCATGAACGCTACTTTATCAGATCAAATGAAAATGCCACCGAAACTTTTCTGAAGACAGTCAGTTCCCTTCAGAGCTTCATTCATTTAAAACACCTGTGCCGCGTTATGATTTTGAAACGTGCAGTGCTCATGTTTATTCAACGAAGTCAAACTGCACAAATAAATCAATGTATGGGAAACACTGGTAATGTATATCGAAATATCGGAAATGTGTTTAAAAATCATATCACCGTTATTGAAAAAAATTATATCGCGATACATATTGATATTGAATTATTGTCCAGCCCTAT
>NW_015505482.1:310724-373410 GCF_001515645.1 Sinocyclocheilus grahami | reverse complement strand
GAAAAAAGGGTATGAAAAGTGCTCCGAGTCGCTGCAGAAAACAAAAAAATTGAACAACAACAAAAACTGGAAATGTTGCTGGAGACGGGCTTGTTGAAAATGCAAACTGATTCTCCGCCAGCAGGAGGCGCTTTTAGAGTGATAAAACTAGCGGTTTCTCCAGTAATGGCTGTAATCAAAGCAGCTCCGCTCATGAACGCTACTTTATCAGATCAAATGAAAATGCCACCGAAACTTTTCTGAAGACAGTCAGTTCCCTTCAGAGATACATTCATTTAAAACACCCGTGCCGCGTTATGATTTTGAAACGTGCAGTGCTCATGTTTATTCAACGAAGTCAAACTGCACAAATAAATCAATGTATGGGAAACACTGGTAATGTATATCGAAATATCGGAAATGTGTTTAAAAATCATATCACCTTTATTGAAAAAAATTATATCGCGATACATATTGATATTGAATTATTGTCCAGCCCTATTCTAAAGCTACTTATATTTCAGCTACTTTTTTGTAATGTCTATTCAGTGTTTTTTTTTTCTAAATTAACACGATAACTTATCTTTAATAATAACTTTAATCGGCACATGATGTGCATGTTAATTAATCTCATTAATTTGAGATTAATTTGATTAATTAATCGGCACATTATGTAATTCGATTTTTATTTTTAAATAAACACTTGACAACCCACCCCCACCCCCACCCCCCAAAGTGCTCAGTAATAAACTTCTGGCCATTTTCTAGAATCTAAAAGAGTTTTAAATGGTTAATTATTTTATTTTTCATGTATTCTGTCTTCCTGTGGTGATTAATGAGTGTTATTAATAGCTAAGCTATGTTTACACTGCAAGTCATGGGCTATTTCCTGTGGTTTTCATTTCTCCGTTATGGCAAATGTTCTTGGCTTCCCTTGTTCCTGCAGGGTTCAGCCGATTCGTACACGAGCAGACCTTCGGATTCCGACCTGTCAGCGGAGGAGGACCGCGAGGCGTATCGGCGTGAAGCCGAACGCCAGGCCCAGCTGCAGCTCGAGAGAGCCAAGGTTCCTCAAGCTCTTCTTTAATGGGCTTTTTCCAAAAAATTTTTTATTTTTTTTGCACAGTGGGCACACTGGGCAGCAGCAAAGTGCCATTCTGCATGTAGCTTTAGAAATGTGTCGGAAAAGGGATCATGCATACAAATGCAGTTCATGCAACAACATTTTCTTAGCATTTAGTTGTAAACCATAAGAGGATTATTTCATTGCTTCTTCTTGATGGTTGCTTATGTTGAAAAAATGGCATTAGTAACATTGGTTTCCCTGGCAGTCCAAACCTGTAGCATTCGCAGTGAAGACGAATGTGAATTATTGCGGGGCTCTAGATGAGGACTGTCCTGTTCAGGGGGCTGCCATAAACTTTGAAGCCAAAGACTTTCTGCACATTAAAGAGGTGAGTTGCATGTACAATACATGCAGACAGATGTGTGAAAGGTTTTGTAGGTCAGTCCTCTTTGCTAACAGTGCCCATAATACCACAATAGCTCATCATAATAGCGTTGAGCATGTTTTCCTTCATGTTTGTGTTGCAGAAGTATAATAATGACTGGTGGATTGGAAGGCTGGTGAAAGAGGGGGCAGACATCAGCTTCATTCCCAGCCCCCTCCGACTGGAGGCCATGAGACTCAAACAGGAGCAAAAACAACAGAGGTCTCTCTCTTTCCCTCTGTCAAGACTGTGCACAACTGTATCTATTTCAGACACATTTGCAACTGTTCATTGTTAGCTCAGGTCTATTAAATAATATTAACAAATACAACTTTTGATTTTAGTGATGTATTAGTAAATATTGCACATTAACTAAGATTAATACATTCTTTAGTGGTATTTGTGATTTTTAATTCATGTTGACAAATTTTTTAAACTGCTGCTAAAGAAATAGCTTACCCAAAAATAAAAATTTGCTGAAAATTCAGGCCATCCAAGATGTGAATGAGTTTTTTTTTTCATTAGAACAGATTTAGAGAAATGTAGCATTTCATCACTTGCTCACCAATGGATCCTCTGCAGTGAATGGGTGCTGTCAGAATCAGAGTCCAAACAGCTGATAAAAACATCACAATAATCCACAAGTAATCCACACCACTCCAAAATACGGGTCCATAATCCATAATAATGCTTCCTCCGGTGAAAATGTCAATCCCCTGTTGTCCTCTCACATCAAAACCCACAGGCATATTTGTTTAAAACTGTTTTTGACTGATTTTGCTTGTAACTAGTGCTTGATCTGTGCATATTTCTCTCCTGATTCAGACGAGATGACTTTTTTTCACTGCAGAAAGCACTATATGGATAGAGGGAATATGTTTTACCCAGAAGCAATGGTTTCAAGTTAAAAACCATCTTAATGATGGATTTGTTACTTGCACGCATGCAGTTTTTTTGCTTCAGAAGACATTAATTGATGGACTCGAGTGGTGTGGATTACTTGTGGATTATTGTAATGTTTTAATCAGCTGTTTGGACTCTCATTCTGACGGCACCCATTCACTGCAGAGGATCCACTGGTGAGCAAGTGATGTAACGCTTAATTCCTCCAAATCTGTTCTGATGAAAAACAAACTCGTATATATTTTGGATAGCCTGAGGGTGAGTACATTTTCAACAAATTTTCATTTTTGGGTGAACTATTCCTCAAATTGAACCTTGTTGTAAGGTATTACCAAATGTTTTTTCTGAATACTTTTATTATTTGAATAAGCTACATCTTTTGTTGCCCACATATCAAGTTATATCATATAAAAACGAAACACCCACTAAATCTGATGACTGAGTCCCCGTATTGTTATGGGAAAGCAAAGTGTCCAGTGGTTGCACATGTCAGAATTATACACATGCAGTGGGTCGTGTATTGTTCCAATACTGCTTGCATACTATAAAACTGGGAATACAAATTGAGATTGTACAAATACAGATGCCAGAATATGTCTAAATGATAATATTTTAATGAAGCTGACAATTCTAATAATGTCCAGATAGCTTGCCAGCTCTGTGAAGGCATTTGCTGTTGCTCTGTGATGGTGATAACATTTTTTCTTTCTCCGCAGGAAAAGTGGTAACTCCTCCTCAAGCCTGGGCGACATGGTCTCAGGAGGTTGGAGATCCACGCCGCCATCTGCAGGTGAGAGTGAGTATGACAGGGCCTGGGTACCATGCTGCTTTGCAGGGGATGTGTGTGGCTGGGAATGCTGCCCCAAATGAGCAAAATATCAGTAGGGCTGAAGATCAGTGAGTTTATTCTTCCCTTGCTTTTGTTCTTATTCTTTGCTCCTCTTCTTAACATAATGCATGTTCTGTCATAGGTTAAGCTTCCACAGTCAAATACAGTTGGTTAAAACCAGTAAAGGTTCAGCATAGAGTAAAAATATAAGCCGTTTTGCTTCTAAAATCTTCTGAATGCTGATTCTGATCTGTTCTCTTATTTTCAAAAGCCAAACAGAAGCTAAAGCAGGTAGGTGTTGATATGGATTTGTGTTCGATATTTTACGATAATCTCTCTTTATGGTTGGTCAGATCGATGCATACAATTCTGAAATCAGTAGAATATGTGTCTTTAGAAATTGCACTTGTCTCTGTGACAGGTCTAGATGCTTTAAATAGTAAGACAATATCTGACTTCTCATGCATCTCAGGAAGTTTAGCAGTTTGTACCAAGATTGTTGCCAGTCTGTGCTGATACATTACAGAAACCGTTTCTAATCCAGTATTTTGTAGTTGTAGTTCTGTGTGACAGTGCCACTCTTGTCTTTTTTAGACTGAACACATTCCTCCATATGATGTGGTGCCGTCCATGAGGCCTGTGGTTCTGGTTGGACCTTCACTGAAGGGCTATGAGGCGAGCACTAAATATTATACAGCCCTCTGAATTTGTCTTTAAAATTTGTTGTCTAATGTGTCGTGTCTGTCAACAGGTGACAGATATGATGCAGAAAGCCCTGTTTGACTTTCTCAAACATCGCTTTGATGGACGGTGAGTTTTAAAAGTCATCTTGACACCTTTCTTCTCTGTATACACAGAAGAATATTGTCAACATTTACTAATTTCTATGTCTTTACAATGAAATGTAATGGTGACAGGGTCTGCCAAGCTCCAGAAAGCTCATAAATATAGTCAATACAACTCGTGTGATTATGTTCCATGTTTTTGAAAGCATACGATAGCTTTGGCCGAAGAATCTTTCTTTCACATCATTAAATATATTAATGTATTGTTATGCTGACAGGATTTCTATAACCCGGGTGACCGCTGACCTTTCTTTGGCCAAGAGATCGGTTCTCAACAAGAGACCCATCATGGAGAGGTCTAACACACGAACTAGTTTGGGTGAGAACATCACACACACCCTTCAGAGCTCAACAATAAAGATGGCCCAAGGCCGTAACATCACCTGGAACATCAATTACCAGTTTGTTGATCTTGCATACTTAAACAATTGGTTTTATGTGATGTACTGAAAACTGTTACTGCAAATTCTGCTTATTTAAATATGTTAGGTTGTGTTAAAACTTTAAAGGAACACTCCACTATTTTTAAAAATAGGCTAATTTTCCAACTCCCCTAGGGTTAAACAGTTGAGTTTTACCGTTTTCGAATCCATTGAGCCGATCTCCGGGTCTGGTGGTAGCACTTTTAGCTGTAGCTTAGCATAGATCATTGATTCTGATTAGACCATTAGCATCTCGCTCAAAAATGACCAAAGAGTTTCTATATTTTTCCTATTAAAACTTGACTCTTCTGTAGTTACATCGTGTACTAAGACCGACGGAAAATGAAAAGTTGTGATTTTCTAGGCCGATATGGCTAGGAACTATACTTTCATTCTGGCGTAATAATCAAGGAACTTTGCTGCAGTACCATGGGTGCAGCAGGCGCAATGATATTACGCAGCGCCTGAAAATAGTTCCCAGCACGCTCCCTGTGCAAGCAGGTGGTCACGTTGGTTATGTTGACGGAAGTTAGTCTACTTTCATGCGCTGCGTAATATCCTTGCGCCTGCTGCACCCATGGTACGGCAGCAGAGTTCCTTGATTATTACGCCGGAATGAGAGTATAGTTCCTAGCCATATCGGCCTAGAAAATTGCTTTTTATTTTCCGTCGGTCTTAGTACACGATGTAACTACAGAAGAGTCAAGTTTTAAATAGGAAAAATATAGAAACTCTTTTGGTCATTTTTTAGCGAGATGCTAACGGTCTAATCAGATTCAATGATCTATGCTAAGCTACAGCTAAAAGTGCTACCGCCAAACCCGGAGATCGGCTGATAGATTCAAAAACGGTAAAACTCAACTGTTTAACTCTAGGGGAGTTGGAAAATTAGCCTATTTTCAAAAATAGTGGAGTGTTCCTTTAAGAATGAGAATAGGTTGCCAGAATGCTTGTGTTGTTGAGCTCTGTCAATACATTTGAGCTTTTGAGCATTTTCTCCCTACTTTTTCTTGGGATTTGTGTTTTGTGGATGCTATTTGTCTGTTTGCCCACTCAGCGGAAGTGCAAAGTGAGATCGAGAGAATATTTGAGCTGGCCAAAACTCTTCAGTTGGTGGTTCTAGATGCAGACACCATTAACCATCCAGCGCAACTAGCTAAAACCTCGTTAGCTCCTATTATTGTGTACGTCAAGGTCACCTCTCCAAAGGTGAGTCTGATGAGCTTGTGTGCACTATTTTAAGGAATATGCTGAAAATATATTAAAAAAAAAAACATCTGTCAGCAGCAAAATAAATCCTTCATTGTCAAAACTAACCCAGTTTCTTTGATTCTCGTTCGTCTTCTTTTTTGGCAGGTCCTACAGCGATTGATAAAGTCGAGGGGTAAATCACAAAGCAAACACCTCAATGTTCAGATGATGGCAGCAGATAAACTGACTCAGTGTCCTCCTGTAAGTTCTTCAAGTTTAAACACACACACACACGCACGCTTCCCTTAGGGAGGTGTTCAGAACTCTGTAGATTCAACATTAGTGTTAGTATGGTAATGTTGTCAGGATCCATTTCTTATAGATAATTTAATAGTTTTGGCATTTTACAATATTTCCTTCCCTTACAAAAGATGAAGATAGGCTGAAGTTTTTAGGGCTGCCAAGGTTTTACTTTATATACCAAAAAAAGTACTTTAAAAAAAATATATTTACTCCTCCTCATTTTGTTCTCTGGAACACAGATATTTTGAGAAACTGTAATGATTGCTCTTTTTCATGCAATTACAAGGAATAGTGACTGGAGCTTTCAGGTTTTAAGGACACAAAAGCACCATAAAAATATCATCTTTTTCAGGGATGTTTGTAATAAATTGGTTAATTTGGTTTACAAAACCAGTTCTGAATATTCTTTCATGAAGCCTCACCAATAAGAGCCAGGGTGGATGTCACTATTTTCATAACAACCTTTGTTGTCTTTCTCATGCAAAGCTACTGGATTAGAAAACTTAAAAAAATACTTATTTGGTGTTTTTTTTTCCTTTTTGAAGCCTGAAAGTACACATTCATTGCAATCTCATGGAAAAGAGTAACTAGTATTTATTATTTTAAATTTCTCCCATTTTGGTACTACTCAAGGGTTCGTAAATTGACAACAGAATGTAAATTTTGTTGATGACCTATTCAAAATAACATAATTTAGCTGTTTGTCCTCTTTATATATATATACCTGATTAGTTGAGGATTGCCAAAATGAGAACTAAGGGCATTCAATTTAAGGCACATCTGTTTGACTACATTGTCTTTTTTATTGTGTGTTATTTGGAAATGAAGGTACATTGTTAGCGAACTGGTGTCATTTTAAAGGGTTAGTTCACCCAAAAATGAAAATTAGGCTGCGTTTTACTCACTCCCGAGGCATCCTAAGTGTATATGACTTTCTTCTTTCAGACGAATCCAGTCTGAGTTATATTAAAAATAGTTTTTGATCTTTCAAGCTGTTTAATGCCCCTCAGCAGGTGTTGCATTGCTTCAGTCCAAAAGAACTTAAATAAAAATCGCCCATCCATAGAAAAAAGTGTCTCACACGGCTCCAGGGGGTGAACAAAGGCCTTCTGTAGCGAATCGATGCGTTTTTTAAAGATAAATATCCATATTCAAAACGTAATAATCACTTGAATCTAGCTTGCGCTCACTGTTGTAAACAGAAGCAGTTCTGGGGCAATGACGTATGAGGTCGGCTTTGCGCATGCGCCGCTCAGAAGTGACGCACGTGGAAATGCAGCGGAGAGATCAAAACAAAACAACGGTCAAGAATTAGAAATACAAAACGAGGATTTGTAAAGAAGAATGTCGGAGGATTTCGATATAAGCCAAGAGGAGACTGGTTTTCCTTTGCTAAAGTAAGGAAATTTTGCTTCCTTTGATCCTGTAAACAAACGTTGGTTTTCATGAGACTCAACGGCGCATGCACATTGCTGACCTCATGCATCATGCTCCCGGAAATGCTTCCATGTACAACTGTTGGCGCAAGCTACATTAAAGTGATTATTACGTTTTGAATATGGATATTTTTCTTACAAAAACGCATCGATTCACTTCAGAAGGCCTTTGTTCACCCCCCGGAGCCGTGTGAGACACTTTTTTTTATGGATGGGCGATTTTTATTTAAGTTCTTTTGGACTGAAGCAATGCAACACCCGCTGACTGCAATGATAGAGCTTTAAAGATCAAAGACAATTTTTAATATAACTGGATTCGTCGGAAAGAAGAAAGTCATATACACCTATAGGGTGCCTCGGGGGTGAGTAAAACACCAACAAATTTTCATTTTTGGGTGAACTAACCCTTTAAATTCTTCATTCTCACTTGATTGACTGGCCTTGCTACAGTTCTAGTGATGCAGACACTTGCTTTTCCAAACCACATTCTGACAAAAGTCATGTTGCATGTTGTTTCATAGAGCCATTATCCTACCTGTCGCTCAAAGTCATCTCCCATCATCTGACCACCATCACAAGATATTTTATATAATATCTTCTAATTCCATCCCCCGCATGTCATCTTCTCCTCCACCCTGTCTCCCCATCAGGAGATGTTTGATGTCATTTTGGATGAGAACCAGTTAGAGGACGCCTGTGAGCACCTCACTGAATATCTGGAGGTCTACTGGCGTGCCACTCATCTGCCTGGCACCACCCCTCTCAACCCTCTATTGGAGCAAAATCTGATGACCCCACCCTCAGCAGTCTCCAGTCTACAGGTAAGGTGGCTTTGTGTGGATGGTCGGAAACATTTAAAGAGTTTTGATATAAAGATATGAGAGAGAGCAATATGTTAGTTTGCATGCGCCTTTGGCTCTCAGGATAATCAAAGTAAGTTTACATGAAGGGATTGTGAAACTTGTGTAATAGCATGTCTTTAAGGAAGCTTAATAGCATACTAAATCACGATATTCACAATAGCCAACAAAATTGTCATGAATATATCATAAATATTCAATATTGTCCTTTTTATTTAAAAATGCAGACAACTACATTATTAAAAAAGAAACAAGATTGAGGTTTGCAATCACATATGCACTGACCTAGTTAGACCAGAGGCTACCAGACTTAGTATGTGTCCTCATCAATCAGCCAGGAAAGTAGTCCAGAGACTGTGCTAAACATAATCATCCAGAATATAGATGGTATTTGTATCAGCTTTGAGAAATATATCTTATATTTGTGATGTGTAGATCCATGTCTGCATCTACCGTATCTAAGATCCGATCAAATTCATTCAAATTATACAGCTGACCTCGAAAGTAAGAGGTTTCAGTTTCACAGAAAATGGTTTCAGGTCATAACTGATTTCCACTTGAATATGGGACACAGTTTGTAAGGTAGACATTCACTGTGGAGCTAAAAAATGCAAAATAAAGTTATTGGCACTACAGTTCTCAGAGTTTTGGAGCCCCCTGTATATTCAAAACGTCTCACTCCATTATAATGTTCTGCTTTAAGCAATAATTGGTCAATCCTATGTTGTGTTTAACAAAACAGATTAATTTTAAAACTGATAATTGTTCTTTTTGACAACAGGAAAGTGGTCATTAAACATTTGTCTGTTCTGTCCTTTCCTCTACTCCATATTTTCACTCTCTTGTCTTTAAGTTGTCTTGGGTCCAGAGATGCTTGTAATACTGATATGTTGTAAGTCTCAATCTGTCTGTTCTGTGTCTCATTCATGCCTGACATCTTTGCAGTTCTCTGAAACACAGGAATTAATTGAATGAACGCTTACAAACCTGCGGTGAGTAGGCGGGATGGTCAGACTGCCTTTCCCACTCAGACTGTTAAACAAAACCCCACCCTGATACTTCTTTACATCCTCCAATTCCTTCAATACCTCCAAATGGAAATGGCCATCTGGTATCCCCATTGGAAAAGCTCTTAAAATAACAAAATCATAAATGCAAATATATGATTTTGTTATGCTGTTGTTGGTGAAACATGTAGCCCATTCATAGTTTTTATGTGGCAATGCCATTTGCCCAGTGGGGAAAAGGGAGTAATACAAAAGCTTTATGTTTAAAATTATGCAGGCCTTAAAATGACTTTTGATTCTTTACACGTGTAATGATGTCCAATGACTTGTTTGCATTATTTATGCATTATTTTATTTGTAAGACTTTATGACTAAATTTGGTAATGGGAGAGTAAAATTATTTTTAAAACATACACCGTTCAAACTAGGCTGCTTATGTTGAAGTGTTCGGGATGTGGTTTTTAATGATGAGACCTTTTTTGTAATCAGGCTCTCAAAAAGTATATAAAAATTTGGATATAGATTTATCGGCCAACATATCGGTTATCGGCTTTCAAAAATAAGGGATTATCGGTTATCGGTATCGGCCAAAATTTTCATATCGGTGCATTCCTATTTTATTGTTAAGAAAACTCTTCCAAAAATACATTCAAATGTTCTCAATATGTAGTCAGTGTGTCTTAAGGTGTAGGAAATGTTTCTAAAGCCTCATTTCCACCAAGCGGTATGGTACAGTGCAGTACAGTATGATTCAGGACGGTACACCCTGATCTGGCTTTCGTTTCCACTGCCAACAGTACCGTGGTGTATGCCAGAAAGTAGTGATCGTCATCATTCTTGTTCGAAGAAGAAAGCGTGACACTGTATGTGTGTAAAAATATAAAATTCTAAAATACACTGTTATATTTTTGTGCTTGCGCACTCTGATGTAAACAAGCCCAACACGCATGAGCAGCATGGTGGAGTTAAGGCGGCACTTCATTCCCCTTGTTGTTGTCATTCCCCTTGAAGCACATGCAAGTGATGATTCTCTGTCAGCCAATCAACGTTCTGCAGTAAATCTAGCTCCACCCTTTAGGCAATGGACTACTGTTCTAGGTACCCCAACGAAATTGTCCCAAAAAAGTGGTACAGTACCATTCGCTATTTTAGTATCATTCACAACTTCTGACAATGAAAATGGAAATAATTGCATTACTGTACTGAACTGTACCACTTGGTGGAAACAAGCCATAAATGTGTAGGCAGCATTTCAAGTGGTGTAGGTATTACATCTTTAAGATGTAGGTAGCGTTTGTAAAGATGTAGGCAGCTTTCCTAAAGGTGTAGGCAGCATTTGCAAAGCTGCAGGCAGTGCATCTTAAAGTGTAGACACTGGGTCTAAGGTGTAGGCAGCATTTGTAAAGATGTAGGCAGCTTTTTTTTTAAAGGTGTAGACCAGGGATTCTCAACTCTGGTTCTCGAGGTCCACTTTCCTGCAGGGTTTAGCTCCAACCCTAATCAAACACACCTGACCAAGCTAATCGAGGTCTTCAGGATCACTATAAAGTTACAGGCAGGTGAGTTTAAACAAGGTTGGAGTTAAACATTGACCTCAAAACCCTGGTGTAGACATTTTGCATTTGCAAACATGTTGGCCAGAGGTCTCCAACCCTGCTCCTGGAGAGCTACCTTTCTGCAGACTTCAGTTCCAACCCCAATCAAACACACCTGCCTGTAGTTTTCAAGTTACCCTGAACACCTTTATTAGTTGGTTCAGAACTTCAGATGCGTTCGAATAAGGTTGCAGGACAGTAGCTTTCCAGGAGCAGAGTTGGAGATTTTTTAAAGATGTAGGCCAGGGGTATCAAATTAAGTTCCTAGAGGGCCACTGTCCTGCAGATTTGAGGTCCAACCCAAATTGAACACACCTGAACCAGCTAATCAAGGTTCTCAGGATTTCTAGGAACTTCCAGGCAGGTGTTTTAGAGCTACACTCCACAGGACAGTGGCCCACCAGGACCAGAATTTGTAGGCCAGGGGTAGGCAAGTTCAGTCATGGAGATCTGTGTCCTGCAGATTTCAGCTCCAACCCTGAAAGAAATCTCACCCATCTGTAGCCTTAGTAATCCTGAAGAAATTGATGAGCTTGTTCAGGTGTGTTTGATTAGGGTTGGAGCTAAACTCTGCAGCACTGTGGCTCTCTAGGACCAAACTTGTCTAACCCTGGTGTAGGCAATGTGTCTTAAGGCAGTGGTTAGACCAGGGATAGGCAACGTCGGTCCAGGAGTGCCGCAGTCCTGCAGAGTTTAGCTCCAACATTAATCAAGCACACCTGAACAAGCTCATCAAGTTCTTCAGGATCACCGGCTAGGCTACAGGCTGATGAGGTTTTTTTTTAGGGTTGGAACAAAACTCTTCAGGACATTGGCACTCCAGGACCGACGTTGCCTATCCCTGGATTAGACCGTTCCTAACCTTGTTCCTTGAGTGTTGGGCAGCTCCAGGAATGTGGTTGCGAACCCCTGTCTTAAGGTGTAGGCAATGTTTCTAAATGTTTGGCTGCATTTGTAAAGGTGTAGGCAATGTTTATAAAGGTGTAGGCAGCATCTGTAAAGGTATAGACAGCATTTGTAAAGATGTAGGCAGCATTTGAAAGTGTGTAGGCGGCATACCTGAAGGAGAAGGCAGCTTTTATAAAGCAGTAGTCAGTGTTTGTAATGGTTTAGGCAGCATTTCTAAAGGTGTGGGCAGCTTGTCTTAAGCCCTAAACACACTGCACAAAGACGGCTGTTGTCTCGGTCTTGTGACCAAAGATAGCCTACGATACAGCATGATCATCACACCGTGTGTTTGCTGGTACGATCCACGTTTACTGACCAACACAAAAAAATGTGACATGAAATCAACACGACATGGTGCTAAAACATAAAACTGCTTACCCCAAGCTCTTATCTCTTCTTCTTTCGCCGCTTCCATACATAAAAAATACAATTGTTAAAGTGTGATTTATCATGCTCTTTTTGTTTACCACTAGCACATGCTGATGACGCTTTATTCTTTTATAGTAACATGTGTCGTAGCGTACGAGTCGTCATACAGTCTACACACACGTCGTAGCCCAGTTTATTAGATCCATGTCACACAGTGTGACATGCAGTGATCTTATTGGATTGCTAAAATCGTGCAGTGTGTTTTGGGCTTTAAGGTGTTGACAATGTTTCTAATGGCGTAGGCAGCATTGGCAAGGTAAGGGTGTAGGTGGCGCATCTAAAGGTCTAGGCAGAATATCTAAAGGTGGAGGCAGAGTTTGTAAAGGTGTAAACAGCATTTCTATGGGTTGGAGGTCAGAAATGAACTGGATTAAATTCAGGGCAATAGTCACATGCTTTCTGGCACTTCCTAGCCGTCCATTTCACTCCTCATTGAAACTTTTTCTGTCAAATGATGCAAACTTCCATATGACAGTGCAAACTTTCCATTTGACAAGGCCTACTTTTTCAATGATTTCTATCGTGTTATGCACTTACTATGGAAGCCCGTTTCTGCCACTGAATAAAAAAATATAATTCTGTAAGTCATAATAATGAGAAACGTTCTCAAAATTATGACTTAGTATTAAGTCATTATTTCGAGAAAGTTTCTCATTATTACGAGAAACTAAGTCATTATTATGAGAAAATAAGTCATTATTTCGAGAAAGTTTCTCATTATTACGAGAAACTAAGTCATTATTATGAGAAAATAAGTCATTATTTCGAGAAAGTTTCTCATTATAACGAGATACTAAGTCATAATTTTGAGAAAGTTTCTCATTATTATAACTTACAGAATTATATTTTTTAATTCAGTGGCGGAAACGGGCTTCCATAACTTACCCCTCTACATTTTTCGCTTAATTTGCTGGGATTAGAGCGAGCTGCACACACAGTCATCTCTGACTGCTCTGTTTATGCACCTTGTTGAGTGATATTAACACCATAGAACCTCTATGAGTTCACAAAGCAGATACAGCTGCCTGATTTCCTGTGTTATAAAGAAACTTGTTGATTTTATGACTTTGGAAAAGAGGCTGTATCTGGCCACACAGACTGATGCTTTGTGAATGTAACAACCCTTCTAACTTCCCTTTGAATGCAACCTCCTTGTTTCTGAAACTAACCTGAATCTTTTTGCTCCAGAGGAAAATGCATAGCAATCTGTAATGCACAGTAGTTTGATCTTAAGACTTAGAACCTAAAGGCTTTGTTCAGACAGGCAGCAAAAATGAGATTCTTGCCACATGTGACTCAAATCCATTCAACAGCTTATGCACTTTTGACAAACCCAATCCAAACCACTTTCAAAGATTATGACAGTTTGGACAGTCAGTCTTTAAGATTGGATTAAAAAACAAGTCTGATTTATGTGCAGTATGAACAAAGCCATAGCACTCAGTCACTTAAAATTTCCTCATTGGTAAGACTTGTCTCCTAAAACGTCTTTTCACCTCTGTGCACATTATGTGTTTTATATTTGTGTGTTTTTTGTCTTTACGGGATCTCCTAAATGAGACATTTTTCTTTGGAGTGAAACAGAATGAGGAAACATGTGACCTCAATATGGTTCAGAGTTGTCATCTTTCTCTTTCTGTCTCAGAACCAGCAGCTGTCGCCTGCCGGGGGTGGAGGGGGAGTGGAGGAGGAGGAGCAGGGGGAACAGGACAGCCTCATGCCCTCCGACGAAGCCAGTGACTCTCGCTCCCTCCGTCAAGGCGGCTCTAGCTCCCTGCACCCCCAGGAAGAAGAGGAAGAAGAGGAGGAGGAGGAGGAAGAGGAGGAGGAAGAAGAGGAGGAAGATGATTACGAACCCCACCACCACCCTCACCCGTACCGGGATGTGTATCCGCCCAACCGTAATCACCCTGGTGGAATCCACAGCGCTAACGGACACGAGTCACAGGACCGGCTCCTGCAGCAGCGAGACTCGCAGGACGGACACAACCAACGAAACAACCACCAGCGCACGAGAGCCTGGCCAAGAGACAACTACTGACCGCCTGTCTGCAGGAGTCTGGATGGGAGGGTTGGGTTGTGAATTGGGGCGAGGGGTGATGGGAATTGGTGAGGAACAGGAAACGCACAGTGTGTGTGTATGTATGCGTGTGAATGCGTGTTTGTGGATGAAGCTGCCCATGGTTGATGAAAAGATCCTGTTGTTTTCTAAGCTTATGTAGTTGTTATTGTTTGAGGCATTGTACTACATTTGCTTTTAAAAGACAGGGCAGCTTTTCTCCTTTAAGATCACATGCATGTTCATAGCGAAACAACATTTGAGCTTCCTATGAAACCCTACCCAAGTCAATTTTATTTTTATTATAAACTTTATTATTTTGCATATCATACGCTCTCCCTGATCTAATGAGCACAGAAGGCATTATGGGAAAAGCACTTTTATAGCATGGGGTGTGAGTCACAATGAAAGATATTGTAGCATTTTGTTGCATCTTTAATGGCTTCTCTTTTGCTAGCGCTAGTATTACTCACGATTTTTTGGTTCAAGCCTTCAGTCATGGTGTTGCCTGATTGGAGCCCGTATGCACTTGTCTTATTATGAGTTGTTTATTGGTCCTCCTCTGGACATCATTCAGGCAACTGACATGAATAGGCATTTTCACAGTCACGTTCACAGATGTAGCAAACATTGCCATTTGCAAAGCACCATGTAAATGCAGTGTATGTAGGAAAGGAATTCAGGTTTATGCTCTGCTGTCGTAGAGTGAAATATTATTTGGACTATAGTCTTGGTTTGCACATGAGGTGAATTTCAACTCCAGAATGAAGAGAAGCAGTCGATCTTCCTACATTTCCGTACTACTGCATACAGAAAGAACCTAATTAGGTCAGTGTCACTGGTTTCTTTTTCTGGGAAATGAGAAGGACTGAAAACTGAAGTTATTTTATCATCCAACAGTGGATTAGTACCCATATATTGGATTTTTATATAAGTAGATGAACCTCAGATTTGATGTCCGTTTTGGGATAGTCATGTTGTTCCTCTGTGACTTGATTGAGTTGAAAGTTGGTCTAGGTTCATATATTATACACATTTGCAAGTAATTTATTTGTTGACTTTATCAAAGATAACAGCCAATTGCCTTAAGGCATCTTGGTCTGTTTTTGAACTTGCATGCACATTAGCTAGACTAACCTGATATTTATAGCTAAAGAAGCTAAATTTAGATTTTTGTATCATTGTTTCTGGGTGATTTGAACATTTTTTGAATGGTTGGCAAACAGTTTTGGCGAACTCTCTATTTAAGTAGATAGGAGTTGAACTTGCATGATTGGAAACTAGCATTACCAAAATGGCCACTGAATAAACTGCCTCAGAAGGAATTTGTCTTTACCAAGAAGAATGTGTCTCTAACAAGTGAGGGATCTTCCTCTGCCCTCCATTTCTCGCCACTCTTTCCTCTCCGAGGCTCTGGGCGTCTAAGGGGGCGGTTACCGTGGCCTACTTTAAAACAGAGCGTCACATCTTTCTTTGGCGACACGTTGACTGCTAGCTAGTTTAATTACCTTAAAGGGTTAGTTCACCCAAAAATTAAGCTGCGTTTTACTCACCCCCGAGGCATCCTAGGTGTATATGACTTTCTTCTTTCAGACGAATCCAGTCGGAGTTATATTAAAAATTGTCTTTTGATCTTTCAAGCTGTTTAATGCCACTCAGCGGGTGTTGCATTGCTTCAGTCCAAAATAAGTTAAATAAAAAAATCGCCCATCCATAAAAAAAAACTGTCTCACACGGCTCCGGGGGGTGAACAAAGGCCTTCTGTAGCGAATCGATGAGTTTTTGTAAAAAAAAATTCCATATTCAAAACGTAATAATCACTTTTTCAGCTTGCACCAACAGTTGTACATGGAAGCATTTCCGGGAGCATGATGCATGAGGTCAGCAATGCGCATGCGCCGTTGAGTCTCATGAAAACCAACGTTTGTTTACAGGATCAAAGGAAGCAAAGTTTCCTTACTTAAGCAAAGGAAAACCAGTCTCCTCTTGGCTTATATCGAAATCCTCTGACATTCTTCTTTACAAATCCTCGTTTTGTGCTTCTAATTCTTGACCGTTGTTTTGTTTTGATCTCTCCGCTGCATTTCCACGTGCGTCACTTCTGAGCGGCGCATGCGCAAAGCCGACCTCATACGTCATTGCCCCAGAACTGCTTCTGTTTACAACAGTGAGCGCAAAAAATCTCCCTTTTTTATGGATGTGCAATTTTATTTAAGTTCTTTTGGACTGAAGCAATGCAACACCCGCTGAGTGGCATGAAACAGCTTGAAAGATCAAAGATAATTTTTAATATAACTCCGACCGGATTCGTCTGAAAGAAGAAAGTCATATACAGGATGCCTCGGGGGTGAGTAAAACGCAGCCTAATTTTCATTTTTGGGTGAACTAACCCTTTAATGGTGGTTACATTAGCATATGGGTGATTCTATAACTGGAGATACATTTGGCATTGCAGAAAGTTAAGAAAAAAAACTTTTCACTAACAGATTTTTTTTTCAGTATCTTTTTGAAAACATTTAATTTTAATAATTCAGTGCTTGCCAAACACAAGTTACTTCCTTTTTTTTTTTAAACTTTTAATGAAAAAACAGATGTCTTTATGGTATTGTTTGTCAACTCTGTTACGGACAAATTAGCCAATGTGTAGAAATAATAAATCATAACAGGAAAAATCCTTCTTGTTTTATTAGACCTGGTCCTTAATCTCAATCTCAATTTCAAATGGTCCTTACATTCCATCACTTGAAACTGAGATAATATTTCACCTATGCATACCTTTAAAATAAAATTATAATATGTCTTTACAGAACCGTCCACTTGGAGCAAATATTTTTCATCTGAAAATGTATTATATACAATATCCAGTTAAAAAAAGAAATGTTGTTGAAATATTTAAGGGTGCAAAAATAAATCAATAATGTTTATTAGGATTTTAAACAACAAATTTATTGTTTTTTTGTGAAAATAGTTCATAAACAGAGTTGGCCCTTTTCCCAAAATAAAGTTACTTCTTTTTTTTTTTTTTTTTTTTTTAAACAGATGGCTTTATGGTATTGTTTGTCAACTCTGTTACGGACAAATTAGCCAATGTGTAGAAATAACAATAAATCATAACAGGAAAAATCCATCTCGTTTCATTAGACAAACAGTCCTTAGATTCCATCACTTGAAACTGAGATAATATTTCACCTAGGCATACCTTTAAAATAAAAAAAAATACCTATGTCTTCACAGAACCGTCCACTTGGAGCAAATATTTTTCATCTGAAAATGTATTATATACAATATCCAGTTAAAAAAAGAAATGTTGTTGAAATATTTAAGGGTGCAAAAATAAATCAATAATGTTTATTAGGATTTTAAACAACAAATTTATTGTTTTTTTGTGAAAATAGTTCATAAACAGAGTTGGCCCTTTAAGTAACAGAATTGTAAAGTAACAGAATTGACAATTGTCCGATGGACTGTCAATTCTGTTACCGCATTGTCAGCATTGTTACTCTACCTTGGTAACAGAGTTTGACAGTAACAGAATAGACTATTTTCTTTATTTTTTGCCAAAAACTCCACTTGCTAGCATAAATGCTAAGAGCACATGGCACTAATGAAATCATGATTAAAAGACTTTTCAATAACACAAAGTGGGATCAATGAAAAAATCTGTTTTCCTTTTGATATTGTGGTAACAGATTTGACAGTTTATAAAATAACTCTTGGTGTAAGAACTTTTAGATTAAAATATTTTCTTAGCGAGAGCACAGAGACTTTTCAGTGCTTCAGATCTTAACTGTGAGGGAAAGTGACATAATTTCCTGTGTCTTACATAGTTGTGGGAGATAATTCCACTAATTTAAAGGCAAAGTATAGTACGGTAAAAGAGTTGACGCAAGATTTACGGACATATTTTTATAAGAAAAAAGTTATTTTTAAAAAAAATAATGTTGTAGAATTAGGTAAATTACTCTTTAGGAATATTTTGAAATACTACAAAAAAGTACAATAAAATATTTTGATTACACGATACATGATGGACTAATTCGGACAACAACAAATAATGATTTTCAGCTATTTAAGACACTTTTTGCAAAAAATATTATATTGTTATGGACTGTAACATCTTGTAATTCATAACAAGGAGTAACACAGTATTAAAATAATAAAAAATATAACCATTTGAAAAAAGCAGAAAAAAAATAATGACTTCGGACACCAAATGTACCTGCAATTATAGAATCACTCATATATCAACCAGGTTGTGTTACGACCAAATCCAAGAAAGTGTGTCCCTTTTCTCATTACCATAACTCTAGACTCGGATGTTACCTGTAGCAGCTTAGGCTAAGGTTTATCCAGTGTAGGACCATTCAAACTGGCCTTAATACTTATATCTTTACCACTGCATGTCTCAAATACAATTATTTAGGACTATTTGCACATTAGGGTTGGAACAGGACCTTTAGAACACTTTATAAGTATATTAGAGTAGAAAAATCTACTCCGTTTTTTGTTTTTAATTTAAACAGAACATTAGTAAAGCATCTAAGAATAGCTAGTGTGTATATATATATATATTGAATGAAATTTCACCAGATCATGAATATAATTCTTTAAAAATGTTACTTTACCTTGTATTTATGGATCTGTATGGTTTTGAAGAAATGTTGCGATGTTTACAAAGTCAGGATTACTCTCACTCAGTGATCGTTGATGTGAGACGCATTGAAATATATGTTACGTCAGTTGTTGTACAATTATGTAAAGTCACATAAAGTTGCAGTACACTCTCATGTAGCGCTGTAGGTGTCAGTTTGGTTCTTTTGGAAGAAAACTTACAGTTAAAATATCCAAGTATTATTAATTGTTGTGATGGCCTCTAGATTTCAGTGCATATCCAAAAATCGCCATCCAGAAAGAGAAATCCTTATTTTTCTCCAGAATTACTCAATTTAATGCAATGCTTATACATAGGACGTGTATTTAAGTATGATTTCACATGGACTACACAGTTCCTTCCAAACATGCACAGAGACTTGAGTGAATGTATAGTTGCATGCCTTAACACTTCTAGTCCTAAGCAAAACTGACTGTCCCTCAGTTGATTGTGTTGCATTGATTGATTGTACTGGATCCGTACACTCCCAGAATGCACTTTCAGAAACATCTGCCCTCATTTTAGATTGTAAAGACTTGTCTTATTGACCAGAATTGATGCCTGATATGAAGATTGAGCCATCAGTGTGTCCAGCGTAGTATTAGGACAACATCACTACCATGTATGTTAGCATCGTAGCTTAATGCTGGAGGGTTTTCATGTATATACCGGAAATACACTGAAATCCAAACAGGGAAAACAACACTTGGCTACTACATTATACTGACGTGGTGAATGCTGAAGCCTGAAACATACTCTACGCAAGTACGTGAACGCAAGTTTCATCGTTTCAAAAGGGCCTTTCATAGTACCAGAATTAAATGTGGAACTACCTACTTTTTGGCGTTTTCACACCGCCGGTGTTCTGACGATTTGTGCTACCCTGTCAGATTTTGCTACCTCCCATTAAAACAGATAGTAGCATAATTCGATAGCGAAAAGTGCTACCTATCAGATTTTGCTTCCAGCATGATATTAATAAGGTGTGAGGCTTTAGTAACATGTACACCTACCCTTACAGTAGGATAAATACAGTCTAGGTAGCATAATCTGATAGGTAGCATTATTTGTCAGAACACCGGAACTGGGTGTGATTTTAGTACCGGACTGCCTTTTTCAAGAACCAAATTAGCTCCTACTCCGGAGCAGGGTCTAACCAGCACAACTGGTACTACCCGTGACGTAAGTAGACATTGATTGGCCAAACACGTATGAAAACGCCCTCACCCGCCATGATTTAAAACGCTGTGTAAACATACTGTAAACATTGTGTCAACTTATTTCGCAAGTATGGAGAACAGCGATAGATGGACGGACGCTGAAGTGCAGGCACTTGTAGCAAATGTAGCACTGCCAGGTGTCGTTGGAGATTCTTAGTCCTCCTTTCCATTCTTTCAATCGCTTTACGTATACGTCGACTTTCCATGTCCATTATTGTGAAACCCACGAGACTCAACAAAAACACAGCTCTGATCACAGCGTCCTCCATCCTCCTGTTGTTAATGTTGTTCTTCTTTGTTTCTGTTGTTGAACGCCGCGCACAAATGACGTCGCTGTCGACCGGCTTACGTCACTTCCTAGTACACACTGTCGGTGCGAATGCAACCCTTTAAATGGTACTGGGAAATAGTTTGCGCAAAATCGTCCCAGTACTTTAGTACTGTACCATTTAGTTCTGGAACTAAAGCGGTGCGAAAGGCCCTAAAATGTGTCAGATCGCAGTTCTCTTCAAACTATTGCTCTGCCAAGACAGTCATTGATGTGATAGAGAAACTTACCATAGAAGAAGATGCAGTGTATGCTATAGTGCCCCTTGTGGCAATACTGAGAATGTAATACCAATTACATTGTTATAAGCATTTGTGTTTGCGTACAATAATCTATGTAGACTATGTTTCAGAACTAAAAGAGCCTTTCCATGTCAGATTGAAGAAATCACCCAATTACCTGTTAACAACCCACATTGTGCGTTGATCTCAGGTCATTAGACAAGTCACTGTATCTTCCCAGCTCTTGCCTTTCTAACATAAGTTCAAATTGATGTAGATTGTGTCACGGCTCTGGACACTGTGTTTACAGCACCGATCTTGAACAAAAACTTTGCATCGGCCATTTAGAGGGTCATGGGAAATGTACATGTTCTGGGGTGTGTAAGTCAGGGTAAAAGTCCACTAACAAATGCCTTGACCAATCCTCTCTTTTAGTGTACTGCAGCTTTATTTGCGATCAACATGTCTCACTTTAATCTATTGTTCTATATTTAAAAAGTAAAAAAAAAAGAAAAAGAAAATCAGAGCATGACTGAAAAAAAAATCTCTATGCAAGTGTTGCATGTGATCTGATTGTTTCTTTCGATTGTTTCTGATCTACTTTAGTACTGCATTGATTCTTGGTGTAAGTATTATTCTATTTAGTAAGACAATTCACCCTCTTTTATACTGAGCACAGACAAGGGGCTTCTGCCGCAAAGTTCATTTTCTTTGAGTTGCTCTTTTTCAATCTCATGGGCTTCAATACCTCCACTGTTATTTATTTATTTATTTATTTGAACACTTAACCATAGCACATATTTGGATTGATGTAATAAAGAAATGTTCCAGGTTCAAGTTAAGCTGTAATACCACATAACTTCAACATTACATATAATAATTAGACTGAAAGATAAAATTGCTTACTAACCTTATATGAAATTATATCTAATTTTCAACTCCTGTCATGATCATGAAAAGCATAATCACAGAAAAACATAATCAGGCATTCATTCGTATAAAGTTTCTGTAATTGATATAAGCACTTTAACAAAACCCTCTAGAATGTTTTGCTCCATAGACTTCCATTGTGTGTCCATTACTTACATGTGATTTTTGAGAATTGTGTGTCAACAGAATTCAGCTTGTTTTTAACTTGGAACATTCCTTTTAATAGCATTGATCAGAGACTTTTATGTAAGTCAAGAACTTGCATTGTTGTAGTTGAAGACAGAGAAAAGAGATGATTTATATGATCCACAATGCACAGTGTAAAAGAGCATGTGTACTGTGTGATAAACTGTATGAGGTTCTGTCACAGTATAATCTAAAAACAAGATTTGCATGTCTTGATACATGTAAATGTACATGATACAACATGTCCCCCCCTATATCTGTTATGGCATAACATTGTTTTCTAGTGGACCAATACAGAATCCATAACAAACGCTGATTATTATTTTTTCTTTCTGAGGTATTAAGAAGCACAATTTTTACAATGGCTATTATTTGAGTCTTTTGTCTTCGATTCTGTATGCAATACAAACACGCCTTAGAACATTAACACTTCCTCTCCTGTGTAAGTAGAGAAAAAGAGATTGCACTATTTAGTTTTATGTTTTGACGTCTGCTTTGTAATGCAATAAATGCACTATAGGTAGAACAATTACAATGGACAATTAATTGGTCCTCAGGTGTGATGTAGGTACACACTTTCTCTCTCTCGCCCCTTCATCTTTCTGACAACACAAAAAAATACAATCCTGCCTGTTGCTGTATATGCTTTCTATTTAAAGAAAATGCCACTAATTATAATAAAAAAAAACATTTTATGTACTTTTAACAGTCCAGTCGTGTCTCAATTGTTTAATCATTGCTCACATTGATTACAATGGGGTTTTTGTTCTGTTTTTCTTTCTTTATCTTTTAAAAATATACCAAAGAATTACGCATCACTGCTGTTTTATCTTACAAGCGTTGAAGTAACAATATTACTTTAACTAATTACTAATAAGATTTCAGTAATAATATTATTAATGTTCCAAAGACTCCATCTGCTTCACAAAAGGTGCGCTCATTATAATGATAAATATCATTAATCATTTTAAACTGAACTTTTACCTTCGGTAGAAGTGGAAGAGAGAAATCCTGTTTTAATTTAAACCACTTTATCTTCAGGAAAATCAAAAACAAGAGATCTCTTATCTATAAGGGAAAATCTGTATTTACAAATGTTCTTAAAACCTTATTTTTACAACTCTGCTCTAAAACATACCAGAGATGATTCAATTTCCTTATCTTCAATGCACCTTTAATCAACTGAACCAAACCAGCAGGAAAAGCTTTCAACAGAGACATATAATTCCCGAGTACAAATAATATTGTATTTTCACAAAAATCATTATAACTAAGGAAATTTCCATCCCCATCCATAATGTGTACAATGGACCTGACACCTTTGTCCATTCAGTCCTGGAAAAACACAGATTTCCCCTTAATACACTTATTCCACAAAGAACAACTACGTGGCGAAAAGTTGTGTTTGTATAATTTCCAATATAATATTACCTGACTGTGAAAAGATGATCATTTACGCTTTAATTTTGATGGCTCAAAATCACACCTTAAGGGGATAGTTCACACAAAACTGAAAATTCTGTCAATAATTACTCACCCTCACGTCGTTCCAAACCGGCGTTTAACTGGCATAAAATTACGGTTGAACCCCTGATAATTCGAAACTATTGCGAGTAGTCTTCGTTTCATAAGTGACCTGCACTCATTATTAATCTTCACAAAAAATTAATTTCTAAATTTGTTTTAGAAAAGCACCTTTAAGTCGATTTTTCACAGTCCTGTCAGTTCCCAGTGAATAAAAATCAATACCCTCCATTTTGTTTTCAGGAAAATACACAAAAGAGACAGAATTTACTCTAGTTTCATGTTGGCTTGTGAAATCCATTTAAAATGTCTTGTTATAATTTGGCTGTGTAATTTATGTAACTGCAGAACAGATTATCGTTAAAGATTTTTACACATCAATCTGCTATCAACCACTCATATAAATATAATTAAATGAATTTCAAACGACAAATTACTCGGTCTAAAGGACTTTATTATTTATGCACAGAGTGAATTGTTTTACTCATCCTTTGACTGAAATGGAGTATCTACAGATGCATTAATCATTTGGTATTTTTACATGATTTAAAACACAATTACATATAATGTGTAAAAAAGAAAAGATGTGTGCCGTTCTACAATGTCATGTTTGACTAACTGTGCATCAAGGGATGACTTCTCTCTGCTACAGCTTTCTTACAGATTTCTACACTTGTCATTGGTTTATCTGCCAGAAAACGGATCCCCTGGTTTACTGGTGGTCTCTTATAAACTTGGTTGCAAATAATCTGGTGGTAATACACAGCACACTCACACTCACACTCACTTGGCTCAAGCAAAGATGGTCTCCTCTCTCCTCTTCTTGGTAAGGATGGTGCCGGGCTTGTGCTGGGCGTCTGGGTGATTGGCGAGTGGGAGCGGGCAGTTGGACACGGGACTTTCTAAGATGGCCTGCTTCAGGTCGTAGAAAACAGAAGAGTCTTCTTTGGTCAGGAAAGTCATCGCCATACCACTCTTTCCAGCACGACCCGTTCGGCCAATACGATGGATATAGTCTGAGAAACGAAACACAGTTGAATATTAATCCTCCAAATAGGAATGTGAAACAGGAAGTCTCCTGATATAACCATTTGACAGTTCTAAAGGGCAAAGGATAAAAAGTGACAAAAGCCCTATTCAGACGGTAATCTAGCTACTAGCTAGTGGGTACGAAAGTTATTTTCACCATTTACAGGGGGTCGTCTGTGATTTTATTGCCGTCCGAATACAGAATGTGTGTTTTTCTTTCACCGTCCGCGTAAAAACCCCGGTCCGAATAAACTAATGTTTTGTGATAAACACTAGGGTTGTGTGATAATTCAATTGCCGTCCGAATCCGCATCTGAGTTTATGAGAAAAATTCAGTGTTGAAACCCTCTTTGACCACTCCCGAACACCATACGGTAACTGTTGTACTTCGCTGTAATTTGCATGCATGTTTATTTCTGAAATGCTGGAAAGTATTTACAAGAACAATATTTTATAACTGCTCCACCACAGCGAGTGGGAGCAGAAAGAGAAGAAAAGCACGTAAACATTCAACATGGGTGTTTATAATGGCAGCAGCAGGTATGCAATGCAGTATTAAAATGTATATTCTATAGTTATATAGATAACTATATCGCGTATAATTATATACAACTATAGTGGCATCTATTTTCCTTTTTTTTGTTTTGGATTTAAATGATCAAATAATAAATATATATTCTAAAATATACTTGGACTAATAAAAAGTCATTTTTAATACATTTAGATGGACGGAAAAAAAATGGTATATAAAATTAATTTTAATTACAGCAGAAAATCATGTGACTAGCCACGTTAGTAGCACGTTCATGGGTTCGTAGGAGGCTAGGATCACAGAACTGGCTTCTCCACTGTGAATAAATCACCATCTGAATCCAGGAGTTTTATCACTGAGGTGCAATGTAAATTTATTTTTAGAGACGTCCACATGAGAAACAATTACCGTCCGAATAGGGCTAAAGATGATGATGGACTCACCTTCAATGTTCTTGGCCATGTCATAGTTGAGGACCATGGCCGGGCTTGTGCTGGGCGTCTGGGTGATTGGCGAGTGGGAGCGGGCAGTTGGACACGGGACTTTCTAAGATGGCCTGCTTCAGGTCGTAGAAAACAGAAGAGTCTTCTTTGGTCAGGAAAGTCATCGCCATACCACTCTTTCCAGCACGACCCGTTCGGCCAATACGATGGATATAGTCTGAGAAACGAAACACAGTTGAATATTAATCCTCCAAATAGGAATGTGAAACAGGAAGTCTCCTGATATAACCATTTGACAGTTCTAAAGGGCAAAGGATAAAAAGTGACAAAAGCCCTATTCAGACGGTAATCTAGCTACTAGCTAGTGGGTACGAAAGTTATTTTCACCATTTACAGGGGGTCGTCTGTGATTTTATTGCCGTCCGAATACAGAATGTGTGTTTTTCTTTCACCGTCCGCGTAAAAACCCCGGTCCGAATAAACTAATGTTTTGTGATAAACACTAGGGTTGTGTGATAATTCAATTGCCGTCCGAATCCGCATCTGAGTTTATGAGAAAAATTCAGTGTTGAAACCCTCTTTGACCACTCCCGAACACCATACGGTAACTGTTGTACTTCGCTGTAATTTGCATGCATGTTTATTTCTGAAATGCTGGAAAGTATTTACAAGAACAATATTTTATAACTGCTCCACCACAGCGAGTGGGAGCAGAAAGAGAAGAAAAGCACGTAAACATTCAACATGGGTGTTTATAATGGCAGCAGCAGGTATGCAATGCAGTATTAAAATGTATATTCTATAGTTATATAGATAACTATATCGCGTATAATTATATACAACTATAGTGGCATCTATTTTCCTTTTTTTTGTTTTGGATTTAAATGATCAAATAATAAATATATATTCTAAAATATACTTGGACTAATAAAAAGTCATTTTTAATACATTTTACACAATAAGAAAAAAATGGTATATAAAATTAATTTTAATTACAGCAGAAAATCATGTGACTAGCCACGTTAGTAGCACGTTCATGGGTTCGTAGGAGGCTAGGATCACAGAACTGGCTTCTCCACTGTGAATAAATCACCATCTGAATCCAGGAGTTTTATCACTGAGGTGCAATGTAAATTTATTTTTAGAGACGTCCACATGAGAAACAATTACCGTCCGAATAGGGCTAAAGATGATGATGGACTCACCTTCAATGTTCTTGGCCATGTCATAGTTGAGGACCATGGAGACGTCCTGGATGTCGATACCTCTGCCTGCCACGTCTGTGTCCACCAGGATGTCCTTAGCTCCCGCCTTTAGGTTGGAAATCATGTGACTAGCCACGTTAGTAGCACGTTCATGGGTTCGTAGGAGGCTAGGATCACAGAACTGGCTTCTCCACTGTGAATAAATCACCATCTGAATCCAGGAGTTTTATCACTGAGGTGCAATGTAAATTTATTTTTAGAGACGTCCACATGAGAAACAATTACCGTCCGAATAGGGCTAAAGATGATGATGGACTCACCTTCAATGTTCTTGGCCATGTCATAGTTGAGGACCATGGAGACATCCTGGATGTCGATACCTCTGCCTGCCACGTCTGTGGCCACCAGAGCATGTGAGCGGAGCGGAGCGTGAGCGGAGCGAGCGGAGTGGTAATATTTCCTTAAGAGCGCAGAGCGCCTTTCTGAAGATTCCGCTCCGCTCGCTCAAAACGCTCAGCGCCGCTCGCTCAATCCAGAATGCCGTTTGGTGATTTGCTTGTTCGAGATCGAGAATCTGTAGAGATCGAGAATAGTAGAGCAGTTATGGAGTTCAGATATTGTTTCAACGAAGTTGCAAGCCTTATACATAAATGTAAAGTAAAGTAAGTTAAGAATGAGCAGGGAGAAGAAACTGAGAGGGAGTGCGGGGAGAGTTAGTAAAGATTCATATTGAAATCTGAAGCGGCACATGCCAGAAAGCACGAGGATGAATTTACTCTAGTTTCATGTTGGCTTGTGAAATCCATTTAAAATGTCTTGTTATAATTTGGCTGTGTAATTTATGTAACTGCAGAACAGATTATCGTTAAAGATTTTTACACATCAATCTGCTATCAACCACTCATATAAATATAATTAAATGAATTTCAAACGACAAATTACTCGGTCTAAAGGACTTTATTATTTATGCACAGAGTGAATTGTTTTACTCATCCTTTGACTGAAATGGAGTATCTACAGATGCATTAATCATTTGGTATTTTTACATGATTTAAAACACAATTACATATAATGTGTAAAAAAGAAAAGATGTGTGCCGTTCTACAATGTCATGTTTGACTAACTGTGCATCAAGGGATGACTTCTCTCTGCTACAGCTTTCTTACAGATTTCTACACTTGTCATTGGTTTATCTGCCAGAAAACGGATCCCCTGGTTTACTGGTGGTCTCTTATAAACTTGGTTGCAAATAATCTGGTGGTAATACACAGCACACTCACACTCACACTCACTTGGCTCAAGCAAAGATGGTCTCCTCTCTCCTCTTCTTGGTAAGGATGGTGCCGGGCTTGTGCTGGGCGTCTGGGTGATTGGCGAGTGGGAGCGGGCAGTTGGACACGGGACTTTCTAAGATGGCCTGCTTCAGGTCGTAGAAAACAGAAGAGTCTTCTTTGGTCAGGAAAGTCATCGCCATACCACTCTTTCCAGCACGACCCGTTCGGCCAATACGATGGATATAGTCTGAGAAACGAAACACAGTTGAATATTAATCCTCCAAATAGGAATGTGAAACAGGAAGTCTCCTGATATAACCATTTGACAGTTCTAAAGGGCAAAGGATAAAAAGTGACAAAAGCCCTATTCAGACGGTAATCTAGCTACTAGCTAGTGGGTACGAAAGTTATTTTCACCATTTACAGGGGGTCGTCTGTGATTTTATTGCCGTCCGAATACAGAATGTGTGTTTTTCTTTCACCGTCCGCGTAAAAACCCCGGTCCGAATAAACTAATGTTTTGTGATAAACACTAGGGTTGTGTGATAATTCAATTGCCGTCCGAATCCGCATCTGAGTTTATGAGAAAAATTCAGTGTTGAAACCCTCTTTGACCACTCCCGAACACCATACGGTAACTGTTGTACTTCGCTGTAATTTGCATGCATGTTTATTTCTGAAATGCTGGAAAGTATTTACAAGAACAATATTTTATAACTGCTCCACCACAGCGAGTGGGAGCAGAAAGAGAAGAAAAGCACGTAAACATTCAACATGGGTGTTTATAATGGCAGCAGCAGGTATGCAATGCAGTATTAAAATGTATATTCTATAGTTATATAGATAACTATATCGCGTATAATTATATACAACTATAGTGGCATCTATTTTCCTTTTTTTTGTTTTGGATTTAAATGATCAAATAATAAATATATATTCTAAAATATACTTGGACTAATAAAAAGTCATTTTTAATACATTTTACACAATAAGAAAAAAATGGTATATAAAATTAATTTTAATTACAGCAGAAAATCATGTGACTAGCCACGTTAGTAGCACGTTCATGGGTTCGTAGGAGGCTAGGATCACAGAACTGGCTTCTCCACTGTGAATAAATCACCATCTGAATCCAGGAGTTTTATCACTGAGGTGCAATGTAAATTTATTTTTAGAGACGTCCACATGAGAAACAATTACCGTCCGAATAGGGCTAAAGATGATGATGGACTCACCTTCAATGTTCTTGGCCATGTCATAGTTGAGGACCATGGAGACGTCCTGGATGTCGATACCTCTGCCTGCAACGTCTGTGGCCACCAGGATGTCCTTAGCTCCCGCCTTTAGGTTGGACAGAGCAAACTCTCTCTGTTCCTGACCTTTACCGCCATGGAGTGTACAAGCATTGTACTGCAGGACAGAAGCAAACAAAGATTGAGAGTTTCTGACGGAGATATATTTCTAGAAAGCATCACAGACATTAATAAACACGGTGTACGCACTCCAATCTTCTCCAAAGACTTAGCCAGCACATCACAACCCTTCTTCTGGTTAACGAAGATGATGATGGGCGGCTCGAAGCCACTTGCCAAAACATCCAGCAGCTTCTTCCTGTTTACTACACAAGAACCTTTGTGAGAAAAGGGAAGTACACTTCTGACAACAACTTCCACTTGACTGGTGACTGGTTAGAGTTAATGTGCACTCAGACCTCTTTTCACCCTCGGACATGAGGATGACCTTCTGCTCCACCCTCTCGTGAGGTTTGCCTGCAGAGCCGATGTACACCACCGCAGGCCGACGGAGGTAGCTTCTGGCCAAACGCTCCACTGCAGGAGGCATGGTGGCAGTAAACATGACCGTCTGAAAAGACATGAGAAAGGACATTGTAGGAGGAAAAAACAAACACAAGAAACTTCATAATTCATTTTGCACAGTCAGTTATTTCCTATTAAACCATGGTAACTCATGATATCGGTTACCTGTCTGTATTTGTGTTTGCCTGACTCAAAGTTCTGCATCATTTTTTCGGGGTCCTCCGCATCATCTGTGTCTGGCTTTTGATTGGTCACAGGTATGTACTCCAGAATCTTCTGGACGTCGGGTTCAAAGCCCATGTCAATCATTCTGTCGGCTTCATCCAGTACCACATATGTGCATCTGCTCAGGACGAGGTATCGGTTTCCAACACGTCGATCAAACGACCAGGTGTGGCTATGACAATCTGAGAATGAGGAGCAAAACACATCAGATCTACAACTATAATGAGGTCTTCCATTATGAATGAATGAATATATATATATATACATTTTGACCGATAGCCGATGCCGATATATACATTGCTCATCAATGCTGCATTTCTTTGATCAAAGATACAGGAAAAAATGTAATATTGTGAAATATTATTATGATTTAAAATAACGTTTTTATATTTTAATATACATTAAAATCTAATTTATTCCTGTGATGCAAAGCTGAATTTTCAGCATCATTATTCCAGTCTTCAGTGTCACATGATCCTTCAGAAATCAGTATAATATGCTGATTTATTAACAGTATTGAAACTGTTGTGCTGCTTAATATTTTTTTGAAACCTGTGATACTTTTTTTCAGGATTCTTTGATGAATAAAAAGTTAAAGATTTATTTAAAATATAAATATTTTCTAACAATATAAACTACAGTTAAAAGGTTTGGGGTCAGTACATTTTTATTCTTTCTTTTTTTTAATGAAATTAAAACTTTTATTCAGCAAGGATGTGTTAAATTGGTAAGAAGTGACAGCAAAGATTTATATTTTGAATAAATGTTGTTCTTTTTAACTTTTTATTCATCAAAGAATCCTGAAAAAAAGAACTGCAGTTTCCAACAAAATATTTGGCAGCACAACTGTTGCCAACATTGATCATTCTAATAACAAATCAGTATACTGGAGTAATGGCTGATGGTAATTCAGCTTTGCATCACAGGATTTTAAAATAGAAACTATTCTTTTATATTGTAATAACATTTTGCATGATTATGAGTAATATTGTTTCAAATCAAGAAACAGGTTTGTGTTGCCTGATTATATTAATAATATAAAAAATGTAGTCTCTTAGAAATACGCATTTGATAGTAGCTTGAGTTAGGATGCAGATGTAGATTTATGTTCATTATCAAAATCAGTAATATCTTTAACTCGGTAATATCTGTATCTCATTTTTATATGGTGAAATGTAATTATTATATTATTATATATTATTATGGTCTTCTATAGTAGCATACATTTAGATCATGATAATCACAGTTAAAACCACAAATATAGCACCTCAATACCATGCAGTTACAGTTAGTGCTACTAAATCAATGGTAAACGATGGCGATTTGTAGATTAAAAGTCTTCAGACTGTATCGTTGTGCACAGTGTTTGTCAGCGCTGTATCATCTGGCTGTAAACAGAGTTATTTGTGTATATATATATATATATATATATATATATATATATATATATATATATATATATATATATATATATATATATATATATATATATAAAATATAATATAAGAAGAGTAAATCTGTTAAGAGGATAAATCTGTTTTTAAAAATGTTCAAAAATCATGTTTTTTGTTTCCTGCATTCCAATTAATATCAATCAAACTGCAGTTGGGTTGTTATGATTAAATAATAACTAAGACTACATAACTAAATAAATTCCATATATATATATATATACATATACATATACACACACACACACACACACACATATAACAATATAAATTAGTTTGTTTATATTTTTCATTTTATGTTTAGTTTTAGTATTTTTGTCATTTTTATAAAAAAATTTTAATGTCTATTTTTTATTATTAATTTGTATAATTAATTTCAGTTTTAGTTTTAGTTATTTTAGCACATCAAGTTAAACTAAATGTAAATGACAAATGTTGCTTTGGCAACTAGCTGAAATGTGTTTTGTTTTATTCCAGTAGGGCTGGGTGATATGGGCAAAAAATGATCACGATAATTTTTTTCATATCAGTCGATATCGATAATTATCACGATAAATGTCACATTTTTATTTCTTTCAAGTTTAAAGGCAGATTTTTGCTCCAATGTGAAAGTTGAAAAACCAGACGGTTAATTGTGGTTTTCAACTATACTTTGCCAATAGGAATGGCCTGCCTCTGGATAGGTGTGGGATCCTGACAAAGAATAAAAATGTATAGAATAAACATTTTTGATATATTCAAAGCATTTACATGGATGCCGTTTTAAACGCATGCTGAACAATCTAAACCTGTCTAATCATAGCAATTGAGAAGCACACCAAACAAATACAAACTGACCTTATAGCCACACTTTTCGATGACCTCTTTATGGTCAGAACATGACAAACACTTTTCTTTACACTTTCAGTCATTTTTCCTTAAAGTAAATATCTTAATAGAAAAAAATTATTTCTTAGTTCCGCACGTTCTAATGAGTAATATTGTTTCAAATCAAGAAACAGGTTTGTGTTGCCTGATTATATTAATAATATAAAAAATGTAGTCTCTTAGAAATACGCATTTGATAGTAGCTTGAGTTAGGATGCAGATGTAGATTTATGTTCATTATCAAAATCAGTAATATCTTTAACTCGGTAATATCTGTATCTCATTTTTATATGGTGAAATGTAATTATTATATTATTATATATTATTATGGTCTTCTATAGTAGCATACATTTAGATCATGATAATCACAGTTAAAACCACAAATATAGCACCTCAATACCATGCAGTTACAGTTAGTGCTACTAAATCAATGGTAAACGATGGCGATTTGCAGATTAAAAGTCTTCAGACTGTATCGTTGTGCACAGTGTTTGTCAGCGCTGTATCATCTGGCTGTAAACAGAGTTATTTGTGCTCCTCGCTGAATTCGAGTGCTTCACACTGGATCTAACAGTGCTGTTTGACAGAGACTCATCAGCGAGTGAACGCATCTGCTCTAGTGAGCTCGTGCCGCTGTTTGAACTTTGACCCGAGCTGATAAACGCTCCGAGTGGCACGCTTCAAATTCTGCCTTTGCCGCATAAACATTAAATTGAACATTTATCGAACTCTTGTTATCGTTTATCGAGAAAATTTATACCGCACGATAATTATCGTTATCGATTCATCTCCCCGCCCTAACTCCAAGTAACATTTTTTCTTTGTGGTTTTAATTTTAGTTAACTATAATAAACCTGCCACCAACATAAAAAAATAATTATCATTATGAATAATCAATAACAATTTAGAAATAATATGAAAGGGATTACGCTCTCACCTCACAACCCATCCTGAGTTTGAACCCTTGATCCTCTCTGGATATTCCACCGATCACAGCCACTGTCCGGATCCCCAGCGGTTTGCCGAATTTAATCGTCTCCTCCTCTATCTGCTGTGCCAGCTCACATGTGGGGGCCAGAATGACGGCATACGGTCCCTGATCGGAGTCCTCGATCCTATAGTCACAGACACATACAGAGTTTCCACATTTGATCTGATTCCACACAACAGGTGTTGGCATATAAAAGTGACAGAGAAAAGTGAGCGCTCACCTGTCAATCTTAGGCAGAGTGGTGATCCAGACCAATAAAGGAATGAGGAAGGCGGCGGTTTTACCACTACCAGTCTCGGCCACACCAATGATGTCACGGTTCTGTAAACCAATAGGAATGGCCTGCCTCTGGATAGGTGTGGGATCCTGACAAAGAATAAAAATGTATAGAATAAACATTTTTGATATATTCAAAGCATTTACATGGATGCCGTTTTAAACGCATGCTGAACAATCTAAACCTGTCTAATCATAGCAATTGAGAAGCACACCAAACAAATACAAACTGACCTTATAGCCACACTTTTCGATGACCTCCAGAATGTGCGGCGGCAGTGAATACTCCTTCCAGTTGCGGATGGGGTTGGGGATCTTTCCTCCTTTGGTCGTGATGCTGTAGTCCTCTCTGAAGATTCTCCAGTCTCTGTCTGTCATCTCATCCATCTTCTTCTGAGACCAGTGCCGGTCATCCCAGCGCTGCTTGGCCTCCTTCTTTCGGACCTTCTTCAGCCTCAGTCTGTGAAATACAGAAAATTTAATAGCATATACATTTAAACTGTGAAAATGTGATTATGCTAATTATGCCTGTCAGTGGGTAATAAACAATTCGTTTTTTTATTTTAGGGATTTTTTTAGTAAATACTGAGGGGGGAGATCACCAACTTTCCTTTCCAGTAACCACAATAAAAAAAACATAAAATATAATTGGTCGTACATACAAAAAATTGCAGTCTGTAATTATTATTTTTTTTTTTTTAAAGAAGTCTCTTATACTCATGAAATGTAATTATTATATTATTATATATTATTATGGTCTTCTATAGTAGCATACATTTAGATCATGATAATCACAGTTAAAACCACAAATATAGCACCTCAATACCATGCAGTTACAGTTAGTGCTACTAAATCAATGGTAAACGATGGCGATTTGCAGATTAAAAGTCTTCAGACTGTATCGTTGTGCACAGTGTTTGTCAGCGCTGTATCATCTGGCTGTAAACAGAGTTATTTGTGCTCCTCGCTGAATTCGAGTGCTTCACACTGGATCTAACAGTGCTGTTTGACAGAGACTCATCAGCGAGTGAACGCATCTGCTCTAGTGAGCTCGTGCCGCTGTTTGAACTTTGACCCGAGCTGATAAACGCTCCGAGTGGCACGCTTCAAATTCTGCCTTTGCCGCATAAACATTAAATTGAACATTTATCGAACTCTTGTTATCGTTTATCGAGAAAATTTATACCGCACGATAATTATCGTTATCGATTCATCTCCCCGCCCTAACTCCAAGTAACATTTTTTCTTTGTGGTTTTAATTTTAGTTAACTATAATAAACCTGCCACCAACATAAAAAAATAATTATCATTATGAATAATCAATAACAATTTAGAAATAATATGAAAGGGATTACGCTCTCACCTCACAACCCATCCTGAGTTTGAAGCCTTGATCCTCTCTGGATATTCCACCGATCACAGCCACCGTCCGGATCCCCAGCGGTTTGCCGAATTTAATCGTCTCCTCCTCTATCTGCTGTGCCAGCTCACGAGTGGGGGCCAGAATGACGGCATACGGTCCCTGATCCGAGTCCTCGATCCTACAGTCATAAACACATGCAGAGTTTCCCACATTTGATCTGATTCTGCAGAACAGGTGTTGGCATATAAGAGTGTGACAGAGAAAAGTGAGCTCTCACCTGTCAATCTTAGGCAGAGTGGTGATCCAGACCAATAAAGGAATGAGGAAGGCGGCGGTTTTACCACTACCAGTCTCGGCCACACCAATGATGTCACGGTTCTGTAGGCCAATAGGAATGGCCTGCCTCTGGATAGGTGTGGGATCCTGACGAAAATGTATAGAATAAAACATTTTGAATGTATTCAAAACATTTACATGAATGCCATATGCAACAAGCATTTTTAAACACTTGCAGAACAATCTAAACCTTATGTCAATTTAGAAGCAGGCCAAAAAAAAAACACACTAACCTTATATCCACACTTTTCGATGACCTCCAGAATGTGCGGCGGCAGTGAATACTCCTTCCAGTTGCGGATGGGGTTGGGGATCTTTCCTCCTTTGGTCGTGATGCTGTAATCCTCTCTGAAGATTCTCCAGTCTCTGTCTGTCATCTCATCCATCTTCTTCTGAGACCAGTGCCGGTCGTCCCAGCGCTGCTTGGCCTCCTTCTTTCGGACCTTCTTCAGCCTCAGTCTGTGAAATACAGAAAATTTAATAGCATATACATTTAAACTGTGAAAATGTGATTATGCTAATTATGCCTGTCAGTGGGTAATAAACAATTTGTTTTTTTATTTTAGGGATTTTTTTAGTAAATACTGAGGGGGGAGATCACCAACTTTCCTTTCCAGTAACCACAATAAAAAAAACATAAAATATAATTGGTCGTACATACAAAAAATTGCAGTCTGTAATTATTCTTTTTTTTTTTTTAAAGAAGTCTCTTATGAAATGTGATTATGCTAATTATGCCTGTCAGTGGGTAATAAACAATTCGTTTTTTTATTTTAGGGATTTTTTTAGTAAATACTGAGGGGGGAGATCACCAACTTTCCTTTCCAGTAACCACAATAAAAAAAACATAAAATATAATTGGTCGTACATACAAAAAATTGCAGTCTGTAATTATTATTTTTTTTTTTTTAAAGAAGTCTCTTATACTCACCAAGCCTGTAGTTAAAACAGTAAGAGTATTACAATTAAAAAAACTTTCTATTGTAATATATTTAAAAATGCAATTTACTTCTGCAATGAAAATCTGAATTTTCAGCATTGTTACTCCAGTCTTTAGCGTCACATGTTCCATCAGAAATCATCCTAATATACTGATTTGGTGCACAAGAAACGTTCCTTATTATCATCAATGTTGAAAACAGTTGCTTTAAAAATCTGATAACGATGTTCGCAGCGCAATATTTGACCAGAAGGATAAAAAATGCTATGGCTCGTTAAAATCAGACATAGAGATGAAATAGTGCAGTAAGATCACATTTATTTGAATTAATTATTGCATTTATTTGAATTATCTATCGATTGAAAGAAAGAAAGCGAGGAGAGAGAGAGAGAGAGAGAGAGAGAGAGATGACAGTTGTGTGTGAGTTACCTGCGCATCTCTCTACAAACAATGAAGCTTCGAACTCCTCGATGCTGAAGAATATAATGTAGTGATCTAGTATCTAGGCTATTTAATTAATAAAAGTCACGGGGCAGCGCTGACAACAAGCTTCTGTGTCTGCGCAGCACAATCAGCGATCTCCGACCTCTCTCTCTCTGTGTGTGTATTTGTGTGTATAATAACAGCATTTATTTGAAATAGAAAACCTTGGTAGCATTATAAATGTTTTTACTGTCATTTTTGACCAATTTAATGCATCCTTGCTGAACAGAAATTTTCAATAGAAAAAAAAAAATCTTACTGACCCCAAATTTTTGAATGGTAGTGTGCATACAATATGAAATGTAACGTGTGGGACTTACTCCTCTTGCTCCTTCTCTTCAAGGGTCCGTCTCTTCTCCATCAGGTCTCCGTAGAACCGGGACTGATCTCTCTTCTGCTGCTTGAGGTCGATGCCGGCGATGAAGCCTCGACGGTACAGCTAAACCTGATGCTTTTCTTTATAACTAAACACATAAACAAAGTCAAACCTGTGTTCTTGTACGGTCAAGTAATGCTTTAGCTTCTGTGTCATATATACTATAGAAGTATGTACAATCCAACTGGCTAAACATTTGCAGACTTAAAAAGAGTGACCTAAGGCAGTCAAGATCAAATGCAATGCAGTAAAATACACAAAATAATCTGGACTTTTATGTGCAAATAGCAAAGCAGTGCAGTTATTTCTGGCATCTCATGAGATGCTCACATTGGATTGTAGTCGGTTGATGTGTCTTCAGACGCATCCCACTCAAAGACAAACTTCCTGTCATTCAGATGGCGTGTACGCCGCCGTTTCTTCATACCACCAAGATAACGCTCCTGAAGAGAAAATAAATAAGTATTGGTTCACTGTTCGTCAAAAAGACACATAACCACCTAATGCACTTCATTTCACAACAGAAAAAAATTTATGGAAAGATGATTATTCTTATACGGAGCCACGATTTGCTGAGCTTATTCCCAAAGGGATATTTAGTAACAGTTTACTTATGTTTAATGCTTTTTGTACATGCCACATTCAGCTTATTGCCAAACAACTACATTTTACAAGAAAATACTATTTCAGTCTTTCTACTTGAAAACATCACTTTTAATTCAAAGTGTTACTAGCTGTTTCTTTTTAATTATTTGTTAAATTTACTAGCAATTTCTGAGTAAAAATGGTTTCAAAACAAATCCTACAACAAACTTAAAGTGCAATTGTTAAAATTCTGTGCAGTCTAGTATTTTCACATTTTACTCTATAATAAAGATTAAATAAAGACTTAGAACTTGTAAATATACACTGAACAAAATTATAAACGCAACACTTTTGTTTTTTCCCCCATTTTTCATGAGCTGAACTCAAAGATCTAAGACTTTTTCTATGTACACAAAAGGCCTATTTCTCTCAAATATTGTTCACAAATCTGTCTAAATTTCTGTTAGTGAGCACTTCTCCTTTGCCGAGATAATCCATCCACCTCACAGGTGTGGCATATCAAGATGCTGATTAGCAGAGGCGGACAGTAACTAAGTACATTTACTTGAGTATTGTACTTAAGTACACTTTTTGAGTATCTGTACTTTACTTGAGTATTATTTTTTCTGGGAACTTATGACTCTAACTTCACTACATTTGAAAGACAAATATTGTACGTTTCACTCCACTACATTTCTATCAAGGTCCTTGAAGTAGAAAGTCGTTAGCAGCTTTGAAAGTCAGTGGGTGATTTTTTTTCTTCTCTAAAACATGACTTTTTTTCAGACAGTTTATCAGTAATCACTCTTGTAGGGCTACATGAAGTGATTTCCCAGCATTTTTTGAGCACTGACCAGTTGCAAATGTCATATTTATTTGCAACAATTCTATATTAAGAAGTTAATATTGTGGTATATATATTAGACACAATATTGTCTGATTTTGCTAAATTGTGTACGTGAAGAAAATGTTTGTCTTGCAAAGAAGAAAGTATTTTGAGCGCACTAAAATCTATTTTTCATTTAAAATAAGTTTTTGGATTTGTGTAGACTTTTGTGCGTGCAACGTTTCACTAGCTTGCTCACCTGATGCCCGCCCTCAGTGCTTTCTAAATGCCAACAGCTTCCGTGCTCAACACAGCCCAGCGTTACAATGTGCCATAATTCCAGCCAATCAGAGACCGAGGCTGCTAAATTCTGATTGGCTGCCTTGACAACCAATCACAACATTTCTTGCATTACCTCGACAGCAGAAGAGGAAAAATACAGTGCATGCATAATTATTATGCAAGTTGATATTCTGATCATATTTTTTTCCAAGCACATTTTACCAATAATTATAACTACTATTAATCTTGTATTTAATCACTTATAATCTATATATTATTGTTCATGAAGGCTGGAAGTGAAAAACGCCTTATATTCAGGTGTGCATAATTATTAAGCAGGTTATCTTCTACAGATAAAATCTCGAGATGGACTAAAAATGAACTCCCAAAACTTACTGCCAGATTCTGGAAGATAAATTCTTCAAACAGTGGTACAAGAGGATGTGGTGCTGGTCCTTCAAGAGTCACTCTCAGCTTATCTGTCTATTAAACCTATATACAGTGGGGCAAATAAGTATTTGATACACTGCCGATTTTTCAAGTTTTCCCACTTATATGCATTCACTTTGCAATTTCTAGTATTGTATTTGTTTTGAATATTTCTCATGGGCATTTAATAATTTGTTACTTTCAGTCTGAGTTAAATCTCTTTTTTGCCTCATTTTATCTGTAAAAGAAAATCTGCTTAATAATTATGCACACCTGAATATAAGACATTTTTCACTTCAGCCTTCATGAATAATTATATATCAATTATAAATGATTAAATACAAGATTAATAGTAGTTATTAAGATTGATGTCGTTTGGAATTGGTAAAATGTGCTTGGAAAAAAATATGATCAGAATATCAACTTGCATAATAATTATGCATGCACTGTATTTTTCCTCTTCTGCTGTCGAGGTAATGCAAGAAATGTTGTGATTGGCTGTCAAGGCAGCCAATCAGAATTTAGCAGCCTCGGTCTCTGATTGGCTGGAATTATGGCACATTTGCTGGGTTGTATTGAGCACGTGAGCTGTTGGCATTTAGCAGCACTGAGGGCTGGCATCAGGTGAGCAAGCTAGTGAAACGTTGCACGCGCAAAAGAGAAGGTCTACACACATCCAAAAACTTATTTTAAATGCAAAATTGATTTTTGTACGCTCTAAATACTTTCTTCATTGCGAGACAAACATTTTCTCCACAAAACTGAGTTTGCGCGTGTACAAAACGCACTTTTGCAGCAGAATTGTAATCCCATATAGGTGTTGGACTTGAAGCAGCACTGCACAAACCGTTCTCTGTGTGACATCAAAGTACCGCGAGAGCGATTAGACAGCATTTTTCAAATGTTTGTTTTTATGTCAAATAAGTCTTGCTGTTTTGCTTTTTTGTTAAAGCAGTGTTGCCGTTGTGGTTAGTTTTTAACAAGAAATTATTTGTTAGAATTAAATAAAAAATAACAAAGTTATTTTATGACAGTACAATGAAGATTTGAAAATAAATAAACTATATTCAATCGCTGTATTTTTTATTTTATTTTTTCAGAAAGATGCAGTGGTAACCTTAACATTTTATTTTAAGATTTAACATTTGTAGATGGTCTAAAGCAAAAGAGTTGTAAAAATTGTGAAAATCTTTTAGAGCTCATAATTTATTTAAAAAATATAACATTACACATTAATGAATAAATCAGTATATATAAAATTATTTATTCAAGTGTCGTGTTTTTTTTGTTTGTTAGTTTTTTCATGTAGTTATAGTTTCTGACCTTTAAATCAAAACATGATTTAACGTTGCCCAGCAGTTCTTAAATATATACATGCATGTGTATTTATATATACATAAATATACACAGTACAGACACATATATTATATAAACAAAAACTTTTATTTTGGATGCGATTAATCGCGATTAATCGTTTGATAGCACTAATATATATATATTTATATATGTATTAGGGGTGTAACGATTCACTCGTTTTCTCGATGCATCGATTACAAACCCTGACGATGCAATGCATCGATCTTGAAACATGGATTTTTGAATCGTGAATCGCCGGTTTCGGACAGTAATCGATTTAAAACGCTAAGAATCGAGTGAATCGCGATTTCTATAGCGATTCAATGCTTTCAAAATATATATACATATTAAATTACTACAAGCAGGAATTAATGGAGACCTTGTTCGTGCCTCGCATCTCTCCTTCACGCGCTGCACTATTTACCGCCTGTGACTGTCACATGCAAAATTGATTTTTGTACGCTCTAAATACTTTCTTCATTGCGAGACAAACATTTTCTCCACAAAACAGAGTTTGCGCGTGTACAAAACGCACTTTTGCAGCAGAATTGTAATCCCATATAGGTGTTGGACTTGAAGCAGCACTGCACAAACCGTTCTCTGTGTGACATCAAAGTACCGCGAGAGCGATTAGACAGCATTTTTCAAATGTTTGTTTTTATGTCAAATAAGTCTTGCTGTTTTGCTTTTTTGTTAAAGCAGTGTTGCCGTTGTGGTTAGTTTTTAACAAGAAATTATTTGTTAGAATTAAATAAAAAATAACAAAGTTATTTTATGACAGTACAATGAAGATTTGAAAATAAATAAACTATATTCAATCGCTGTATTTTTTATTTTATTTTTTCAGAAAGATGCAGTGGTAACCTTAACATTTTATTTTAAGATTTAACATTTGTAGATGGTCTAAAGCAAAAGAGTTGTAAAAATTGTGAAAATCTTTTAGAGCTCATAATTTATTTAAAAAATATAACATTACACATTAATGAATAAATCAGTATATATAAAATTATTTATTCAAGTGTCGTGTTTTTTTTGTTTGTTAGTTTTTTCATGTAGTTATAGTTTCTGACCTTTAAATCAAAACATGATTTAACGTTGCCCAGCAGTTCTTAAATATATACATGCATGTGTATTTATATATACATAAATATACACAGTACAGACACATATATTATATAAACAAAAACTTTTATTTTGGATGCGATTAATCGCGATTAATCGTTTGATAGCACTAATATATATATATTTATATATGTATTAGGGGTGTAACGATTCACTCGTTTTCTCGATGCATCGATTACAAACCCTGACGATGCAATGCATCGATCTTGAAACATGGATTTTTGAATCGTGAATCGCCGGTTTCGGACAGTAATCGATTTAAAACGCTAAGAATCGAGTGAATCGCGATTTCTATAGCGATTCAATGCTTTCAAAATATATATACATATTAAATTACTACAAGCAGGAATTAATGGAGACCTTGTTCGTGCCTCGCATCTCTCCTTCACGCGCTGCACTATTTACCGCCTGTGACTGTCACAGGATTGCGCTTGCGCTCAGTTCGTCTCACTGACAGTACTCGGCCAGTAATGCTGAAGTGAAGTAGTTTTACTTTTCTTTAGTTATTCAATGGCTCTCGGTCATACCGACGACATTATCTGAGCAGTCGAAGGCTGCGCATTTATTGCAAGGACGGAGCAAAAATGTAAGAGTCTAAAGCATACGCACAGTTCCATTGAATGAGAAATGTGTTTTAACAATGTTGTTAAACCGAATGTACGAAGGAAACTGTTAAACTAACCACAATTCACTCGTTTTCTCGATGCATCGATTACAAACCCTGACGATGCAATGCATCGATCTTGAAACATGGATTTTTGAATCGTGAATCGCCGGTTTCGGACAGTAATCGATTTAAAACGCTAAGAATCGAGTGAATCGCGATTTCTATAGCGATTCAATGCTTTCAAAATATATATACATATTAAATTACTACAAGCAGGAATTAATGGAGACCTTGTTCGTGCCTCGCATCTCTCCTTCACGCGCTGCACTATTTACCGCCTGTGACTGTCACAGGATTGCGCTTGCGCTCAGTTCGTCTCACTGACAGTACTCGGCCAGTAATGCTGAAGTGAAGTAGTTTTACTTTTCTTTAGTTATTCAATGGCTCTCGGTCATACCGACGACATTATCTGAGCAGTCGAAGGCTGCGCATTTATTGCAAGGACGGAGCAAAAATGTAAGAGTCTAAAGCATACGCACAGTTCCATTGAATGAGAAATGTGTTTTAACAATGTTGTTAAACCGAATGTACGAAGGAAACTGTTAAACTAACCACAGCATTAACAACAACCTTGAAATAAGAGCGCGAGGTTTATCTGATAGTCAGATGCTATAGCAAACAGACATCAGGTGCGTTTTCTTTCAGAATCATCATTCGCCGATGGAGAGGAAAAGTTAAATACTATAGCATTTTATTTTATGAAAATGATAAAAACGTTTTCGCACTGAAAGAGAAGTGATCTCGCGCTCATAGAATTAAGACGTGCCAGGCTATATCTGCAGCTAAGATGAATACAAAGCAGAATGAACTGAAACGTTAAGACAACAAACACAATAAATAAATACAATTTATGAATGATACAGTGCTAATTGACATTTATTACAGTACAGAAACTATAAAGTATATTTTCTACCTTATTCTGTGCAGAACATTTTAGAAATAATTGTTTGAAGCATATAAAACGATCATAAAATTGCCATGAGGAAAACATTATAGATTACAAATGATTGATTATTGTCCGGAAGTGTATTTGATTTCTTATAGCAAATTCAAAGTAAGAGATAAGAAAAGAATTCCTTGCAAAAAAAAAATAAAAAATACATACATAAAATTATTGTATTTGACATTTCTGTCACTTCTGAAATGATGGCTACGCCCCTGGCGTGACAAAATGTTAACCTATACATAATACTTTTAAAGCTCTTTTCTAAAATCTTGGCTTACATAAATTTCTACATATGCCATGTCATGCCATAGCATTAGCATCATTAAACTAGCATCTAACACGGCACAAAAGTGTTTTTTTTCTCTCTCTCGATTAACCTATGGTTCTGTAACCATAAAGGCTGCTGTGTAATTTGCCCCCTGACTAAGCATTTAAAGATTTAGGGGAAGCATTTAAATAATCCTGTGCATGCACTTAAAGAATGTAGAATTGAGTCAGTAATCGATTGAATTGTGAATCGAATCGTTCTTAATTTGCAAAAATCATTCTTGAATCGAAAACCTATGAATCGTGAATCGAATCGATTCACTGTCTACCCAAAGATTCACAGCCCTAATATATATATATATATATATATATATAGTCGCACTCCACTACGGGAAAAGAGGAGAACCAACACGAAATGCAGTGAAGCACCACCCTGAAAGGTGTCTTTATTCAAGCAGTGCAAATTTTAGGTGCAATCAAACTCAGTCTCTGTGTCTCGTGCAGGTGAAGAATTATGGGGAGAGTAGAGCAGTTCCTCCTGGCTCAGCAGAGAGAGCGAGAGGGGGGAAGTTAGCCAAATAGGTGGAGGCTCCACCCTCGCTTTCTAGATAAAGTCAGTCAGTCGCTTTCTAGATAAAGAAAAGACACAGAGGTTAGCCATGCACCCACTGAGAGTCCATACTACTCCCCTTTCCTCTTCCTTGCTGGCGTTTATATTTCCTCTAAGTGATTGCCTCATTGTTGTCAGCTGGGATCGCCAGGTGTCCTCCATAATTAGCGTTGCCAGGGGTGACGAGTGGTCGATTCGATAACCCAGGTACCGTGCCTCTGAAAGTCCCAGATGGCATTTCTGAGGGTTAGCCGTTAGTCCAGCCTGACGGAGGGCAGTAAGCACTCCCCTCAGGTGAAGTAAATGATCCTCCCAGCTTTCAGAGTGGACGACCACATCATCCAGGTAAGCAGCTGCATAGGCCTGATGTGGTCGGAGCACTCGATCCATCAGCCTTTGGAAAGTGGCTGGTGCCCCGTGCAGGCCGAAAGGTACTGAAGGCGGTTTTCTCTTTTGCCAAAGGGGAGAGGGGTACTTGCCAGTAACCTTTTGTTAAGTCCAGTGTGGATATATACCGGGCCCTACCCAGATGTTCAATGAGCTTGTCTACTCGAGGCATGGGGTAGCTGTCAAACTTTGACACTTCATTTAGCTTACGAAAGTCGTTGCAGAAGCGGAAGGTGCCATCAGGCTTAGGGACTAGCACAATCGGGCTAGACCATGGGCTGGAGGAAGGTTAGATGACTCCCAAATGAAGCATTTTGTTCACCTCCTCTTCAATGGCTTGCCGACGAGATTCTGGGATTTTATAGGGCCGCTGCCGGACTGTAATGCCGGGGGGAGGTCTGGATGTCATGGGACAGGGTGTGAGTGCGCCCAGGACAATTGGAAAATACATCACGGAAGCTTCGGACCAGAACTTCCAGTTCTTTCTTTTGGTGTGGGCCGAGCTGTGGATTCAGGTCTACCACTGGGTCATCTTTGTCTGCCATCAAGGTCACCGCCGGCCGTTCCGGAACCCACCGCTTTAAGAGGTTAATATTGAGGTATACCTATGATGAAAATTACAGGCCTCTCTCATCTTTTTAAGTGGGAGAACTTGCACAATTGGTGGCTGACTAAATACTTTTTTTCCCCACTGTATTTGTTCACCTTTTCGTCTCCCAGGTTGGCGAAGCATGTAATTTAAAGGTCCGACTCTTTCAACGACGGTGTATGGGCCCTGCCAAGAGGCAAGGAATTTACAGGCGACATTGGGTACTAAGACCAAGACTTGGTCGCCAGGGAGGAACTCCCAGGGCTGCGCTGGCCGATCGAAGAGTCGCTGCTGGATGCGTTGGCATTCAAATAGGTGCTCTCTAACCAGAGGCATTACCCATTCAATTCTTTCTTTCATCTCTTTGACATGCTCAACCACAGTACGATGTGGGGAGGGTTGTTGTTCCCAGGCCTCCTTGGCAATGTCCAGCAACCCGCGGGGTTGACGTTCAAACAGCCGTTCAAATGGGGTAAAGCCGGTGGAAGCTTGGGGCACTTCTCGTATCCCAAAGAGCACATAGGGGATCATTCTGTCCCAATCACGTCCATCCTCAGTCAATACCCGTTTTAACATTTGCTTGAGGGTTTTATTAAAGCGTTCAACCAGGCCATCCATCTGGGGGTGGTACACTGAGGCGCGGAGATGTTTAACTCGCAGCAACTTACACAGGTCGGCCATGATCCGGGAAATGAAGGGGGTGCCCTGATCTGTAAGAATTTCAGAAGGAATCCCTACCCGGCTGCAAAAGGCAAACAATTCCTGGGCAATGGTTGTGGCAGTGGCTCGTCGAAGCGGAATCCACCAGGACCAGAATGTATTCGTGGCCCCATGCAGACTTTGGCAGGGGCCCCACGATGTCCATCCCAATGCGTGAGAATGACACCTCTATTACCGGTAGTGGAATTAGGGGGGCAGGGGCAGGTTTCTGGGGTGCAGTACGTTGGCATATTGCACAGGCTTGGCAGAACCGCCGCACTTCTTTTTTTTTTTGCCTGGGGCTTGGACCTGCAGGTCATGGTGCAAAATGCACCCTGTCATCCAGGCTTGGGTTTCCGGGGGATTTGGGTCAGTTGGCATGGGCTCATCCTGGCCTGGCGCTCGTGCAGGGCTCCCCAGGCTCACCGACTTGTGGGCCACACTCACCCCTCGCCGCTCCCCGGTACCCCTCCGGAGAAATGAAGTAGCTCTTTCTCGCTGACCTTTTCGATTACCCCCGTCACCGAGACATCATCTGTCAACAACTAAAGCTTCACCAGTCGGGTCAGTTGAGCTGCTTGCATGCGGATGGGTACCCGTGCATCATACACCCAGTCATGGACCTTTTGAGCAGCACACAACGGTGAGAGTCCTACCTGAGCCAAGATCTCTTTTTTTAGAAAATCATAGTCATCCCGGTGGGGTATTGGAAGGGAGAAATAAACCCGTTGGGGTTCCCCAGTGAGAAGGGGTGCTAACTTCTGAACCCATTCAGATTTTTCCCAGCCTCCTCTCCTTGCGACCACCTCAAATGTATGCAAAAACGCTTCGGGATCATCTTGCTCAGTCATCCTTGGAAGTGATGTGGGTTGGGCTGTGGGTCTGGCCTCTGTCAAGAGGGCTCTGGAGTAGTCTGCACGAAGACGCATCAGTTCCTCAGCTACCTGATTTTGCCCCGCAACAAGCCGTTCTGCTAATTGCTGCTGCCGCACCGACACTTCAGCAAGATGACGGATTACCTCCCCCACACTGGGAACAGAGGCTGCCTCGCTGGGTTCCTCGTGCGCGCATTCTCCACCAATGTCGCACTCCACTACGGGAAAAGAGGAGAACCGACAGGAAATGCAGTGAAGCGCCACTCTGAAAGGTGTCTTTATTCAAGCAGTGCAAATTTTAGGTGCAATCAAACTCAGTCTCTGTGTCTCGTGCAGGTGAAGAATTATGGGGAGAGTAGAGCAGTTCCTCCTGGCTCAGCAGTGAGAGAGGGGGAAAGTTAGCCAAATAGGTGGAGGCTCCACCCTCGCTTGAGGCAGTCAGTCGCTTTCTAGATAAAGAAAAGACACAGAGGTTAGCCATGCACCCACTGAGAGTCCATACTACTCCCCTTTCCTCTTCCTTGCTGGCGTTTATATTTCCCTCTAAGTGATTGCCTCATTGTCGTCAGCTGGGATCGCGTTAATTAGCGTTGCCAGGGGTGACGAGTGGGGAGCAAGCACTATCTCATCACAATATATATAGTGGCGTTCCGTCCATATAAGCTGTGAATGCGCCACATACCCAGGCCATCTGAGAGAATGAGTTCACGGGCTAATTATATACATGATTATAAGTTGATCCCTTGTCATTTGAAATGTGACTTAAAGCTTAAAAAATGGTTGGGAATAAGCATGTAAAATTATTTATTTAAAAACAACCGTAATTTCCTTCTACGTCAGTGATGAAAGTGATGAAAAATGCGCTGTTGCTGCCAGATCTCGATTGCCGAAAATTACACTGTGTTTGATGCAAAACTAACTCGACTAAATCATATGAAGAAAAAAAAAACGTCATAACTGTATATTTTCATGCTTTCTCAAGCAAAGCAAATTTTGAAAGTCCACTAAAAACATATCTGGTCATAGACAATGTTGAAGACGTTATTGTCAACATACCTAACTGGTAAATAATAAAAAAAGATTTATAAAAATGTATATACAATTTTGAACAATAACAAACATTAGGAAAAAATAGGAAACAATACCTTTGTTTTCCGTATAATTGTGTCGCTTACAGTTAAAGTTCTTTATTGTTGTTTGCAACGTTACTTGGCAATATTTTAAAGATATAATTTTTTTTGCGTTTTGCATGGATAATAGATTATTTAAATTTCTGTATATTTCTGCTGAAGGGCACAGGTAAATATGAAATTTATTATAATGGGTTTATGTGAAGATTGTTTTAAGTTCACTTAAATTAGAAGTTTTTTTTTTTTTAAGTCTAATAAATGTTAAAATTGATAGTTCTCAGATATACTGTAATGTTGAATGCCTATAGTCAATGGTTAAATATTGTTAAATACTCTATTTTTATAGAGAAATCAGTATTGGTATCATTGATACTGGCCTTCAGTCATAAAAAAAAGATGCCATTAAACAAATATTTAAAAATATACCGTCTTTATGATGTTTCTACATTAATTTGAAGATTAAATGTGAAATAATTGCAATATAAAAGCATATTTAAAAACTTTAATGTTAGGTGGGATTAATCGCGATTAATTTTAGAAAAATGTGCGATTAATTCGTAATTTTTTTTTAATCGATTGACAGCACTAATATATATTATATATACCCTTTCAGTCATCTTAAAAAAAGTGTTGAAAATTAGCAGTCTTTCATGTTAAATTTAATCTTCATATTACAACAATTAAAAAAAAACATTTTATTTAAAGCATCAACAGCAACACTAATAGTAACATTAAGCAAAATAAATGTAGAAGGTCTAATGTTTTCAAATGGAGAAAATAAAGGAAAGGAGTCATATCAACTTCATTTTAAACTAAAGTTTTTGTAGGTTTATAAGCTGTTTAATAGGCTAAAGAGTGAAGAATAATTCACTGGATAATGTTAATTCACTGAATAATATTCTCTGGAATATTGAAATGTAACAAACAAAACATCGTATTTTATTGCATTTCTCAACTGGCATGTTATATCAGAATTACTAATAATGTTTTTGTCGTTCTAGATTATGAAATGCCTGCTGACAGCGCAGTTTATCCATGCATTTACACAAAACTATACTCAAACTGCGATCACTCGTGGAGATAATAAATTATTTCCATAGAGTTGCATCTATTTAGATGTTTATTAGCAAAATAATAGTTATATAGTAAATGTTAAAACAATTTAGGGTGTTTTAAACAAGTGAATCTTGTTAAAAGTTACATGCGGTGGCAGTGCTGGAGCATTTCCTGAGCATCAACCTGCTAAGTGAACAGCTATATGAAAGCGGCTTCACGAGACTAATGATGAGCATAGACAACAGAGAGCGAATTAAATTCAGCACTTTTATTTCCAACATGCGCCCATTCATGGTTGCATATTTAATTCACGCAAAGTTACGTCTCTATTGGGACAGGACTTGACGGATTATCTTACGTGACTCCGTGAGTTCGTCTCTATTTCTTCGAGCCAAGCTGCATAAACTGCATATCAGGCATTTATGTAATACATCTAATTTGTGCATTAATGGCTGTTATGTTAAATAAAGTTTACTAACTACAGTAAATCAAGTACCTGTGCACATCGCTGTTGTCGTCTTGTTTCCTCTCAGACGTGCTGCAATGGTGATCCTGCACGCAATTCTCAAAACATCCACAGGATGGCGGCGTTTATCGGTGAATCCGATAGTACAAAACCGATATCCGATTATTGTAAAATACTTAAATATCGGGAAAAATATTGGTGAATCGATATATCGGTCAATCTCTACCCAAAACCATTCAAGCTGGCAGTTATTAAGCCTCTTATTAAGAAACCACAACTAGATCCTAGTGAACTGGCGAATTACAGACCCATCTCAAATCTTCCTTTTATGTCTAAAATTTTTGAAAAAGTTGTGTCTGCTCAATTGTGCTTCTTCCTGCAAAAAAATTTCTCTGAAGAATTTCAGTCAGGTTTCAGGCCCCATCATAGCACAGAAACTGCACTTGTTAAAATTACAAATGACTTGTTTCTTGCGTCAGACCAAGGCTGTGTCTCATTGCTAGTTTTACTTGATCTTAGTGCTGCGTTCGACATGTTCATCGTCTGTTTGATTACGTCTTTAATTGATTTTTCCGTACATTTCTGCCATATGTACATTAACTGACAGTCACCAATGATAAGCTACCACTAAATATTGTAGAAACTTAATTTGCTGTAAAGTTGCAACAATTTGTATCGTGAAAAGCTCTATACAAATAAACTTGAATTGAATTGAATTAATAATAATTTGAACGGTTTGATGTGATATGAGCAAACCGATCTGTAGATTTAATCACCATTGGTAGCGAGATTTATGGTAATGCTTTTTTTCCTCAGTTGGTCAGAACAAATGTGGCAGACTTGTTACTTACTTGTTCAGATGACAATATATGGTGCAAATTCTTATTTGGGTCATATTCCAAGACGTAGGCTAGAATCTGTGATTCTGAAGTACAGTAAATATCCACACGGGTGCGGTGACTGATTGCCACACATACTCTTCAGAACATTAGATTCATCCGCGCTGGAGCCGAGCCGGAGCACAACCCCAAGCAAAGAAGATAATTCCGCACCCAGTTGCAATTGCAGGTTTTCAAACAGAGATGGCAACAAAGAGGCAAAACTCATGGACTGCAGCTTTAAGTAATCTTTTGTGGGTATTTTCACAGTCAAATTTATTTTGCAATTAATTAATCAAAACATCATGTAATTAATTAGATTAAAGATTTTAATCAACTGACAGCCCTAATGTATATATGTACATATATATGGATCACTGGTGCTCCACTGTAGGTTAACAGGTTAACTTTTCTGCTTGACACATTCTGCTAACTGCTAATCAATGTGATTCTGTATCTGTTCATGTAATTGTGACTGTTAAAATTCTGTGTACTCTAAAAATGTTCATGTTTTTTTCCTATACCCTCTATGTTTGGCAATGAATTAAATGTTTAATACTCATTTATTTTTTGTAACGATTACTCTCAGCCAAGATATTGATCTAAAGTGGTTAGTCTTTTCTCCAACTGAGTAAGTGAAGACAATGAAGGACTCTTCACCTTTATGGCCTGCAGCTCTTTTCCTTTGTCTTTTTCTTCTCTAATTTTCTGACGCCCATCATCTTAGGGAGAGGGGGGGGAGAGAGAGAGAGGGAGAGTACAGTACGGCAGAGTATCTGTACACAGTGTCAGATAAGAAACTGAGAAGCACGTTGACCAGATACAGACTCAGCGGACACAAGTTGATGATAGAGACGGGCAGACACAGAAAAACTGTGAGAAGGTTTGAGTGTTGACCAGGTTTGTTGATGTTTACGCCAAGGCTGCGTAAGCGTAAGATTAATTAGCTTGCATCATACGCACTTACATTTTAAAAGTCTTTTTGTTTCCTAAAACTGTGCAACATTTATTTATCAATATCTAACAGATTATTATATAGACTTATTGGACAGGAAAAGCATTTTGTTTGGTTTAGGAAAAATAATTAGTCACATTATAGTCAAAATGCAATCATTAAAACACGGCTAATCAATGTAATTAGAGCATTACATGTGCAATAATATTACCCCGCGGGATATTATTGCACATATAATGTTATATTAGTTACGGAGTTTGCGCTGGAGTTTTAATAATATCGTTTAACTCTCACACTGAACAGAGAATGGCCTGCTCTCTCCAATAAACACAAGCTTTAGAAACCAGAAAATGACTATAACGACTAAAATCAAGTTATTAGGAACATGCTCAACGGTACTGTGATTAAAACAGTAGAAATTAGATGCTTTTATTTACCCTAAAAGATCAAAGTCAAGTCGCTTACGAAGCCTGTGTGTTTCACTGAGCCGCCATTATGTTTGGCGTCAACATATGACGGACTTCCGGTGGGGGATTATGGGAAATGTAGTCTAAAAGCCCTTTATTATTGACGACGACGACGACGATGATAATAATTATAATTTTTTATAAATTTGTTTTTACATAAACTAAATTTGGTAACGTTTAAAATTATGAATTGAAAGTAGTTTGCGTTAACAGTGCTTGACTGATAGGCTTAATCAAAAATAATTTTAGAAATCTATTAAATTTCTATAACAACAACAACAACAACAATAATAATAATAATAATATAGATAATGGTTCCTGAAATACTATGAGCTTTTTACTTTATCCCAACACATTGTCAGCAAGATGTGATTTTATTTTTTATTTCGTTTTGTATAAATAAACTAGGCACAATTTTGTATCATAGTAGTTTACGTTCATTTTTAGTTACCAGTGCTTGACCGATTACTTTGGATGAGTGAAAGGTTTACTTTGAAAATAGCCTGAAATGTCGATTGTTTTTATTATTATTTATTTACATGGTTTTTAATGACAAAAATACATAATTATGTGACAAATATTTGAGTTATAACTATATAAAATATACATATACATATATGTACAGGCGATAGGTATGTTCATGTGAAAGTTAGAGAAAATCAACATGAAAGGCGTCTATTGTACAAACGCTATTCAGGGCTTGGCCACAGCGCAGATCATTTTAACAACTGCTTATTCTGGAAATGTGCGCGCTTTAGTAAACGGTGCTCTGTTGCTGGCAATGACAGGCTATATGGCCAGCGGCGGGGGCGCTGAAGCGCACTCGGACAGTCCACTATGGAAGGAGAGCAGGATGAGGGGAGATCGTGGACATGAGCGCGAGAGCAGCACGCGGATCGGGATGCGGAGTGAGGACGAGAGACTCCAGACTTTCCAAAACTGGCCCACAGACGCGCCCGTGAGTCCTGCGGAGCTGGCCCGGGCTGGCTTTCACTACCTGGGCTCCAGTGACACGGTGCAGTGCTTCTGCTGCGATGGGATCCTGAGGCACTGGGTTCACGGAGACACTCCGCGGGGGGAGCATGAGAGGCACTTCCCCGCGTGCGGCTTGATGATGGGCAGGGATGTGGGCAATGTTCCGCTGGGCTCGTCTGACTCTGTGGACGGGCAGCTCTTGAGTCAGCTGCAGCGGCTGACCGTGGATGAGCAGGTGTTGCCTGGACAGGCGGTGTGCCCAGAGATGGAGTCGGAGGACAGCAGACTGGCCTCTTACCAGAACTGGCCCCCGGGAGCATCGGTGCAGCCAGACGCGCTGGCGCAGGCGGGCTTCTTCTACACAGGTGCGTCCCAGACTACAGCGAGGATACAAGTTGTTTTGAGATTCCACACGAAATTATGATTTTATGGGATTTTGTGTGGTTCCCACTGGGCGCGGAAGAGAAACTTTCTTGCTTCTGTTTTGTGCAACCACAATCACGCGCCGGCAGTCACGCGCAGTGTGAATGAACGGAATGAACGAGAGAGCGCGCGAGCTGCGCCTGCCGCTTATTATTACGATGATATGCATTCACAAATTGCGTATCAATTGCTCTCATTAAAGAACAATGCACATATGTTAACTTCTAAAGTGTCAAAATAAAACATAAAACAATCACGTTCATTTAGGCCTATAGAAAACGTTCTTTGAAAATGTAAATGCATTTAAAACGGACCTATTTAAATCAGGCTGTTTACTGTTGTGTTGGAACTTTATGAAAGTTGATTAGAAATGACTTAGAAAGAGGGGCGATTGTAGAATTTTCATTTTAGGGACGCTCAGCCCTCAATGAGGGTAGAATAATAATAAATAAATGTTTGACTAATAGGGTAGGATGGTATAGCCTAACATATTGCAGTATTACACTGCATTGCATAGATGGGTTAACATTCTAGTTCTGATTAAGCCAAAGTCTTCCTGATCTCTCTCTCTCTCACACACACACACACACACACACACACATGTTTACTGTACAAACCTAAAATTCTAGTACAAACCTCTTTCTTTACCTCATTTGCCACATGCACTGTAATATGTTTTACATTTAAAGTTACATTTTCAAATGAAAATAGCAACATGATCGCTTTACAAAGTAGGCTATAAAGCCCCTCTAAAATTGGCCTAGCGATGCCCATGCTTAGAATTTAGAAACTCGCAATTCTAGAGGGGAAAAAAGCCTTTTTGCAGGTTTAGATATATATATTCTGCACCGTATCTGTTAAATGTAATGTGTTTTTTAGAAGATGGTAATGATTGTACGATTCTTAGGTCATGACGACAATGTGAAGTGTTTCTTCTGTGATGGTGGTCTGAGGAACTGGGAACCGGGAGATGACCCCTGGCAGGAACACGCCAAATGGTTTCCTCAGTGAGTTTCTGCTTTTTTTAGACTGAAATGTCAGGCAGTAGGGGGATATGAAGCAACATACAGATGCTTAAAAAAGAATTTCAGCACAAAGGAAGGTTTCATTCCACAATAATACAAAGTAATCAGTGAATACTAAAGAGACATTTTGTACATTAAAATCGAAATAGTTTCATACCAAATCGATGTTGTTTTGGTGTTGTTAGTGCATGTGTACTCATTAATAATATTGTCTATGTGCTTCCAAAGATGTGAATATTTGCTTCAATCCAGAGGACGGGAATATGTGAGCAATGTCCAGCAGTCTTACTTCAACATGAATGAGAGCATGGTAAGTAATAATGCTGCACCTAATCATCAGTTCACGGTTCATTTAACAGCTATATTTGCAAGATTGCCATAGATTTGAAATGTTTTTCTTTGTTTTGAAGGGTGGATCTCCATCATCAACTGCAGGAAACATTACATCAGGCAAGTCAATCCAAAATAACTTTTTTAAAGGTGTAACAGTTCAGGGGTTTTTAAATGTTTAAATGAAACTATGGACTCCAAAAATGATGATCCCCATGCAAGGGGCTCCTCACCAAAATATAAAGAAAGACAGCTTTATTTTATATTTTGATGTATAGAGCAAATTATACTGTATAAAAAAGCATAAAATAGATCATATAAATACATTTTCAATTCATTTCAAATGTATTTGTGCAGCTTATTGCTTAAAAGTAGAGCCATGTAACTGGTAATAAAGAAAATTGGTACTTTTCACCACACTATATCCAGATATGTTTCTTACTTCTGTTAGAATACATTTAGTAATATTATTTTATGTCAAATTTTCCAAGGACCCATTAGCACTCCCCTGTGGCCCCTGGGGGCGTCTACAGGCCCCTGTTTGAAACCCCCTGACTTTGCATATTTCCTGCAATTCTTATGTCCTGTAAAATGTTCCATGTTTGTAGGTAGTGCTTGTGTTATATAGATAAACAGACTCTTATGTGTGCTTATTACACGGCTCTCTAGAATACTTTATTCTGATTGGTCACTCACAGTATTCAGCACTCTGTATATAATAACCATTGTCCATGACATGGAAATCAGTGATTCCTACATAGCTGTATGTGTATTCTGTCTCTGAAACAATAAAATAAACTCAAATCAGTATTTACTGTATTTATCTCTGGGGCAAGAAGCTGTGTAATAAGCAGGAAATATCAGGTTGCATTTTGTGCTGCCATGCATGTTATGTTCCTCAGGAGTTGTTATTATTATTATTCCAGCTCTCACAACTTATTTTCCACCCAGGCAAAGGACCTTCTCTTCTTCTCTTTCCTAACGAACTAACAATGATGATGATCGGTGTTACTCTAACTTGAAGTCTTTTGTGATGCAGTTTTGCCGTTTTAAATTAATGTGTGCTGCTGGTAAACCTGAACTGATTATTTGCGTAAATCACTGAATAAATTAGCTGCAGCAATATCTTGCTTTGCGTAACCCATCATACACACAAGCTCTTTTTATACTTCTACTTGTGAGGACCTAGAAAAGACTTTGTAGTTTCTAAATTAAGCAAATTACTACGCACTTAAAGGAAAAGTTTGCCCAAAAATTAACATTTGCTGAAAATGTACTCACTCTCAGGCCATCCAAGCTATAGATGAGTTTGTTTCTTCATGGGAACAGATATTGAGAAATGTAGCGTAACATCACTTGTTCACCAGTGGATCCTCTGCAGTGAATGGGTGCCGTCAGAATGAGAGTCCAAACAGCTGATAAAAACATCACATTGTTCCACAAGTAGTCCACATGACTCCAGTCCATCAATTAACGTCTACCGAAACTTCAAACCGTTCCAGCAAAAATAAAAGTCCTCTGTCTATAATATGGTTTTCTGCAGTGAAAAAGCTGTTTATAGATTCTCATTCTGACGGCACCCATTTACTGCATAGGATCTATCGGTGAGCAAGTGATGTAATGCTACATTTCTCCAAATCTGTTCCGTTCCCAACTCATATACATCTTGGATAGCCTGAGGGTGAGTACATTTTAAGCAAATATTGATTTTTGTGTGAACTATTCCTTTAAAGCATTTGAATTAAAACCCATTAGGCCCATTTATGAACATTTTTACTAGTGATAACTTTCTCACTAAAAATGTTTTTTGCAAATGTGGCCCTCACAAGTGAAGTGCACAGTACCTCTTATGCATGCACTCATGTTCCTGTGTGCTGTCCCGCTGGCAGAGGTGCTGGGTGGGCAGAACTCAGTGGCGGCAGCCATGTTGTCCCCTGTGGTGCAGGCGGTGCTGCAGATGGGTTTCCAGCACTCACTAGTGGAGAGTCTGGTGCAGTCACACTACCTGCTCACCGGCTCACACTACACCTCAGTCTCTGACCTGGTGAGCGACGTCCTGCAGGCCGAGGAGGAGGAAAGGCAGACAGGGGAGCCCAGACCAGGTGTTTCCAAACCCTCTATCAGTATACAACAAACCTCAATTACGTAACCTAAAGTTTCCATCATTTAAAGCATGCTATTGACCATTGAATTTAACGCGGAGGAAAACAAGGGATAGACTTACAGTCTTTACACTGTCATGTTCTGTATAAAGTTTTCACAACTCACAACTTACTGTACTTACAGTTTTACTGTACAGAAAGTTTTTTTTTCCAGAAAGGTGTTTCATCAGCTGAACAATCTGTATGTTGTTAAAAGCAACAGTACAATCCATTGAACGCACTGTACTTCTATCCCTCACAGCTTCATTTTCATTCTGTCAAAAATGAAATATACGGTGCTACCCTGGCTAGATAAAGGAGATAGGCTATTTGAAGGGATATTTCACCCTAAAATTAAAATTCAGTTATTATTTACTCACTCAGGGTGTTGTTGGTGTCGCATGCCCTTCTTTTTTTTGGACCACAAAAGGAGAAATGAAAAATCCTGACCTGGGCTGTTTTTCATTTTACAGAGCTTTATTCCATGGAACTCCAACATTCTATTTTTTTGTGTTCCACAGAATAAAAACAGCCCAAGATTTGCGTCAACATTTTTTGCATTCCACTGCACTAATAAATTAACATTTGCTGAAAATGTACTCACTCTCAGGCCATCCAAGCTATAGATGAGTTTGTTTCTTCATGGGAACAGATATTGAGAAATGTAGCGTAACATCACTTGTTCACCAGTGGATCCTCTGCAGTGAATGGGTGCCGTCAGAATGAGAGTCCAAACAGCTGATAAAAACATCACATTGTTCCACAAGTAGTCCACATGACTCCAGTCCATCAATTAACGTCTACCGAAACTTCAAACCGTTCCAGCAAAAATAAAAGTCCTCTGTCTATAATATGGTTTTCTGCAGTGAAAAAGCTGTTTATAGATTCTCATTCTGACGGCACCCATTTACTGCATAGGATCTATCGGTGAGCAAGTGATGTAATGCTACATTTCTCCAAATCTGTTCCGTTCCCAACTCATATACATCTTGGATAGCCTGAGGGTGAGTACATTTTAAGCAAATATTGATTTTTGTGTGAACTATTCCTTTAAAGCATTTGAATTAAAACCCATTAGGCCCATTTATGAACATTTTTACTAGTGATAACTTTCTCACTAAAAATGTTTTTTGCAAATGTGGCCCTCACAAGTGAAGTGCACAGTACCTCTTATGCATGCACTCATGTTCCTGTGTGCTGTCCCGCTGGCAGAGGTGCTGGGTGGGCAGAACTCAGTGGCGGCAGCCATGTTGTCCCCTGTGGTGCAGGCGGTGCTGCAGATGGGTTTCCAGCACTCACTAGTGGAGAGTCTGGTGCAGTCACACTACCTGCTCACCGGCTCACACTACACCTCAGTCTCTGACCTGGTGAGCGACGTCCTGCAGGCCGAGGAGGAGGAAAGGCAGACAGGGGAGCCCAGACCAGGTGTTTCCAAACCCTCTATCAGTATACAACAAACCTCAATTACGTAACCTAAAGTTTCCATCATTTAAAGCATGCTATTGACCATTGAATTTAACGCGGAGGAAAACAAGGGATAGACTTACAGTCTTTACACTGTCATGTTCTGTATAAAGTTTTCACAACTCACAACTTACTGTACTTACAGTTTTACTGTACAGAAAGTTTTTTTTCCAGAAAGGTGTTTCATCAGCTGAACAATCTGTATGTTGTTAAAAACAACAGTACAATCCATTGAACGCACTGTACTTCTATCCCTCACAGCTTCATTTTCATTCTGTCAAAAATGAAATATACGGTGCTACCCTGGCTAGATAAAGGAGATAGGCTATTTGAAGGGATATTTCACCCTAAAATTAAAATTCAGTTATTATTTACTCACTCAGGGTGTTGTTGGTGTCGCATGCCCTTCTTTTTTTTGGACCACAAAAGGAGAAATGAAAAATCCTGACCTGGGCTGTTTTTCATTTTACAGAGCTTTATTCCATGGAACTCCAACATTCTATTTTTTTGTGTTCCACAGAATAAAAACAGCCCAAGATTTGCATCAACATTTTTTGCATTCCACTGCACTAATTTTTTTTTTTGCTATTCCATATAAACAAAGACTAGATTAATGTATTTGACAATTTTGTTGCTATGCACCTCACTGCCTTTTCTTGCATGAACGACATGTTTTTAATTTGCCATCAACGACATCAAATTAAAATAAGTTTTAAATACATTTGACAACCTGCATACTTTTCCATCCTCTTGGGTCTCGCGCTTGTAGATGTGTTTTGTCACTTATGGATTAGTAAATAATGACATACTTAAAATTTGTGAACTTGTCTTTTAATTTTCTGATAATGTGTGCCATTCATTCCTCTAACATGTGGATGGTTTGTTCCCTCAGAGACTGTGGGGAGGCAGAGAACACCAAGAACGCAGGTCTCAGACAGGGAGAAAGGTTCATATTAACACGCTCTTGTTGCACTTATAATGTGTGTGTGTGTGTGTGTGTGTGTGTTTAGGTATATCTTAATCTTCTCTCCATCTAGTAGCCTCTGGGATGACACAGATCATACTATCAATCATCTCAACTGACCCAGACTGATCTGAAATGTCCTAACTTGTGCATTTGTGTGTGTTTTTCAGTGCGATCAGACCTGAGTCCAGAGGAACAGCTGCGACAGCTTCAGGAAGAGAGGACCTGTAAAGTCTGCATGGACAAACTCGTCTCTATGGTCTTCATCCCCTGTGGCCACCTGGTCGTCTGCACTGACTGCGCAGCCAGTCTGCGCCACTGCCCCATATGCAGGGCAGTCATCCGGGGGAGTGTGCGAGCATTCATGTCATGAAGCGCAAACACACGTTCATACACAGCGACATACTGTTGCACAACAGTGTCATTAGCAAGAATTGTACTGCACTCGGGATATATAGTGAAAAAATACTCAAATGTTATAAATAGCTTCCAAATCAGCATCAGTGCTCTGACACAAAGACATATTGCTTGATATTTGGCTATACATAAAAGCTACAGGGGTCCAAAAGTCCACTTCACATGTGTGTAATAGTAATATAAGTTTAAATAGCATTATTTATATATCAGTTTTATTTAGATGCTTTGTTGCTTGAAATATTAACATTAATTTCAGAATGTCATGTATAGTAATTTGGGTTTCCCCGAATTTTATGACAGCAGCACATTTAATGACAGCAGCACTTTAGCTGCAAGAACATCTGATCATCTGTACAAAAAGCATATCTGTACATAAAGCAGGATATTAATGATGTAAAAAAAAAATCATAAAAAAACATAGTTAATTTCCAGGTTTAAATCCCAGATTTCTTATGTGGACTTTTGGACCCTACAGTACTTTAAAATGTTTTGCATGCTTGTAAGTTCTGGACAAAACCAAAGTTGATTTTGTGTCATGCCAAAGTGAACAGCTTTTTGTACATTTTAAATCTTAAAAAAAATATATAAAATTAATTTTCAGATGGCAGTTTATAAGAGACTATATTGTAGAATAATATTTTATTATTACTGTATTAACATTGCACTTCTATTTTCATTAATAAAATAATTTGCATTGCACATCTTTGTCAAAGCTCTGCTTCTGTTATGTTAAAGCAGCACTAAGTAACTTTTGGCGCTCTAGCGGTTAATAAACAGAACTGCACACATCCCGCGGAAGAACATTCCAACCGGAGCTACTTCTCTAAGTTTATGTCTATGGCGTTTCACGCAGGTATGTGTTACTCCGCAGAGGCGACGACCCGACCCGGCTACAATAGTCCAAATATAAGTACTTATTATAAGTGTACCGTAGTGATTCGGAATAAGACAAAAACACGGTTTGGAAGATGAATTCATGATGTACTCGCTCATTATAAACATTTAGCAAATTTTTAACACAGAAAAAGTTACATAGTGCTGCTTTAACCCTCATACTGAGTTCCAGTTGTTTTGACCCCTAGAGGATTTTCTTTTTTGAAAATGATAATGTTTTCGCATTGGACTAACACCTACAGACTTTACTCGTAGAAGGTATAACAACCCCCCCACCCCTCCCCCCAAACAATATTGACAAAATTACAACAAAAAAAATTCACCCAAAACCTGAGGTGCATAAGCAAATCAGTTAATAAGCGTCTGAAAACAAATCAGCCAAATGTATATTTGATCTAATTGAATGACTATTATACATTGTTTAGTGTGATTTGAGTGTCCAATTACAGTGATTTGGGGTTCACTGCATATAAATAAAGTCTTAAAACAAAAACAAAAAAGACTAAAACTGAATTTGACAGTGAATTATGAGAATTGTACATCAAACTATGACACAAAACAACTCAGAAAAGCTATAATTGTTTCTTGTATTTATATTTTACACTTCCTTTGTTTCTATTAGTTTCTGTTCGATCTAAAGGCTGATACAAACACATTGTGCAATAAATGATGATTATTAACATTAAAAATACTGACAGCATGCACAGTAACCCCAAAACACTGAAAATGCACTAATTTCATTGCATTAGATGCAAATCAGTTAATAAGCATCTGAAAACAAATCAGCCAAATGTATATTTGATCTAATTGAATGACTATTATACATTGTTTAGTGTGATTTGAGTGTCCAATTACAGTGATTTGGGGTTCACTGCATATAAATAAAGTCTTAAAACAAAAACAAAAAAGACTAAAACTGAATTTGACAGTGAATTATGAGAATTGTACATCAAACTATGACACAAAACAACTCAGAAAAGCTATAATTGTTTCTTGTATTTATATTTTACACTTCCTTTGTTTCTATTTTTGACTGCCACAAGAGGTCAGCTTGCTTTGTCTTTTTTTTTTTTTAGGGCAGCACCCGTTTTCCTCGTCTCGGCTCCCTGCTCAGTTTTACTGTGCAAATCCTCCAGTGTGAAGGTAAACAGCACACAGTGGCCCTCCTCCACACACACACAAACAGAGCTGGAACTCGGTGAACCTCAACATCTGACCTCCCCTTGAATAACTCGCACGCATGGACCACACACCACACCAACAAAATACTGGGCCTTTTTGTTTGGATATGTTTTACATCCACTTGTAAGAGCGTCTAAATGAGGCAGCTGGAACAATGTGCCAGAGCGTCTGATGGAGCAGCTGTGTTTTGTCCAGAGCTGGGAGTCAGAGAGCCAATTCTCCAGTACTCCAGAAAGGGCTGATTTAGGGCGATTAGGAAGCGTTTTAAACAGAGGAGAGGCAGGAGGTGAGGAGCAGAGAGGACGAATGGGCAGAGCGGCTCTTCTTCACAACACACTTTCATTTACGAAGACCTGAAAAACACCAAAAGACAAAAATAAATGTTATTAGAGTCAACCGATATATCAGCTTAACAGATCATTTTGTCACTGATAGTTGCTTGCTGCTGATGGTTGTTATTTGGAGTGTTCAGGGATTCATTTTGTGTATCACTTCTTTCTTTTATGTTATTTTATTATGAGATTGTTACTTTAAGTGTTACTTTTTGGTTCAGTTAAAATGTATACACAACCTTTCAAATGCCTGGGGTCAATATGGTTAAAAAAATTAATCAATGTATACTTTTATTCAGCAAGGATTCATTAAATTAATCAAAGTTGACCATAAAAATATGACAAAATATTATAATTTTATATATATATATATATATTATAATTTTCAATTTTTATATCATAAATAAACAAACAAACAGTTTCTGCAAAAATACTTAGCAGCACAACTGTTTTCAAAATTGATATCAGTGTAGTAATGGCTGCTGAAAACTTTTCAGCAGCTTTTCATCACAGGAATTTTTTTTAAATATATAAAATAGACAGGTATTTTAAATAGTAATGATATTTCACAATATTACTGATTTACTGTATTTTTGATCAAATAAATGCTGCCTTGGTCTTATCATCCCTGATCCTTTGCTCATTAGTGTATCTAAACGTTTTATTTTATTTAATAATTACAAAACATGGATAAATCATTATTTGTTAAACGTGTAATAAAGTTTAGCACCATCCATTTTACATTAAGTGGACGTTTTCATTCATATTTTTGAAAATCATATTAACTATCAGCGTATTAATTGGTTTATTGGCCTGTTTTCCCACCTTAAATATTGGTATTAGCAAAATCCACACACACACACAGACACACAGACACACACGCACACACACACACACACACACACTAAATGAGGACTCTCCATAGGCGTAATGGTTTTTATACTGTACAAACCGTATATTCTATCGCTCTACACCAACCCTCC
>NW_015505482.1:289112-310574 GCF_001515645.1 Sinocyclocheilus grahami | reverse complement strand
CACAAACACACACACACACACGCACACACGCACACACACACACACAGACACACAGACACACACGCGCACACACACACACCTGCTGGGTGATTTATTAAACTCCCTGTGATGGTGAAACGGTTGTGTATCTAGAGACAGGACAAGTACTTCGCTCATTTGCAACTAGTCTGATTAAACTGTCACGAAAAATGTCCCTGGGGCAAATATAATGTGTTTAGCACCTCCATGTGCACATATTGAAAAGGCTTCTTCTGCACACATTCATTACAGAGCCTGCATAATTTAAGGCTTATTGAAATGAGGCCAGGACCAGTCTCAGAGGAACCACTCCACTGATCCATATTCCCCACATCAAAACCAAAATAAAACTCATACTGTAAGATCGAGGGTATATAGCAGCAGGTAGTAGGAGATCAAGACCCTTTCAGTCATAAAAGTTTTTACAGAGGGATTTATAGTTCCCCTCTACAAGAGATGAACAGGCCTGTCACGCTGTCAGAACTTTCTTCTCTGGAGTAAAACACAAGTAGGTCTATAATACCTCGAGCATTCACATTAATATCAATGGCAATTGCTCAAATGGCCTCCTGGAAGCATGTGACCTGCGTGTTGCTGTCTCTGCTTGAGGGCATTCAGCCAATCACCTGCGCCATAACTGTCATGTGACTAATCACTCTGGAGCCACAGGAAAATGTCATCCTGACAACATTGACTGGTTGATAAATCCACAGGAACACACACACACACACACACAATCCCAAAGACTTCAGTAGTGACTGAGCTGTGACACTGAAGTCGATAAAAACATTTTCCCCAGATTGGTGGAGCTGTATGTATAATACTTAAGAGAAAGATAAAACTATCTTTAAAATAACACAATATTTTATTTATTTATTAATATATTTATGTATTAACATTTTTATTGACATTTATTTAAGGCATTTTTGTTTGTTTGTTTGTTTTCGTTTTCCATTTATGGCTGATTGTTTGTTGACATCGCTGTCCATGTATAGAAGTAAAAAATATTATGATTAATCTCATGATTACCATTTTCTTTTGAAAGCACAATGAAAACGTAATTATGCAAAATAATTTTGTTTTATATTATTAATTTTTCTTCTCTAGACGTTTACACAGACATCCTAGCATCCTTGTGTTTATTTTTCCCTACACATTTCCCAAACTAGCCCCCCCCCCTTTTTGTAAAAGTTAATATTTCAATAATTTAACATTGCATATTCACACATTATCGGCTGATGATCAAATGACATGCAAGTAAACAATGTTTTATTTTGATTACTTCTATCTTAAATGTATTTTATATGTATTTTTACACATTTACATATATGGCTATACAACTTGGCCAAAAATGTTATTGTGATTATTCTGTCATATACTGCGATTGCCAATTAAACTGCTATTTAATTGAATAAAAAAATGCCTTCTGCTGAAACACCCAGACACAAAGAACAAAGACTCGACTGCTATGGAAACAGCTGCTTTCCAAGTGTTCAGGGTTCAGCCTTTATAAGAGGCAACTAACACTTCAAGTTACAAAAGTAAAATTAAATATCTAATTACATTTTTTTTTCACTTTCAAACGTTAAAAGCCTTGAGATTTTAACATCAAATTCTCAAGCTTTTATTTTGATACAACACTGATGAAATGCTGTCATTTACTATTGCAATATTAATTTGAATGGGAATACAGCGCACACTGCATTCCCAGATTCACATATTAATGCAGTGCTTAATTAATGCAATTATTCGCTTTTTTCAACTCATAAAGCCCTGTTTGGGAAACCCTGAATTATATGATTCACAATGATTCATGGGATGAGTAATATTCATTCCTGTTTATAATGTTGTAATGTTATGATCCATCTTAGAGCTAGTTGGTTTGGTTTAAGGCTTAAAAAATCATTTTAATATAATACGTGTCTTTGATCTTCTTTAATAATGTTCAGTGCAATAAGAGAACATGCAGTCTCAAATGAAAACAGCTTCCCCAGACTACTAATGTGTTATTGAAACTAAATAAGTTATTCTGAACAAAACGTTTCTAGCACGATGAATACATGCCCGGACACATTTACATGTCAATAACCCGTTCAGTTTTCAGCAGTCTGGCTCATCCAGCCGCAGAAAGCAGGGCAGACTATTATTCTCAAGAAGATGCTAATAGTCTAGTTGGCACATAACTAATGATAAAAGCGAGGAAAGTTGGCCAAACTTTGCGCCGCTTCCGGCTGCCAGCCTTTAAAACGAGATCTGACCTTAAGCTTCTGCAGTACATAAACAATGAAAGTGCTGGCATAGATCTCATGTTAAAAATTAAACTGAACTGGAAGCATATCAACACACTGGCACTTTTTCCATGTTAAACTGGAGAGCTTTAACAAATAGTCCACATTTAACAATCACAGTACAAAAATGTCCTACACTCTTAAAAATAAAGGTGCATCAAAAGGTTCTTCAAGCGATGCCATAGAAGAACCATTTTTGGTTCCACAAAGAACCATTCAGTCAAAGGTTCTTTAAAGAACCATCTCTTTCTTACCTTTTTATAATCTGAAGAACCTTCTTTCGCCACAAAGAAGCTTTTGTGAAACAGAAAGGTTCTTCAGATGTTAAAGGTTCTTTATGGAACCATTTAGACAAAAAGGTTCTTCTATGGCATCGTGAAGCACCTTTATTTTTAAGAGTGTATAAAGCTCTTGTACTGTTCGATAGAGCTTTCCACTGTTTGACTAATCCCTCACTAGACGAGATCAGAATGCTTAATGAATGGACTAATTAAGAACTTACACTAATTAAAAGAAAACTAACTTTAATTAATGCTTCAGATAAGGGGCAAGCAGGGACAAGTGTAAGAGGATCTATTTTACTTAACTCGCACACACAGAGTGTGTTTGATTGGATTCACATTCACACACACATTTTATTTTTAAATAGGAACATACAATAGACGCCTAAATTGTTTTTATTACAGCTGTAAATTAAACCTACTAATTAAAAACTCTCAATAATTACTATAATTATTTTAATTGATGATACTTTTATACTAGGGGGCTGTTGAATGCTTGAATCTGATTGGCTGACGAACGTTCTGAGGTGTGCAATTAGCTTCAAGGAAATGCACGGCTAAAGTAGTTCCAGGAGGGTCTTGATTTCACTTCACTTTGCCAAAATGATTTCAGTTATTTCAAAGGTCCTTTACAGCCTAAAACAGCAAAATAGCCAAAGCCCACAACAACACTGACCTAGCAAATAAAGCAACAAATAAAGCAAACAACAGAATGTTTTCGCCACAAAATTAATAATTCAACAGCCCATTGTCAATTATTCCTTACATATTTTACATTATTTATGAAACAATTTTCAAACTGATAACATCTTTAAATGTCCTCAATATAGGAGGTTTTGCCAGATTTTGTGCACATGTGGTACATATACTGCATTTCCCGCAAACCCCACCCCACCCCACACCACACACACAGAGGTACTTACTGATGCACAGGCTTTAACAGAAGATGAGATGGTTTCTCATTGACATGGTAGAGTGGGAATGGCTCAAATCCACCAATAAAATCAACTGAAACCAAACAAAAGATGAAATTAAAGAACGAAAGAAATGAAACAGGACAATGAGCCATGAAGAGAACAAATGAAACATGAAATGATAATTGCTATGTAAAAACCACTAACAGACAAAATGCATTACAGAAATATGAATATTGTGAACATTAACACTGTAATATCTACTGAGACACTTCACATTACACAAATCAGACCATTATTAACAATGAACTGTGTGTACATATGAAATGTGATATGATAACTCTTACACACACATTTGTCTAAGTTTGACTAAAATTCAAGTACATGAAGTTTTTTTTTCTGTATCTGTACAAAACTCTATTCGATTTTACTCCCTCCCTCTCTCTCTCTATCTCTCTCTCTCACACACACACACACACACAAACGCACGCACGCACACACACAAACAAACACAGAGAGACAGAGGAATGAATAACAGGTTTCTGAATGAGTGATTTTCATGATCAGATGTCTGGCCTCATTCAGCCCGGTGTGCTAGACTCCACACCAAGAATACAGACACACACACTCTCATTCCTAACTTATATATAGCAAAAAAGGAGGGAGAGATTGCCCCCGCGTCCCAATTCCAATAGCACCTATTTTAAATATAAGTGAGATTAGAATGAGCCCCAAAGCACAGCATGTTCAAAATAGTGTGCAAATGTGCCCAAATCGTGCAGGATTTCTGCTGGGAGTTTTAAAATATGCATCAAGCCGTTGCACTATGAAGTTTGTGAGTTAAAGGGATTGTTTACTCATAAATTACAATTGTCATCTTGTATTCAACTTTATTCATTCTGATCTCACAATACAAATTTTCTATTGTGAACACAAATGGCCATTCTTGTCCATACAAAGAAATTTACTGCACTTCAGTATTGTAGTACATTATAAAACAGTATGCAATAATAACGTATTGAGTGTAAATTATAATTTTAATTATTAAATGGATGCCACCTTATTGGCACAATAAAGCCCTCCCTACACCTACCCGATACTTTATTTTCAACTTTTTTATTATTCCCTTAATTTTTATTGAAAATAAATGCCTTTACGATGTGATACGAGATTTGAAAAGGGAGAAAAAAAAGTTCGGCAAAAGGCGGATCGAACCCGGGTCGATCACGTCAAAAAGCCAACAGCACACACTTATCCATCTGCACCACTGGAGCTGATGTTCTACAGCCACTTTTAACTAAATCTAAATATATACTCCGTATTGTTTGATTGACAGATGTCTCGTCCAGTCAGCGGTGAGTAATCCCAAACCAATGGCGCTGTCTCAAACTATACCTACCTCTTCCGGTTTGTCTGATTTGTCGTTGTGTTTTCTGACTTGTTATTTTGTTTTCGGATTTGTTGTTGTGCTTTCTGACTTGTTAATTTGTTTTTTAGACTTGCATTTGCGTTTGTAATTTGTTATTTTGTTTTCAGAATTGTGATTTGCTTTGCACTTCTCGGCCACCGTAGTTTTAGCTGTGAAAGCACAAACAAACCTTTCAGTCAATCCATAAAACTGCAACAGACGGCAATCTCAAGAGCAATTTCACCTTCATGTTTACGCACATTAAACATACAGCAGGTTGGAAAATAGCAGGGCTGGTTTGTTTATCACAAACGACAGGCTTTGAGCTCATAATGTGTCATTAGTGTTTGCAGGATCTGTGGCGCTCCAGAGAGCATGAGCGGCGCTGCTATGTGAGGAATGCTGGGAAGGCAGAAGTTATTCCTACTAATGTGAGTAAATGGAAAACTTCAAACATACTTTAAGACTTGTTTAAAGGGTTGGTTCACCCATAAATTAAATTCTGTCAGCGTTTTCAAGACTTTGGTTAATCTTCGAAACCCAAATTAAGATATGAACAAAATTAATAAGCTAAATGTTCCTGTGGCTCAGTGGAAGAGAGCACTGCGTTCGCGGCGCAAAAGATCGCGGGTTCGATTCCCAGGGAACACTGGTCAAAAATGAGTAAGTCGCTTTGGATAAAAGCGTCTGCTAAATGCATAAATTATTATTATATTATAAGAAACACTTAAAGTATTTAAAAAAATATTTTTATAAAACGGATAGTTCCGGTGCTTGATTCTGATTGGCTGAGCCATGTTTGAAGCTGTTGTAAATTACTCTACAAACATACACCTTTGTTTACTTCTGTGTGTTGCTCGGCAACCACACCTGATTCTGAGGAGCTAAATTGTTTGGTGGAAGAATACTGTTTTTATTAATATCATTACACTTTATTTGCTCTGTTTTATTTAGTGGAACCTTACTACATATATGGAATAACCGTTTTATAAAAGCAATAAGCCCCGTGAAGCCGTGGTTTACAGTGAATTTATAACAGCTAAGGGGGTTTTAGGCACTGCGCTTCGCGTCTGTAATCTGTAAACCACATCTTCTTGGGGCTTAATGCTTTATTAATATAACCTGAGAGCAGTGGTGTAGTCTAAGTGCTACGCAGGTATACGCCGTATACCCACTAGGAAAGGTGAAGGATTTCCGTATACCCACTTAAAAATGCGCGAGGATAAGTAATGGAACAACATCGTTTTGTAACAGAACTTCCACACGTTCATTCATAAATTCACCCCGTCCTTGTTGCGAAGCACGCCGTGTTTCTGTTGATGATATGAAACGAAAGCAAACTCAAACGACACTCTTTCGGTGTTTTCGTAAGCCTGCCTGCCCCCTGAAGCAGATGACACGAATTGCTTGAATGTTTTAATTGGCAAGGCTTAAAAAACGTGCAAATTATTACGTTTCGTGAGGACGCACAAGCATCTTGCACACTGGCCTCTGGACATCAGATAGTCACTACCTGACCTGGTCATGATCAAATATGTTAGCTTTGCTTGGCGGCATAAAGGAAAAGTATGCAATTATTTGTAAATTGAACTGTCTGAAAATGAAAGTAAATGAGGGGATTTGAAAGATTTCTTATCCTGTGGCTCCCTCTAGTGGACTGCAGTTGTCCTCTAGAGAAGGCATTTTTGCTCAGCCAATGCAAGTCTTTGATTTTTGATAATTATTTATAAAAAAAACTTTAAGTCTCATCAGTTAGAAAAGATATAGAAACAAACAGATCAGGTCCAATGTCTCTGACGAGTTTGAGTTGTCCTCTAGAGAGGGCATTTTTGCTCAGCCAATGCAAGTCTATGGGAAATCTTTGATTTTTTTATAATTATTTATACAAAAACTATTAGTATTATCAGTTAGAAAAGATATAGAAACAAACTACAGATCAGGTCCAATGTCTCTGACGAGTTTGGTGCCTGTAGCATTAAAGCCCTATGAGGATATACAGTAGGCTACAGTTGAAAAGTATTGGTCTCAGAAGAATAATAAGTTTAAATAGTAACTTTCTCAAGCCAACATATCTAGCTAATAACTTAAGTAACGTTAGTGTAGTGGATCAGTGAATGTGAGATAAGGGGAGAGATAACATACATACTGTGTGTGTGTGTGTGTGTGTGTGTGTGTGTGTGTGTGTCTACAGCAGTTAAACCGAATACAATGTTTATATCTCCTTGTTTCAGATGATGAGAGAGATTAGAACTCCTGATCAACCTTGTGGACTGAAAGTCAGGCAAGGGAATTTAAAAACAGGCACTCTTAAATGTGCATTGAAAATTACCAGCTGATAAAACCTATTCTCCAGGGACCATATTCTTAAGATAAATGTAACTGGCTGAGTTAAATGATTAACACTAAGCAGTAAGAAATCAGCTGTAAATGTCTCCCCAGCTGTAAATGTCATTGGCTGTTAAAGTCTTCTGTTGCTTATAATAAATTGACATGTTGATATCACATAAGCAGTCTTTCAGAATGCTCTCAGTTACATAGATGCATATTGTAAAGTGAGTGTGGTGGTGCTTATGGGGTGTCGCTGTGGGACGGTGAGTATGAGGCTGGGAGGGAATATCAGAGTATCCCCACTACAAAAAAACTAGACTACACCACTGCCTGAGAGGTTTCTTTCCCTCCATTAAAAATCCAAATAACCAAAAACGTAGAAGAGCCAAAAAGATCATAAATGCATCATAATTCAAATCTAAATGAATCAAATGGTTTGATCCAAGTCTTGTGAAGAGACACAATCTCTTTATATGATGAACAGCTTTAATTTAGTCTTATTTACATCTAAGCAATGATCGACATGCATACATACAGTGAATCACATACAGTAAACATGGAAGCTCAAACGGATCTTTAAAGTTTTATGGGTTTGGAATAACATGAGGGTGAGAAACTGATGTCAGAATTTTCATTTTTGGGTGAACTGTTCCTTTAAGTAAGTTCTAAAGTGTGAAACACCCACTTCCAGAGCAAACCACCACTCATTTCCAAGATTTTGCTCATCCACAAACCACTTTCAGCACCAAAAACAGTCATTAAAAATGTAACCTAATAAATACAAATGATCAACTTCAAACACGAGATGTACTAAACTACTAAAATGTAATAATAGAATTAAATCAAATTATGAACAAAGCGTCAGAAGAGAAAATGTCAGTAATGAGTGGTATACTTTTTAAATAATTAAAAGTTAAATTGCAAATTCGTTATTGTATTGTCTGTCCAAACATTCTAGCAGCTGGGGATATTTGTGTGATATGATTAACTATACTGGCTAAAAGATTTATTTTCATATGCAGACCGTTTCTGCGGTGGAGAGCGTGCTTTATAGACAAATGAATCTGAAGCAAAAGGAGGCGGAGAACTGTAGTACAACTATTCAGAAGTTACCCGCTAGGCGCTATTCATTTTCAAAAAGAGAAGTGGGTGGAATGAATAGCAGTCACAATACTGTGAAAATACCTCAGTTGAGTGAGAGAATTTGAGTGCATGTCTCGATGTATGCAGATCTGAGAACACTCTCTCCATAAGCAACTGCCAATATTGTCCAGGTATAATAAATATTTGGTAACACTTTAGAAGAGGGAATACACATTAAGAGGGTCACCTATTAAGGAACTCTTAATTTGCAGTTTATTAATAGCTAGTAACGTAGTGGTCAATCTGCTAGTAATAAGCATGCTAAAAAGCAACTACTTAATAGTGAGATCTGGTCCTTAAAATAAAGTGTTATCAAATATTTTAATGTTATGGCCAATATTAAAATGTATGCTATTTAAACTAGTTTGTATAAAACAATATAAAACATTAAATCCCTAAAAACTAAAATTAACCATTTAAATACTATTTGTGAATTTAGGCATCACAAGTTTATAATGTATACTGTGAAAATGTTTTATTATTTACTAAAGATTACATTAAACAGTGTGACTTTGCTTTTAAAGATTGACTTGAATTGAGCATTAGACATCAAACAATCTAAAAAAACAGTAGATGTGCATTAACAAATAAATGTAAACACTTTAGTAAAGGGACCATTTCTCACTATTAACTAGCTGCTTATTAGCATGCCTATTATTAACACATTGGCTGTTTATGAGTACTTATAAAGCACATATTCTGCATTACCATATTCCACATCCCTAATACTACCCAATACCTAAACTTAATCACCTTACTAACTATTAATAAGCAACAAATTAGGAGGTTGAGGCAAAAGTCGTAGTTAATGTTTGTTAATTGTGATAATTGAACCTTAAAATAAAGTGTGGCCAAAATATGCAATACCATTCAAAAGTTTGGAGGCAGTAAGTTTATCATTAATGTTTTAGAAAGAAGTCTCTTATGTTTAAAAAAAGGACAGCAAAAACAGTAATTTTGTAAAATATTATTACAAACTGTTTTCTATTGTAATATATCTTAAAATGCCTTACTAACTATTAATAAGCAACAAATTAGGAGGTTGAGGCAAAAGTCGTAGTTAATGTTTGTTAATTGTGATAATTGAACCTTAAAATAAAGTGTGGCCAAAATATGCAATACCATTCAAAAGTTTGGAGGCAGTAAGTTTATCATTAATGTTTTAGAAAGAAGTCTCTTATGTTTAAAAAAGGACAGCAAAAACAGTAATTTTGTAAAATATTATTACAAACTGTTTTCTATTGTAATATATCTTAAAATGCCATTTATTCTTGTGATGCAAAGCTGAATTTTCAGCATCATTCCTCCAGTCTTCAGTGTCACATGATCCTTCAGAAATCATTCTAATATGCTGACTTGCTGCTCAAGAAATATTTATTATTATCAGTGTTGAAAACACTTCTGCTGCTTAATTTTCTTTGCAAAAATTCTTTCTAACCCTAAACTGTAGTATATCAACCAATATTATATAAAAAGTGAATTTTGGTTAATAACCGATATGATACTGAAATATTCAGCAATGAACGGATCCACCACAGAACCTACTGAACAATATACGTCCATCTCTCACAGCCATCTTTTCATTCAAATTAAATTAAATATGGCATCTGCTCTGACTAAGGTCAACCGATAAAGATTTTTTTAGGTTAGGGTTAGTCTGAAGTAATTTGAATCATCTTTAAATAAAAACAACGTCTATATACAGTATAGTACAGTGTATAGCAGGAGTTTAAATCGTCTCAGCTTGGCATTGCATTACAGGTAGAAATCACATAGAGCTCATGCAAATAAAACGACTTGAGTTCCCATAAAAAATTCTCTTTGACTCTATACTGAATGTGTGTGTGTCTCTCTGATGCCCCTGTCTCTCTCCTCTGCTTTTACCTGTCTCTCTCTCCCCTGCATAATGTAACGCACATACATCAGGGAAGCGCTCATGCTAACATTCAGCTCTACACTATTTTGACCCACTTTCATAAAAAGCCTGCATAGGAATCTGCTCTGAACTGATAACCAACCAGACACTTGAGGTCCCACACACATTCTCTCTCTCCTGTTCCTGCTCTGATGTGAAGCCAGGTTTGCGTTTTCTTTTGGTAAAGGCAGGTCTGAGAGAGGATCCGGGCTTAGATCAGTACTCAAGAGCCCACGCGTCCCTAGAGCTGGCAGTAGGGCTGGTCTGTCCGCTGTGATTAGATTAGATTCACACCGCAGCGAAGTGACTGCTGCTGCTTTTAATGAGCCAGCGATAACAGTGGGACTGCGACTACAAACTAATTATGGATGCAAGTCATTTAAAACAGAAAGAAAGAGCAAGTGAGATGAGAAGGAAGGGCGGACAAGGCAGAAGAAGAATCCATGGATAAAAATGAAACCTGACACATTATTATTCAAATCACCTGTAGAGAGAGAGAGAGAGAGTTAGAGACAGACAGAGAGAGAGAGGGAAACTTCAGAGGCGAGGAAGAGCAGTGGAGAAATTAAATCCTCCACTTCAAATGAGCGTGTAAATGAACCACACACAGCTTTGCATGATAGAAAATAGACCCACTAGGCTGCTTACACACACACACACACACATCTCTGTATGTCCAATGGCAATGTAGCATGAGGAAAGGAAAAAGTGCTTTAGCCTACAAATTCTAACTTACCCACAACCACAAGTCAACAATCATAATACATCCCACACACAATATTACACAAAATACATATTTTAGGAGAAGTACAGCATCTGAGGTGAAGTTGGTGCTTTAATGGTCTGCATTTAAGTCACAGACCTGCAAAACCACACTTCGTTGCTTTCATCCATGAAAGCAATGAAGTGTGGTTTTGCAGGCAAAATAAAGTGTCTTAACTACAGTCATATCATAACTTGTTGAAACTATAATTATAAAAAAACAATGGCGAAGAGTAGCATTCAACAAAATATTATGCTGCACACTTATTGTAATAAAATTAATGTTATTTTTCATACACTAAAAGATGTAAATCGCTTGTTTTGAATCAAATGATTTATATGAACCAACAATGAACAAATCGATTCACTAAAATGAATCAGACTTCCCAAAACTTCATATGTGAGAGATTTAACATTTTAGTACAGCACAGTCTAGTTTGCTGTATGGGCTGCAAAACGATTAATCGCAATTAATTGCATTCAAAATAAAAGTTTTTGTTTACATACTATATATGTGTGTGTACTGTGCATATTTATTACGTATATATAAATACACACACATATATGTATATATATATATATTTTTATATTTGTATGTATATATATATATATATATTTATACTTGTAAATAATTTATATTATAAATATACATACTTTATATATAAATCTAACATATTTTTCCTTAATATATACATGCATGTGTGTGTCTTTATATATACATAATAAATATACACAGTACACACACATATAGTATGTAAAAAAACTTTTATTCTGAATGGGATTAATCGCGATTAATCGTTTTGCAGCCCTAGTTTGCTTGGCTGTTAAGTTGCTATTCATCACGCAATCCACCTTATTTTTCAACGCGGAAGTAAGCCGTTTTCTGAGAACGTGCGAGATGTCCGGTTCATTAGCCGGGGTAGGGTAATAACGAGAAGAATAACAAAGTGCAGTAAATGGTGACACACCAGTTTGCAATATCAAGCAGCAAAACGAGCAGTTTTATGCAGCTAAAATAGCTGGAAGCGAATGACAACGGAAGCTAGACCCATAAAATTTACAAATGGCCTCACCCGCTCTTACAGGAAAAATAAGGTGGATATAATACGTCAGAAAACAGCAACGTAAGATTTTGTCATGCGCCATGCTAATGGTTAAAAAAGTGGCCCAATAATTCACCATATATTTCAGCATTGAAGTAGGCCATTTTCTGTAAATGTGCCATACAATTAATTTGCCACCATAGGTAATTAACAAAAAAGAATTAGAAGCGCAGTAAATGGTAAAACTATTTGTTATTGTCTTCCGCCAAAATAGTTTTCCACCATTTTGGAGAGTGCCCCAGAACGTAAATGTGATCAGCGTTGTTTATGTTCAGCATGCATGTGCTGTCTACTGAACTATTAAAATTACCGTTGAACCCCTGATGTCACATGGACTATTTTACCGATGTCCTTGCTACATTTCTGTGCGTTGATCGTGGTAAGACCCTTGCTGTCTATGGAGGGTCAGAGAGCTCTCAGATTCCATCAAAAATATCTTAATTTGTGTTCCGAAGATGAACGAAGGTCTAACAAGTTTGGAACGACACAAGGGTGAGTAATTAATGACAGAATTTTCATTTTTGGGTGAACTATCCCTTTAAAAACAAGGTGGATAAAGCTACGGCTGGACAAACGTGTACAAATACTGTTATGCTCAGTACTGAAAACGTAGCTACTGTAAATTACTTTTCCAAATTTTCATTAGCGCAACTATGTTTTGCTACTTGCTATTCCTGATCAGTTTAAGGGTGCTTTCATTCTAGAAAGCATTTAATTGGACAAAAATGTAAGACTGTGTCTTTATATATCTTCAGTCTAGAAGAGAAACATTATCATTTCCAAATGCTTCAAAGTTAAAAGTTTATTTTGCCAACTTTTAGCAGTGCACTAGCATACAGATGTCCTCAAAACGAACAGGCACGAAAGCCACCAAAAGGACATTTTGATTTCATGCACTCTTTAAATCTCCTGCGCTATGAAGCAACCTCAGAGCAATAAAACTTCCCTCGGTGTACTTATAATCACTTTATTTGTACAGAGCATACATATAGAGTGTATTTTATGTGCTCACCCGAGCACATAAAATACAAAAAGACAAACCGCCTGTTCTCGATGAGTGATGATGCTCAAAGGTCAGTGGAAAAGAAAAGCAAACAAGAACTGAAAGTAAAGGATAAAAAGTTGACCAATTCTCTGCAATCTAATCCTTCTTATCCATGAGGTACATTCCTCCAGGGAATGTTCAGCGGTGGTAAATGAAAGAGCAGTATTCCCTACTTTTTTGGAAGAGGGGAAAACATTAATAGTCAGCGGAGGGCCGGTGTTTGACCCGTACAAACATGGCAGTGGCTTATCTCATCCCCTGGGCTTCACTCTGGTCCTCTCCTACTTAGTGAGGCTGTTAAAGCCTATTCTGCCGAGAGCAAATAATTGCTGTGTATATGCACTGTGAACAATATTTTGAAACTGAAGTGAATTTGTACGGACCTATTCAATTCAGGAAAAATTCCAAAAGAAAACAGCACACCTATCACTGCTAACAGTATCTATACAACACTGGAATGCACTTTCTTTACCTGGCAAACTCGAATCTGATTGTTTATCAGATTTATCTGGCAAACTTGAATCTTTGCTGCTACTGGCATCTTCCAAGAGTGTTATACACACACACACACATTCAGATTTCCCACACAAACACACAACCCAGGCTTCATTGGAAAAAAATGTGCCTGGGGTGATATTTCTGAAAAATAATACTAGGTTGCTTCTGGCATGTTTCATGACACTTTCAAAGTGAAATTTCCAGTGAGTGGCGCCAAAAGTGCTTTCTCTCTGATAAATCTGGCAATTTTATTATGCTGGTTGTTGTATGCATCACGGCAGTTTTTAAATGAAATGTCCAGTGCCACTAAAAATGTAATGCTCTATCACGTTTGAATATAAAGTACCACCTACAATAAACCTGACCCTAAACCTAACTGATGAAACAGCAAACTTAAGATAAAAACACATTTGCTGTTGCAAACACGGCATTTTAGCTTGCTTCTTCAAGTCTTTCAGCTGTTTTATTATAACTCGTGTTTCACAGGACTCGCAAAGCACTCAACATCTCAAGGGCAATGCTGTATCAGCTTAGTCTCAGCATCAGACGCCCTTGGCTAAATGTCTGATGCATATGGGACACAAAGGTGGAAACACTTCAGGAGTGTCGAAGTCGTCATCGGAAGAAGAAAGCCGTCGTGTTTACAACTGTGACAACCAGCGCTTATCAGGATCAACTAAACGCTGGAGTTTCAAAAGTATGTGAAATACTTTAGAATACTTTAAAGATAGAATCTTTAAAATACGTCCGAGACCGGTCTGTTATTGTGGTGACATTTCCACGCCCCGAAACGTGACAATGAACGAAACGAACTGTGATTGGTTGTTTGACATGTCGGTAAAACGACCTCATGTTGAGTGAGTGCTTGAGATGTTGAGTGCTTTGCGAGTCCTGTGAAACACGAGTTATAATAAAACAGCTGAAAGACTTGAAGAAGCAAGCTAAAATGCCTTGGCCAATGAAAGCTGCCATGGATTCCACACCTTCAGCTGTCAGTCTGAAGGTCTGGCTACGTGAGACTAGTATCAGGTGCACTACAGAGCAAGTTTACTATGTCAGAAAAGCCATACATATGGAGCTGGTTATATGATGCAAACATAAAAAATATTAGTTTGCCAATCGTAAAAGTGTTTTGAGGACATAGCATAGTACAAGTATGCTGTACATGTCTTGAAAAGTGAAGCCAGAATATTTCGATCGCCCCCCGGGGGACTGGATGCAGTATAGGTCATAAACCCTGCTCTCTCCATGTAATCTATTACTGCCACAAATGTTCATTTCAGATTAAAAACAATAGTCAATTAGATGTATAGGTGTGTTTTTGGAGTTTTAACAAAATGCAAGTAAACGCATTTTTTCAATGTGTATTTGTAGCTAAAAAGTGCTTACAACTCGAAATCCACTTAAACTTTTAGGCACACTTACAAAAACACCATTTTACAAACTGAGTTGAGTAATACAGCGTTTCTCACAAAATGTATGAGAGTAGTGTGCTCGCCCTCACATGGATCAAAAAATGGGTTTTACATCCATATGTCATATTCTTCAACATTGATAATTCATACGGATTAGATATATTCTCACAAAACAAAGCTAGAAGGACACAGAGCCATCATCTCCTGAATGTTTATGTAAGACTACAGTCAGACAGACATTTCTTTAATATAACTGATAGTGTCTGTTTTGGACACATAAACAGGGGAAAGAATGTGGTGTTTGGACAGACTTGCATTTTTTTCTTATCTCTCTCACACACACACACACACACACACTTTTTGACCTGAGCAGACAGACATTAGCCCTCCACACCAGCAGAACTACTGCCAACCAGACAGACGGGCATGATAAGAGATAAGATAAGATACTCACAGCTGTCCTCCTCCTCTGTGATGACACTGATGACGTAGCAGGCGTAGATGAAACCCAGCAGCTGAGGAGACAAACACAAACACGTCAGTGTATCGACAGAGACTGACAGCACAAAGAGCGTAAAAGACAGACAGGCTGACATCAGACTCGGTCAGATCTTCTGAACCGTCTTTTCACCTTTCACTTTCGACTCATGTCTTCACCTTACGTCAGTACATCATTATTCTGTGATTGTGATTGCCTGGACAAAAATATCCTGTGATTCTAGGGTGATGTGGGTGGTCGCCAGGGTGTTGCCATGCAGTTGCTATGGTGTTCCGAGCGCTTATCACGTTGGTATTTAATTTACTTCATGTTTTGGGTGGTTGCTTGGACATTATTAGGTTGCTAGGATGTTGCTTACAGTTGGTAGGCATTCTGAGTCGTCTAAGTGGTTACTAGGGTATTTTGAGTAATTGTTAAGGCGTTTCTCTGTCGTTGCTAATGCTAAGTGTCCTGAGTCGATTTCAGCATTCTTTCATATGATTGCGATGGTAATCTAAGTGATTGTTAAAGCATTGTTATGTGGTTGCTAGGTGTCATGAGTGTTTTAGCATGCTTTTGTATGGTTGCTAAGGTAGTCTGGGTGATTGCTAGGGGGTTGATATAAAGTTGGTAGGTGTTCTGAGTGATTGTTATGACGTTGCTATGGAGTTGCTAGGTGTGCTAGGGCGTTGTTATGGAGTTGTTAGGTGTTCTGAGAGATTGCTAGGGTGTTGCTATGGAGTTGCTTGGTGTTCTGGGTGTTTTTAGTTTGCTGCTTTACGGAGTTGCTAGGTGTTGTCAGTGATTGTTAGGGTGTTGCTATGGAGTTGCAAGGTGTGCTAGGTGGTTGCTATGGTTCTGAGTGATTGCTAGGGCGTTGCTATGGAGTTGCTAGGTGTTCCGAGTGATTACTAGAAGGTTGCTATGGCGTTGCTAGGTGTTATGAGTGATTGCTAGGGCATTACTATGGAGTTGCTAGGTGCTCTGGGTGTTTTAAGTGTGCTGCTTTATGGAGTTGCTAGGTGTTGTCACTGATTGATAGGGCGTTGCTATGGAGTTGTTAGGTGTTCTGAGGGATTGCTAGGGCGCTGCTATGGAGTTGCTAGGCGCGCTGAGTGATTGCTAGGCCGTTGCTATGGAGCTGTTAGGTGTTCTGAGGGATTACTAGGGCAATGCTATTGAGTTGCTAGGTGTGTTAGGGTGTTTCTATGGAGTTGCTAGGTGTTCTGGGTGTTTTAGTGTGCTGCTTTATGGAGTTGCTAGGTGTTGTAAGTGATTCCTAGGGCGTTGCTATGGAGTCGCTAGGTATTTTGAGTGATTGTTAGGATGCTGCTATGGAGTTGCTGGGTGTTTTGAGTGATTTCTAGGGCGTTGCTATGGAGTTGTTAGGTGTTCTGAGGGATTGCTATGGCGTTGCTATGGAGTTGTTAGGTGTTCTGAGGGATTACTAGGGCAATGCTATTGAGTTGCTAGGTGTGTTAGGGTGTTTCTATGGAGTTGCTGGGTGTTCTGGGTGTTTTAGTGTGCTGCTTTATGGAGTTGCTGGGTGTTTTGAATGATTTCTAGGGCGTTGCTATGGAGTTTCTAGATGTTCTGAGTGATTGCTAGGGTGTTGCTATGGAGTTGCTAGGTGTTCTGAGTATTTTTAAAATGCTGTTATATGGTTGCTAAGGCACTCTTATGTGGATGCTAGGGTGCAGTGAGTGGCCACTAGGGTGTTGTTATGTGTTCTGGGTGTCTGCTTTATGGTTGCTAGGGTATTCTGGGTAATTACTAGAGCGTTGCTTACTGGCCCAAGTCCAAAGACCCAAACCCTATGAAGGAGATCATGTTTCTACAGGTTTACTGTATATTGTCCAACAAGTTAAGAATTGATTGTGATGTATATGTACTGTATATGTATATGTATATGTATATGCAAATGAAAATTATTTGATGCATCATTCATGTGTGGGATTAGTTACTCACCAAAGTTTAATACTCAGCACTAGGGGTTTGTTGAAATCCCTAACCATAAGTGTGTGCAGCAGGAATGGCAGGCACATCTAATAAACCATTCATTATGAGAAACACATGGTCGATAATACATTACTCAAAGAGACGTTAGAGAGAGTTTAACAAAGTCCTGTGCCAAGTGAACAGGGTACGGGTGTGTGTGTGTGTGGATGACAGGCATATTGACGGGTATGGCAGTGCCACAGAGGCAGATGGCACAGCTCTGCTTGAAAACACACACAGGGCAAACTCAAGTCCCAGAGAGTGGCACTATTCCAAACCAATTAATCTGTTATTGGGCAGACTGCCCGCGTACACCTACCCCGAGAAAAAAACCCCCGAATGCTGTGTGTTTGCATATGAACTAGAGAGAGAGAGAGAGAAATAGATACTGAAAAAAACGTAGATGCCTAAATGAGAGTCTATGAGGCCCGTGAGAGGCTGTGATACTGTATATTGTCCAACAAGTTAAGAATTGATTGTGATGTATATGTACTGTATATGTATATGTATATGTATATGCAAATGAAAATTATTTGATGCATCATTCATGTGTGGGATTAGTTACTCACCAAAGTTTAATACTCAGCACTAGGGGTTTGTTGAAATCCCTAACCATAAGTGTGTGCAGCAGGAATGGCAGGCACATCTAATAAACCATTCATTATGAGAAACACATGGTCGATAATACATTACTCAAAGAGACGTTAGAGAGAGTTTAACAAAGTCCTGTGCCAAGTGAACAGGGTACGGGTGTGTGTGTGTGTGGATGACAGGCATATTGACGGGTATGGCAGTGCCACAGAGGCAGATGGCACAGCTCTGCTTGAAAACACACACAGGGCAAACTCAAGTCCCAGAGAGTGGCACTATTCCAAACCAATTAATCTGTTATTGGGCAGACTGCCCGCGTACACCTACCCCGAGAAAAAAAACCCCGAATGCTGTGTGTTTGCATATGAACTAGAGAGAGAGAGAGAGAGAAATAGATACTGAAAAAAACGTAGATGCCTAAATGAGAGTCTATGAGGCCCGTGAGAGGCTGTGACCGAGCGGCTGAACGCCACAGCGCAGGTGAGACACACAATTGCTGTGCAGTGCAAAGCGGTTCAGACCTCCAATCAGCTTCTATTACACTGAAGGAGTTGTGAAATACCAACTGCATCAGAGGAAATGTCAACAACCAGAATGCCAACTACAGAGCAGAGCTGACTTGATTAGTATGTTGTATTAACCTTGAATCTGTTGCTCCAGGTTGCCATGTGTAGGCTGAAGGCTGTGGAAGTCATTTTAAGCCAGTAATAAAACAGTAATATTGTGAAATTTACAATAAGTGTTTTCTATTTGAATATGTTTTTAAATGTAATTTATTCCTGTGATGCAAAGCTGAATTTTCAGCATCATTACTCCAGTCTTCAGTGTCACATGATCCTTCAAAAATCAGTATATGCTGATTTGCTGCTCAAGAAACATTTCTGATTATTATTATTGTTAAAAACAGTTTTGCTACTTATTATTTTTGTGGAAACAGTGATACAATTTTTCAGGATTCTTTGATTGATATAAAGTTTAAAAGAACAGCATTTATTTGAAATAAAAATGTTTTGTAACATTAAAAATAATACAACTTTGATCAATTTAATGCATCCTTGCTCAATAAAACTATTTATTTTAATTTTTAAAATCCCAAACATTTAAAAGGTACTGTATTTTTTATTCATTTTATTAATATGTATTGCTCAGAGCTCTGATCATTCTCTATTGTAATAATAACTGGCTCACTGTACATTATCACTTGTTCCGACTGAATCACACAGCAGAACAGGCTATTTATTATTCAGCTATAAATATTAAATCCTTTGTTGAGATCATGAGACAAATGTAACCCAAATGTAATAAATTCAAAACTAATTCTTGCTCAGGGCATCTCAGGCGAAGAGTGAAAAGATCTGCACCTGAGATCTGACCACTCTCAGCTCAGATCCAGTGCAACACTTGATATCATGTTAATTATGGTCATTAAAAAACATAAGCTATTTAAAAGTCAAGGTCTTAAAGCCAGAAACCTCTGTTTCAGGCCTTCCTCTGCTGATTTTCATAGTTTCTTTCTACTCTCTGGTGAAGTGGTACAAAGTGATGCAGATTTAACCTGTACTCTCTCCTCTGATATATAAAGCGGCAGAGCTGACAGGTTGGGTGAACGGTATTTCGGCTGTGTTTCATGGACTGATCATTCAGGTCAAAGGGTAAAGCTGCTGTAGAGAGACAAGGTTTCTGGGCCAGTGGCCTCCAACTCCCTCAGGGTGTTTCTCATGCCAGCTAATTCAGATTTCAATCTTTCAGCCTAGTCTCTATAATGCCTTTAATATGAATAGAATTCTCAAAATTGTTTTTGTAATCATTATGGAATCTGCCTTAAGAAATAATCCTCAAAACTCCTTAAAAATGCAATATAAAAGAAAATAAACTTGGTAAAATGTCTGTGGCTGCACATTTTTTTAGCCTGGGAATTCAGCTGATATCAAAGGCAAAGCTTAACTGCTCTTTAAAACAGTGCCGAACTTCAGAAAAAAAAGTGATATGATTTTGCAATTAAAGACTGTTTACACAAAACTGCTTCAATACTTAGTGTTTTTATATACTGAAATCCTTATTTTCAAGAATCTTAGACTTTCACTCTTCATTTTTTCTCAGGATGGCTATATCATCTTGAATTCTTTCAAAGAATAACCACAATATAAATTTGGAAACTGACTATTAATTGTCTCTAATTAAAATAGTTGCTTGTGATGAATCTTAGCTGTATATACTGCATTGGATGTGAATTATTTACAAGTTTCTGACCAATTATATGATTCAGAAAGACTCAGAGACGTTCTGTCTGTATGACTGCTCTATGCACACGACCTGGTTCTGTCATATAGCACTTCTGTCTGAATTTGTACAGTGTCCCAACTTTTTTGGAATTGGGTTTGTAAATAATGCTCGAGTTTGAGTTCCCCTGGAAATAAAATCTATATTAGGAAGAAATCACATCACAGGCCTGAATTTCAGTTTCACAGATAACAGAGAGAGAAAGAGAGAGAGAGAGCGCGCTTGCAAGAATTCTATGCCATATAAAGACAAAAGTGAATCTTAACACACAACTATCATAATGAAACGCATCAAAGTGTGCTAATAACAGCACATCTGTCATCAATAGGCTTTACGACTTAATATGGCATATTATTTATGTCTGTAGAACAAACAAATGTTGATGTACCTTGTGAATATGTGTTCTTTAAAGAAGTCTCTTATGCTCACCAAGGCTGCATTTATTTGATGAAAAATAAAGTAAAAATCGCAATATTGTGAAATATTATTACAATTTAAAAGAACTGTTTTTTATTTTAATATACTTTAAAATATCATTTATTCCTGTGATGCAAAGCTATATTTTTTAGCATCATTGCTCCAATCTTCAATGTCACATGATCCTCCAGAAATCAGTTGAATATGTTGATTTATTATCAATGTTGGAAACAGTTGAGCCGTGTTAGTTTTTATTTATAAATTTTTTTTGGAACATGACATTTTGTCAGGACTCTTTGATGAATAAAAAGTTAAAAAGAACAACATTTATTCAAAATAGAAGACTTTTGTAACAATACAAACTACTGTTTAAACATTTGAGGTCAGCATTTTTTTTTTTAAAGAAGATTGAAAAATTTAAATTGAAAAAAAATGATAAAAAGTGATAGTAAAGACTTGCATTGTTGCAAAAATAAATATATAAAGTTCAGCTAATTACATTTAATTTAAATTGACACTATAATATATATATATATATATATATATATATATATATACACGTGTGTGTGTGTGTGTGTGT
>NW_015505482.1:246624-282514 GCF_001515645.1 Sinocyclocheilus grahami | reverse complement strand
CTGTCCCACCTTTTTTGGAATGTGTAGCTCTCATGAAATCCAAAATGAGCCAATATTTGGCATGACATTTCAAAATGTCTCACTTTCAACATTTGATATGTTATCTATATTCTATTGTGAATAAAATATAAGTTTATGAGATTTGTAAATTATTCCATTCCTTTTTTACTCACAATTTGTACAGTGTCCCAACTTTTTTGGAATTGGGTTTGTAAATAATGCTCGAGTTTGAGTTCCCCTGGAAATAAAATCTATATTAGGAAGAAATCACATCACAGGCCTGAATTTCAGTTTCACAGATAACAGAGAGAGAAAGAGAGAGAGAGAGCGCGCTTGCAAGAATTCTATGCCATATAAAGACAAAAGTGAATCTTAACACACAACTATCATAATGAAACGCATCAAAGTGTGCTAATAACAGCACATCTGTCATCAATAGGCTTTACGACTTAATATGGCATATTATTTATGTCTGTAGAACAAACAAATGTTGATGTACCTTGTGAATATGTGTTCTTTAAAGAAGTCTCTTATGCTCACCAAGGCTGCATTTATTTGATGAAAAATAAAGTAAAAATCGCAATATTGTGAAATATTATTACAATTTAAAAGAACTGTTTTTTATTTTAATATACTTTAAAATATCATTTATTCCTGTGATGCAAAGCTATATTTTTTAGCATCATTGCTCCAATCTTCAATGTCACATGATCCTCCAGAAATCAGTTGAATATGTTGATTTATTATCAATGTTGGAAACAGTTGAGCCGTGTTAGTTTTTATTTATAAATTTTTTTTGGAACATGACATTTTGTCAGGACTCTTTGATGAATAAAAAGTTAAAAAGAACAACATTTATTCAAAATAGAAGACTTTTGTAACAATACAAACTACTGTTTAAACATTTGAGGTCAGCATTTTTTTTTTTAAAGAAGATTGAAAAATTTAAATTGAAAAAAAATGATAAAAAGTGATAGTAAAGACTTGCATTGTTGCAAAAATAAATATATAAAGTTCAGCTAATTACATTTAATTTAAATTGACACTATAATATATATATATATATATATATATATATACACGTGTGTGTGTGTGTGTGTGTCCAAAAATATTAACTTCAGTTTACACTTTAGTATATAATGTATATTATTTCCATAATAAGTACTCCTTTAGAAGTAAAGTATACTACTACTTTACAAGTGACCACCAGCAGGAGCATCAGTCCAAAAACTCCCCGCCGAGGGAGAGAAAAATAATAATAAGAGAGACTGCAGTAATACAAACCCAGAAACTGTGAATATATGTCTGAAAGACGGACACACATCACAAAAACCTAATGCTTCGACCCACCACATGAACATGATGTCTGACAGGGTAATTATGTGCCAAAGTCACCCTGCTGTGACAGAAATTAGTCCAGCACATACACACAGACTCCGTAAATAGCACTTCTGATGTCTCTCTCTCTCTCTCTCCTTCAGTCGCCGGAGGCAGAATTCACAGCCGTATCACATCTGATTCAGAGCACTCTCAACAACACTGCACAAAAGTGCTCTCGCTGCAACACACACGCAAACACACTTACAGCACTTCACACCCACCAGATCTGAGATTAAAACCAGGCACAAATATTCCACCTGTCATGGCTGCCGAGCGGCTGAACAGACGGCTCTCAGATGTTTGCAACTGGCCACGTCTAATCAAACATCCACTTACATTTGTGTGTACATGAAGTGATTAAACCGCCACAGGGAGCGAATTTTGTTTTTTAGACTTGCATTTGCGTTTGTAATTTGTTCTTTTGTTTTCAGAATTGTGATCTGCTTTGCACTTCTCGGCCACCATAGAAAATAGTTTGAAAAGTTTTGGACGGTTTTCTTTTGAAATGATGCCACACCTGTTTTACTTTGTGGCCTCAATGCAATACTAAACTTTGCAACAACAACAAAAAAGTTTTTGGATATCTAGTAGATTTTCAGTGTGGATTGAATTTCGGGTAAAAAGTTCCTTGAATTTACAGCTATCTATTGTCGCTCCCTGGGGCAGAGAGCATGATGGGAAAAGAAGTGATGAATTCCCATACCATCCTGACAAGATATTCTTCTCTGTCTGAACCTGAAACTGCCTTATCTTGACTTCAGTGTTTTACTGAACAGAGAAGCAACTGAGATATGAGAGGAAGAGATGTCAGATGAGAAAAAAAGTGGGAAAACAGCAAGAGACAAAGATGGAAGAGGAATGAACTCATCCACCCACTTGTGCTGATAAAACATAAATGGAAAAAGTACAGAAAAGTGAAAACTGAGACGCATACTAGTAATGACAGCAGTACTGTTTTTCTTCTTTGAAAAATGGTGAGTGAAAGAAGGTGCTTAACCTTCAAAATATGTTGACTGTCAACCTCAGGAGGTCAAACTAAATATTATATTAATTTGATTTCATTTTGCAATCCCATTACCAAACTTTGGAGCATTCATTTGTTAATTTTTTAATCAAAATAAAATACAATACAATACAATACAATACAATACAATACAATACAATATAATATAATATAATATAATATAATATAATATAATCATCATGCCAAACTAGTCCTCATAAATAACTACATTTGTGCACAGATATTTAAAGAAAAGTAATCACGGCAGGCCAAAGTGGTAAAAATAAATAAATGAAATCAGTCATTGAGAGCTAAAAGTGTAATCCCAGAAAGAAGAAGAATGCTGAAGAATGAACAACAGAAGAACAGATCTCATCTGAAGGACGATGTTTATGAGTTCTCCGCACAGGTAGCTCCCTCTGAGTTACACTAATGAGGAAAGCAGATGGTGCTCTCACTTACGCACCTCTCAGTTGTCATAGAGGGAGGGATTTACATGAAGCTCTGCTAATGACTCTTTCAGTTGTTCACTTGTCGTCTCAGGTGTGTGTCCTGCTCTCTGACTGTCCTCCTGTGACGAAGTTCTCAGAAGCATGAGAACGTGACTATTCACTACAGCAGAAGTCTTTTTGATAGTGATCTAGTTTAAAGTCTGAAGATACACACGGAGACACGCATCTGGCCCGATTCGCTTGCTCTATCGTTTGCCCTCTCAATCCTGAGCAACGAAACAATTTGTCACAAGTGACAAACCTCTCTCCCAATGTTGCCCACCAACACCAGCCATATTTCTCCCAAATATATTTATTTATTTATTTAGTTAGTTAGTGTAAAATAAAAGTTTTTGTTTATATAATATATATATATATATATGTGTGTATTGTGTATACCATATTTCTCCCAAATATATTTATTTATTTATTTAGTTAGTTAGTGTAAAATAAAAGTTTTTGTTTATATAATATATATATATATATGTGTGTGTGTGTGTACTGTGTATATTTATTATGTATATATAAATACACACACATACAGTATATATTTTGAAAATATTTGTATTTACATGTCTATATTTATATTCATGTATATTTATATATACATAATAAATATACACAGTACACACATATATTATATAAACAAAAAGTTTTATTTTGGATGCGATTAATCGCGATTAATCGTTTGACAGCACTAGTAAATATGCGTATATTTTTTATTATTTTTTTCAGTGGATCAAAATTATTTAGTCAAGAAGTCTGAATTCATAATACTAATTATAATATAAATTATAATAATTATATACTGAATAACTAAAAACGATTTAGAGCAATTAAGATACAGTATCACATTTAAGATGCAAGATTCCATTACAGTATTTTTTCTTCAATACAGTAATTTTTCTTCTGCAATGATAATGCAATAATAAACGTATTTATTTATTTAATTATTAAATTATTTATTCATTTATTAATTAATTCATTCAAACCTCTTTGAGAGATTCACATGGCCCTTTAGCCATCTTCTCATTTGTCTGAGCATTTTAGTACTTAATTTTCAAACTGTGGTGACAAGACCACAAGCTGAGTACTTTGGGCACTGGAGATAAAGATCTGATTCCCTCTCACTAATCTCTGCATTCCCATTGAAGAAGCCTGTAGGAACTTGACTGGAGTGTGTTTAAGCTCCCACTTCCTGCAGGCCACTTTGTTCAACTCTCACCATGAAGTTATCAGTTCATTGTTTGAGCATGAGCAGATAATCATCACTCTGAATAAGCTTCCAACACTCCTAACCTACACTGAACCAGTTTGGCTCACATTTATTTGAAATACAAACCTTTTGTAAAAACATACATGTCTTTACTGTCACTTTTGATCAATTTAATGTCTCTTTGCTGAAAAAAGTATTAATTTCTTAAAACAATGGACCCCCAACCTTTTAAATGGTGTTATGTTGTTATATGATGTTATGTTATGTGTTATGTTATGTGTAATGTTATGTGTTGCGTTATATGTTGTGTTATGTTATGTTATATGTTATGTTATGTTATGTTATGCTATGCTATGCTATGCTATGCTATGCGTTATGGGGCTGTCAAATCGATTAATCGCGATTAATCACATCCAAAATAAATGTTTGTGTTTACATAATGATACTAATTATAATATAAATTATAATAATTATATACTGAATAACTAAAAACGATTTAGAGCAATTAAGATACAGTATCACATTTAAGATGCAAGATTCCATTACAGTATTTTTTCTTCAATACAGTAATTTTTCTTCTGCAATGATAATGCAATAATAAACGTATTTATTTATTTAATTATTAAATTATTTATTCATTTATTAATTAATTCATTCAAACCTCTTTGAGAGATTCACATGGCCCTTTAGCCATCTTCTCATTTGTCTGAGCATTTTAGTACTTAATTTTCAAACTGTGGTGACAAGACCACAAGCTGAGTACTTTGGGCACTGGAGATAAAGATCTGATTCCCTCTCACTAATCTCTGCATTCCCATTGAAGAAGCCTGTAGGAACTTGACTGGAGTGTGTTTAAGCTCCCACTTCCTGCAGGCCACTTTGTTCAACTCTCACCATGAAGTTATCAGTTCATTGTTTGAGCATGAGCAGATAATCATCACTCTGAATAAGCTTCCAACACTCCTAACCTACACTGAACCAGTTTGGCTCACATTTATTTGAAATACAAACCTTTTGTAAAAACATACATGTCTTTACTGTCACTTTTGATCAATTTAATGTCTCTTTGCTGAAAAAAGTATTAATTTCTTAAAACAATGGACCCCCAACCTTTTAAATGGTGTTATGTTGTTATATGATGTTATGTTATGTGTTATGTTATGTGTAATGTTATGTGTTGCGTTATATGTTGTGTTATGTTATGTTATATGTTATGTTATGTTATGTTATGCTATGCTATGCTATGCTATGCTATGCGTTATGGGGCTGTCAAATCGATTAATCGCGATTAATCACATCCAAAATAAATGTTTGTGTTTACATAATGTGTGTGTACTGTGTATACTAATATATAAATACACACACATGTATATATTTAAGAAATATATATGTGATATATATTAATTAATCGCGATTAATCGATTTGACAATCGATTATTCGATTTGGCCCTAATATTGTATATTATATATTGCACTGGCATTTGCAGATGCCACTTGGTTTAATATTTTGTTTTTTGTATCTAATGCAATAACATTCAGAAATTATAAGTGTGGCCAAGTCCAAATACTTTTGGAGGCCATTGTCTACAGCGCATTTAAGTCAATAAAACAAATCCCTTTTCAGAAAATGAGCTCACAGTCTTTCTGCTTGCTGCCTGCTGATTATAATCCATTGAGTTTACCCAACTAACCCTGGAGCCGCGCCAGACCTCAACTCAAGGGGCCACTTCAGCACAACAGCAGGGCTTCAGGACTCAGGCAGGGGCGTTTTACACCTGTACGGTGTGTGCAGGCTACACTTTAGTCTGCTGTGGCTTTAAAGGACTGGCTAAGTGTAGAGAGACAGCCAATGATTTCCTACAGTAATGAAAAATCACCATTTGGATGGAAGCGTGTCTGGAAAAAACGTGCATTATGGGACGCTTTTAGTTATGCTATGTAGCAGACATACACATATAGTAAGTCTAAATATAGTGCGTGAAGACCATAAACTAGAGTAAAAACAGGGCTTTTGGACTATTGAAGGAACACTTATTGAGTGTTTTAGCTTTTCTGCATGACATGGCATATTTGTTTGTGTGTGTATGTGTTTGGAGTGAGTGACTTACAGAGATAAGGATTTGGAAGCTGCTGTGCAGGACTTCAATGTACTGGTACTCCAGCAGGCAGCCCATGATGGATATATAGGACTGTGCGTCTGCGCTACGGTTTCCGCTGGCAGGGATCTCTCTTCGGACACAGCCTGGCCCATGCTCGCTCCACCAGGAGTGGTGTGCCGAGATGTTAAAGGTCAAGAGGTCGCTGTCCTAAAACAACAGAGAAGAGGAGCTGTCATCAGCCTCAGCCACATGTCAATATAAAGGATGAGGGAGTGAGTGACAGAGAGGCTGTGCGCTGTAAAGCATGCATGCATAATTGAGCACGGAGCTAACAAATAATCTGTTCCATAGACATGAGAGAGGGAGGAAAGACACGTATACATACAAAAGATGGAAGAAGCACACTATCGCTTTTAATATGCGTTCATTGTTTATTTGTTGTGGTCATATTTATGACCACTTTTACACATGAAAACTGATAAATTAGGTAAAATTGTCATGTGTTATGCATTAGTTATTCACACAAGCAATTGTTTTCTGTGGTTACATATTGTATACACACACTATCTCCATTATGTTGTTAAATCTCTCACATTATAATCTCTCACATTATCTACTAGCAGTTAGGGCCAGGCAATTTATGACAGTGTATTTTTGGCAATGTAAATTTAACCAACATTGTGAATTTTGTGATGATTTAAACATATTTTATGATGATAAACATAAATTTTTTTATTTAGTACTTAAGTTTCATTAAAACCATGTCAGTAGGTCACATTTATATGTATTTATTATTATATGCCTTTTTTACTGGTCTATATAAATAAAATAAATGATATCAAATAAATCACATAAATCATTTTAAAAACAATATATTATTGAATAAAAAAAAGTTTGGAATAATTAAGTTTTTTTAAGAGAGGTCTCTTATGCTCATCAAGCCTGCAGTTATCTGATAAAAATACAGTAATAACAGTAATAGTGTGACATTACTAAATTGTAATATTTTACAATATTCTGGTTTTTAATATTAAGACATTTTTTTTTACAATTTCTTCTCAAAAATGATTGTTTTCTATTGTAATATGTTTAAAAATGCTGTTTGGTTCTGTGATGCACAAGAAAAACATAAATTTTGTAACTAATAGAGTTTAATTAGTTTTTAAATAAATATTAATCAATAGAGTGTGTGCATGTATGTATATAAATATCTACATATATTTAAAAATTTAAATAATTTATGCATTTAGCAGACGCTTTTATCCAAAGCGACTTACAGTGCATTCAGGCTATACATTTTTTTACCAGTATGTTAAAATATATAAATATAAAATATATATAAAAACATAAATATATAGCTAGTATCTAATAGGCTATAATGCACGTGTGGACAAAATAGAAAATACAATTTGGGAAAGAAAAATAAAAGGAACAAACACTTTAAAGGCATTTCAGAGCAAGTACATAAATATCAGGAAATATATCAAACATCATAAAAGTGCTGACAATATTACTAGCTATATGGCCCAGCCCTATTATCATTTTGTGCAACAGCTTGTTCAGGAATACTATCTTACAACATTTCTTTCCATTTAAAATAACAATTTCTGACTCCCAGTTCACATATTACTGCAAATAAAGGGAATAATCATGTTTGCGTTTGTTCACACAGTCCTTAACCTGAACGCTGCATGTGTGAAAGTGCAATGAAATACAAGTGTCACCTCAAAGTTATGCGTCTGTTTTGCAAATGTTCCTCTTACGCTCACGGATACGTGTACATCAGATATAATGGATTCTGTCAATCCACACAGTTCTCAGGCTGTATGAGATGAATGACACTTGTCAAAATGAAAATGTATGGACTTTCCTATGCTTATTAGAGAGGAACTCGTCCTTGACCTCTTTCTGGCTAATGGAGACACAGAGGCGTTTGTCCCCTTCATCATCGGCAGGCATTATCATTATACGCATCACTATATGTCACTGAGACGAGTGTGTGTTTGCATGTTCAGAGAGGGGGTCGATACAGACTGTCCTGTCCCGTATTTAATCATAGCCACAGTGTGAGACTGACAGTCACAGCCTGCGGCCATGCATGAGAGGCACCCCACCAAAACACCTCAATCAAGCAAACAGAGAGAGAGAGAGAGCGTGTTTCATAAAGTGCCCAAGCACTTAATATGCCTTTCCTCTTCAGTGAAACTACATGTCTCATGTTCAGAGAGTTAATATGGTTCTCCATTACCTGAATGTGAGAGATTAATTCCACATTCATGTTGTGTCAGAATTATCGTAATTATGAGATGACAACTCTGAGCGGTTTGAGTCTTCTGACTTATTAGTTTCCATGGCAGCGCTCACAGCCATCATAGATTCATGTGCGGTTATGTTGTTGATGACAGCAAAATACTTTAAGACAAGAAGATTAAAGATCAAAGAATGAGCACAGTAGACTTCTAAAATTAATATTATTATTATTATTAAAATAGTCACTTTTCCCCCCTTTACGCTGACAGGAATGGAGGTGCATTTTATAATTTATCTGCTAAAAACAGTTTGATTCATTTGTTTCCAAAAGAGATATCTAAGTAGATGAGTTGCTTATTTAATTTGTCCATTTGCACCAGTTTGACTCACTCATACTGATTTATGCATGTGTTTGAATATCATAGGTGTACACTATCATATTGACAGTGTGATCTGTTAAACAGCAACATGGATGCACTGCCTCATTTCACATATTGTGCCTGCATTTCATGGATACCAGCACACTGCAGCATTCAGAATTGAATTGAGAATGTTTAAATTACACTTAGTTCAATTCCTAAAATAAATTAGAATTTATATAGCAAACATGAAGCAGAATTGTAATTCAAGCAAGTAGAACTACAATGAATAGTTATTTAAATACCCCTACCAATTGAGAGACAGACAGATAGACAGGCAGACAGATATAATAAACATACTGCGAGACTAAGAGAGACAGACGTGATAAACATCGTGAGACAGAGAGACAAACAGACCTAATAAACACATTGTGAGACAGTCAGACATGATAAATATAATTTAAAACAGACAGGCATAATAAACACTACCAGACAGATAGACAATGAGAGACAGACAGATAAACATGGCAAGAGAGACAGACATGATAAATACACTGACAGTGTATCATGTGAATCACATGATAAACACTGCGAGACAAACAGACAGATAAACATGGCAAGAGAGACAGACATGATAAATACACTGACAGTGTATCATGTGAATCACATGATAAACACTGCGAGACAAACAGACAGACAGACAGACAGACACGATAAACACTGGGAGACAGACAGACATCATTAATTGGGAGACTGACAGACATGACAAACAATGCAAGACAGACAGATATGATAAACACTGGGAGACAGACAGACATGATTAACTGGGAGACTGACAGACATGACAAACAATGCAAGACAGACAGACACGATAAACACTGGGAGACAGACAGACATGATTAATTGGGAGACTGACAGACATGACAAACAATGCAAGACAGACAGACATGATAAACACTGGGAGACAGACACAGACATGATTAACTGGGAGACAGACAGACATGATTAACTGGGAGACTGACAGACATGACAAACAATGCAAGACAGACAGACATGATAAACACTAACTGACAGACATGATCAACACTGTAAGAAAGACAGGCATAATAAACACTGGGAGACAGAAAGACATGATAAACACTGAAATAGACATGATAAACACTATAAGACAGACAGGCATTATAAACACTTGGAGACAGACAGACATAATAAACTATGCAAGAGACATACATGATAAACACTGGGAGACAGAAAGACATGATAAACACTGAAATAGACATGCTAAACACTATAAGACAGACAGGCATTATAAACACTTGGAGACAGACAGACATAATAAACTATGCAAGAGACATACATGATAAACACTGGGAGACAGACAGGTATGATAAACAATGCAAGACAAACAAACAAACATGATAAACACAACATGAGACAAACAGACAAACACTAGAAACAGACAAACACTGCGAGACAGACAGATAAAAATAAAGAGAGACAGACAGAAACAATACGAGACAGAAAGACACGATAAACACTGCAAGACAGACAGACAGACAGACAGACATATATGATAAACACTGTAAGACAGACAATGAGAGACAGACAGACATGACAAACATTGTGAGACACTGACAAAGACCATTTATCACTATCATCATGAGAACCACATGATAAACACTGCAATACAACAGACACACATGATTAACACTGCAAGACAGACAGATAGATAGACATGATAAACACACTGAGACAGACATGATAAACACTGTGTGAGAGAGAGACAGACAAACAGACACTATAAACACATTGACGGACTGACGGACAGATAGACAGATATGATCAACATTACAAGACAAACAGATAGGCAGATTTGATAAACACTGCTAGACGGCAGACAGAGAGACAGACAGATACATAGAATCTAACGTCAGACTGTTTCATTCAGACTCATTCTAATCATAATCAGTCTTACAGTTGGGGTCCTGTGGGGTGCAGCATGATATTATCATATGGCGTGTCATTTGCTCTATGACAGTAGAGACATCAGTGAGCTATATACTCAATATACATATTTTGAGGTGTTTCATTGAGGCTTGTGGTGGGCCGTGTTAATGCAGGGGTTGCATGAAAAAGGCTGAATAATGGGGAGCAGGTGGCAGAGGGTCGGACTCAGGCATTAACCTGACAGATGGACACACAGCGCTCCCTCACCGCTACATATGGACAGCAGGAGGACACACACACACAAATAAACACACAGAGACTAAAAAGAAAGGATCAATGCGCAAACTTGCTGCTTTCTGGACAGCAGATATGTCTGAATCAGCTCATGAATATTCATGCCTTGACTTTATGGTGGGGGGGGGTTTGGGGGAAGGGTGTCCCACCTGTGACAGCACAGTAAAGAAAAGGGAGGGAGTGACGGAGCGTGACTGTGTGAGACAGAGGAAGAAGAGGATGAGGATGAAAGACAAAAAAACCTCACAAAAATCAAGGTAGCATAAAATGTGACTGAGCACATAAGCATAAAATAAATTAATAACTAAGCGCAGAAAATACTTCCCATATCTTTTGTTGTTAACGTTCAAGGCCATGTGTCCAATTACACAACTCTCTTATGAGCAAAGAACAAAACTAAAAAGATTCAAATAAATACATGAATCAAACAACATTAAAAACAGCTGATACAAATAGAAGGGTGGATTGTGCTGAACGCATTAGGTTTTGTGGGATGAATTATTGGCTGCAGAGTCATTGAAGCCACTGAAATTCAAGAGACACTAAGAAACCAAGCACTCAATATATAAGAAAAAGCCTTTTGAGATTTTTCAAAGTAATATATACAGTGTGGCCAAGTACAGGGATATCCTGGACGAAAACCTTCTCCAGAGTGCTCAGGACCTCAGACTGGGCCGAAGGTTTATCTTCCAACAAGACAATGACCCTAAGCACACAGCTAAAATAACGAAGGAGTGGTTTCACAACAACTCTGTGACTGTTCTTGAATGGCCCAGCCAGAGCCCTGACTTAAACCCAATTGAGCATCTCTGGAGCGACCTAAAAATGGCTGTCCACCAACGTTTACTATCCAACCTGACAGAACTGGAGAGGATCTGCAAGGAGGGATGGCAGAGGATCCCCAAATCCAGGTGTGAATAACTTGTTGCATCTTTCCCAAAAAGACTCATGGCTGTATTCGATCAAAAGGGTGCTTCTACTAAATACTGAGCAAAGGGTCTGAATATTTAGGACCATGTGATATTTCAGTTTTTTCTTTTTTAATAAATCTGCAAAAATGTCAACAATTCTGTGTTTTTCTGTCAATATGGGGTGCTGTGTGTACATTAATGAGGAAAAAAAATTAACTTAAATGATTTTAGCAAATGGCTGCAATATAACAAAGAGTGAAAAATTTAAGGGGGTCTGAATACTTTCCGTACCCACTGTATATAAGAAACAAATGAATAAACTACTGTTTAAAAGTTTGGATTTGTTAAGTTTTTTTATGTTTTTAAAACAAGTCTAAATAAATACAGTGAAAACAGCAATATTGTGATGGCTGCAGAGTCATTGAAGCCACTGAAATTCAAGAGACACTAAGAAACCAAGCACTCAATATATAAGAAAAAGCCTTTTGAGATTTTTCAAAGTAATATATATATAAGAAACAAATGAATAAACTACTGTTTAAAAGTTTGGATTTGTTAAGTTTTTTATGTTTTTAAAACAAGTCTCGTGTTCATCAAGGTTGCAGTTATTTGATTATAAATACAGTGAAAACAGCAATATTGTGAAATATTACTGCAATTCAAAACAACTCTTTTCTATATGAATATATTTTAATATGTAATTTATTCCTGTGATGCAAAGCTGAATTTTCAGCATCATTACTCCAGTCTTTGGTGTCGCATGATCCTTCAGAAATCATTTTAACATTTGTTAATCAATTAAACTTAAAATAAATTAAGAGCATTTATTTGAAACAGAAATCTTCTGTAAAATTGCAATGTCTTTATGGTCACTTTTGATCAATTTAACAAATTTTGTATTGTAAACAATTTTGATACTGTGTTGCCTCTCCACTTGATGTCCAATGTAAAATCTGGATTTTGAAGCAAAACCGGTAAAGAAACATCCTCTAAGCAGGTACGCAGAACATTCTTACACACTCCAATAGTGACTGTCATTTTACTGAGGAGGATGTAATTAACCTCTTTTGTTGGACCTGGAACAACATTCCTGTCAAACAAAACATTGTCCTAACCCTATTCCCAACCACAACTATTATCATTTCTTAAAATGAGAGGGAAATTAAATTATCTTCAGATCCCAAACTTAGTCCTAACTTAACTGTAACCCCTGAAATCTGATTGGTTAGTTCCAGGAAAAAAAAAAAAAAAAAAAAGAGTACTGTATGTTGATCCAGGAACATGTTCTGCTTGATAAAAATCATGGTCACCCAAACCCAATATTTCCTAAGCATGAATTCTTTATGTTTTTTGGACAAATATTTCCTTTGTCCTGAGATAAAATGAGTCATTTGTCCCATGCAGCTGCAACAATTGTGGAAAAGCAGCTCATTATACATGTACCAGATTTACTCCTCATGCATCTGCATTCAGACTTTAAGATGTTCTTGTGCAATCTCACTCCACCTTCTGAAAGCGGATAAGAGCTTTTCATTGTGGGAACAAGAAATCTGAGTCCAGGAAACTGGCCAAGCAGGAGTCATAAACAAGCACACAGAGAGAGGAGAATGTGTCAATTATACAGCCAGCTTGTTTCTCACTGTACTAACACACTAGGGGCTGAGTGTTTGAGTCCATGACCTGTCAGCACATGTAGACAGAAGTGTATCATGGGATGGGTTGGGGATAACACAACTTCTGCTTTCCAAAAGGCTTTCATCTGAATTCATTTCCTCTACAAAGAAGCCCTGTTGTTTTATCTGCCAGTTTCTGGTGTGTTCAATGCAAACCTAAGTGTAAGACAAAGCTCTGGCACTTCTAAATAATGTTTTAAACAGTCTGTTAAAACATCATAAACTGCCCCATTTAGCTGTAAAACAGGGTCATTAAAATGCCTAGTACTCTTAAACACTGACGGCTGACCCATGTGTAACTTTAGGCGGAAATCTCTCTTACCTTTGATAGACCTCCAACCTCCAGGTAGAAGCAGATGATAAAGACATTCCAGGTCACCCACAGCGCTGTCCACACAGTATACTGTCAAAAAGATGGACAATTCATTACTCCAACAATTCATTCCAATATTCAAACATAGGCTACACTGGTATGGTCACATTTACTGTTGCTCGATGAAACTTCCCAAATGTCCCAAAGCAGATTTCGCTCATGTTCAAGTTGATCACATGAATTTGCAGCACTGACTAACCTGAAAGCTGATTTGTTTGAAAGTGACTTCTGTGTGAGCTGTACTTTTTACACTATTGACAATGTATTTTGTTTGTCCCCTAAATTTCAATGAAATATCGCTAATGTGGCCACAGTATAAGAAACTTCTGTAAAAAATATGACACAAATGCACTTTGTTAATGTGAAAAGCCTAGAAACTTGACAGAAAAAGAAATTTTCTGCCAGGACATTATCCATTTTTCTATGGATTTTTTTCTTATACTGTATGTTACGATACATAACATACAACCTTAAAGAGATCGTTGACTGAAAATTAGAAATTTTGTTATTATTTACTCACCATCATGTCATTAGAAACCTATATGACTTTCTTTGTTTCTGCTTATGTTCATACAATGAAAGAGATCTAAAACAACTTTTAGACCCCATTGACTTTCATAGTATAGACAAAACATGTTCATCTCTTTTTTTGTGCTCCACAGAAGAATAAATGACTAAATATTCATATCACATCACATTATTTCAGTAAAACCATACAGGACACTCTTAAAAATAAAGGTGCTTAAAAGGTTATTCACAGCGATACCATAGAAGAACCAATTTTGGTTCCACAAAGAACCATTCAGTCAAAGGTTCTTTAAAGAACCATCTCTTTTTTACCTTTTTATAATCTGAAGAACCTTCTTTCTCCACAAAGAGCCTTTTGGGAAACAGAAAGGTTCTTCAGATGTTAAAGGTTCTTTATGGAACCATTTAAACAAAAAAAGGTTTTTCTTTGGCATCGTGAAGTATATATTAAAGTACCATGGTATTACCACATGATACTATCACTGTACCACTGTACTACCACATTGGACAACTTTTATTCAAGAGACAGCTGGCAACTACCCATCTAGAACAGGATCAAACTCAAGCCGTTCCAGTAGCAGTAACATCAGAGCTGTTGTATATGGGAAACAGAAGTCGAGTAGATGCTTGAAAGCATCCGCAGTGAGCTTGTTTGGTCTTGAGAAAAGCACATTTCTTTTACACAGGCTCTTATCGTTCATCTCCAGATTTGTATCTTTCTTTGTTCTGATTTTATCTTCTTTTTATAGCAGAACATCTCAATTGAATGGTCTCTTCCTAGTCGTTTGTACTGTTGTTTACCACACACAAACACAATCAATTAGGATTTTACGAACCTATAAATCCCATTGAAATGCTAATCTGAATTAGCGCTCCAACCTGAGCCGGCTGGTATATAAACTCCCAGAAAGGGAAAAAGAAATGAGCGTTCATTTTTGTCAATAGCACGAAGCAGATCGTTCTCATGGGGAGTTGAAAGAGAATACAGAAGTCTATGCTGCACAGTAGTAAAAATGGATCTCAGGTTTCCTGTCTGTGCCTTACGGAAGACCAGCTTGAGACGACTTTATAGAGCAATTTTCTCCAAACTGAAGAAGACTGTTTTCAAAACGCCCTCCACTGGGATTTCCTCCACAGATATACAAAATCAGAAGACTACTTTGTTTGAGGATTTTTCTATTTTGGACAGGTTAACTAAGTTTCTCACAAAGTTGAAAATGAAGCAAAGTTGCAAAAGTTTACAAGAGGCAAACTCCAACCACAGAAATTAAGATCCACGCACAAAGATGAAAACAAAGATGAACTGAAACCGTTACAGATCAAATAATTAACTTTTAAAGGGGTGCTATTATGATTTTTCACTTTTTCAACTTTAGTTAATCGGTAATGTTGCTGTTTGAGCATAAAAATTTCTGCGAAGTTACAAAGTTTAAAGTTCCCTTCAAAATGAGATTTTATTTAATAGAAATCACTTTTTAAAAACTACAACGAACGACTCGTTTGGACTACAACATATATATTCCGGGATCTGTGATATCACAAATATCGACGAATGGGACGAGACCTGGTCGAGCTGCACTAGAGAAGGCAACGAGTGTTATCACTATGTCGGAGACATGCTAGCTTTCCCAAGACAGACGAACTTAGAGTGGTTACAATCATCCGGGTTTAAATCGTGCTCAAATTGATTTGATTTTGACGCAATATTTACACTGAAGTTCGCAGGCGGCTATGGTAAGGGGCATGACATTTCCCAACAAGGCGCCGGGTGGAGCCAATCACAGCACACACTGGCCCAGCTAACCAATCACAACACACACTGGCCCAGCTAACCAATCACAGCACATTTCGTATTTCAGAAGGCGGGCCTTCATTTGATACAGGAACTATTCGAGCCATCAACTATTCATGCCAGACTGGGGAGAGAGGTGTTGTAATAATGTAAAATATGTAAAAAATAATGTGTTTTTCGAACAACCTAGTATGAGAGCCTGTTTTAGTACACCCCCAAAACAAAATCAAGACTTTGTAAAAGAGCATAATAGGACCCCTTTAAACTATATCATTTAATGTAAGTGCTTTAACAACAATATGAGCTTCATATTTCTGTTCATAAACTCAAAGATTCAGTTAACCCATTGACTTCCATTATTGTAAATTACACTTTTTTTTCTCAAATTTAAGGGACAGGTCAAGTTGTGTTTCACTCAGAATACTCCTTTAAAGTTAAAACTGGCTGTTTGTTTGACAGGACACCGTATCCATTTATGACAAAAAAATAAAAATACAAGCAGGTCAGCAAGACTAAGGCTTTAATATGTTTCTCTCTCAGAAGATGAACGTCTTGAAGGGAAACGATGCACCTCAGACAGCATGATTCACATGTCAAATCAGCATTATGTGGTGACTGGGGTCATTTTAAGCTGCTGTGAAGCAGAATGAGTCTTTATAACACATGACAGGGACACAAGCCTGAGCAATACTCCTCACCATTCCCAGGAGTCTCAGCACCGCAAGTCTTGTCTCCAGGCTCATCTATCGGTCTTCAACACTTTCTCACGCCTTTGTCTATTCTTGGCTTCTCGACTTTTTGTCACTTTGATTAGCTTAATATTTCTTCTCTATTTCTTCTCTGTGAGAATTTTGTGTTTGTATTGAATTATCATCCCATTTTGGTGTAATCAAATGTGTAAATCTAACGTGTAATGAGCAACTCAGTGTTATTAAGAGTATTACTGATAAAGTCCAGTGCAAAATAATTGATAATTAAGATGTTACTGTGTACTCCCATTCAATGGCTTCAGAGTTTTATACACATTAGAGGTAAAATTATTCAAAAATGTATGTCTTAAAGACTTCGTTATGTGGCTTGTAACCCATGTTTGTTATATTTTGAGGCTATAGATACAATGTCTACACTGAATGCAAATGTAAGTGACTTTAGATAAAAAGTGTATTTATATGCTCATGTACTTCTAAAAGTTTACTAAATACATATTTAGCAGATATTCCCAATTTAATATTTACAGTTTTTCTATTTCTGGCAATAAGACCAAAATGTCAATAACTCATCTTCTCAGTTTTATGTCTTATTATCTTTATATCAATTTCAATGCTATCAAGAATGAAAATGCCCCTAATATTAGCAAAACACTATAGCAGAATGCATATGAAAATAATGCAAATAATAATTAGAATGGAATACTAACTTAGTTTTTAGAGCATGATGAGCAATACACGATGTATATTTTAATAGTTAGTGGAAAAACTGCATTTTGCAATGATAAAAGTTAGAAACAACAGTATTCACAGACGTTATGTTTCTCACAGCGTCTAGTTACCATCTTTGAATAAATAAATAAAAGTAACCATATTTAATTCCATTTTATAAAAAAAATTATATGACTTCTGACAGTCTGATTAAATAATAAATCAAAATAGATATTTTACTGTGGCTGATGTTACTTCTAGCTCATTTACACAATATACACATTTTGGCAAATTTAGTTGGCCATCTCGTTTTTCGAAGCATGCAGAAAATGTGCAAACTGTGCACAGTATGTTACATTCAGATATGAATTATAAATTATAATGTAGCAATAATAAGAATAGTCTGTGATGCTATTTCGAACATAGCCATGATGTAAACGGAAGACTCTTGTTATAAAAAATAAAATAAAATCTGTATGAATATTTAAAAAATCCCAAAATAGCTTGCTTCCCGTCTCATCAACTGAACTAAAGGCTTCATAATCCTGTTGAAGTTGAAGTGAAGCTGCATCATGGATTGACCCAGTGTGGAACTGAAGGGAGCTGGACTCTAATCATTTAATTCATGGTAATTAGTTGCAGATTTAGGGGATTAAAATGCCATACAATGTGTCAAAGTATAAGACTAGTCCAGTGTCTGCAGGGCTGTATGACAGAGTCTATTATCAGCAAAGGGCTGCATTCAATTCTGCTTCAGAGGCCTGCTGTCTTTGATCAACAGTAAGCAGATTTGCATGTGCCGCAAACACAATTTGCATATAAGCATTTCTAAAACAGTCTGACATAAAGAAACGGATCCAAACTGACGCTGTTATTAAACAGATTTTTAGCTAGCATGGTTGGAGAAACCTATCATAATCTGTCAAGAACATGTCTGGGTCATATTTCAGAATGAACAAAATGAAATATTTTGGGGCATTTTTTTGTGCATATTGCATTTTGTGATTATTTTGTGACACTTCCTATTATCTTAACGCAAAAAAACATTTTTTGTAATTAGTTTTATTTATTTTATTTACGTTACAAGATTTATTATAATGTATGGAAGGCCATTTCTGCCACAGAATAACAAAAAGGTAATTGCAACTTTTTATCTCACAATTATGACTTTATTCTCAATGTTCTTTTTTTCCCACCACAGAATAAAAAATAAAAGGTAATTGTCATTTTAATTTCACAATTCTGTTTTTTTCCTCTCAATTGTGAGTTTATATCTCACAGTTATGAGTTATATACTCACAATTCTGAGATAACACATCTGAATTCAGAGATATAACCTTGTAAGAAAAATTACTTTTTTATTCCATGGCAGAAACAAGCTTCCATATTCATGAGATGAGAATCTAATGAGAATGACAACTGAGAAAAATCAAAACTTAATTTCTTCCATTTTAATTTTGGTGATTAAAATGTGACCCAAACAGTTTTTGAGAGATTTACAAGGTCATCATAGTAAAGATGAATTTAAAGCAGCACTTACCACCACAATGTAGCGAGGTCTATATTGAATGGTGCCAAACAAGCCCAGGATGACAACAAGGATGTGGAAGAAGTTTGCAAGGATAGGAGCCCACTGGTAGCCCAAGAAATCAAACACCTGCCTCTCTAATGCCACCATCTGAGAGAGAGAAAGAGACGAGAGGACATACTGTATATTTAGATGAATGATTCAGATGAGGATCGATTTGGAATAAAGGTTTAAAGCATGTTGTGACAGCTAATTTGCATGATCATTTTCCTTTTAGTCTTTGATTATTTCAGTTGGAGGACTATCAAAGGATTTTTGACAATAGATTTTTGTCAAACTCTTAAACTGCAAAACACTTTTTGCAAGAACCAGAACAACAGAACATCTTAGTAATGATTCTTTCACATTCAGAAGATCTGTAAAATAACAACACTGTAGTAGCAACACCTTTCAAAACTTCAATTATTGTCACACATTTGGAGCCAGTGGAAAAAGAAGCCTGATCTATTAAAAATGACATATGTACAATTATATCTGTATCTTACAGGATTTTACTGTAACTACACTTACGTCTACAGTAGTTGTGGTGCCAGAGTTTTTTTTTTTAATAAGCAAGTTAATGCAAAGAAATACCACGTTTTCTTATTATTGACTATTTCCTAAGAGAACTCTCTCCAAACACACTTTACCTGGTTCTAAAGGATGTCCTCTGAATAAAAAAAACCCCACTTGTTTTATAATCAAGCATCTTTAAGTGGCTCTTAAAACTCCTCACACATCAAACAACTTGTCTTTATCATTCTAGCATGCATTTACTCAAGAGTGTATCGACATAGTCCACTAATGTGTGGAACACAAGGGTGGTGATTCGCCGACAGGTCCCTGTGTCCCGCCGCCTCCTCCTGCGAGACTCGCTGTAAAGGGACGATTAATGAGAATTCAGTGAGAGTATGCAAAGAAATACCACGTTTTCTTATCATTGACTATTTCCTAAGAGAACTCTCTCCAAACACACTTTACCTGGTTCTAAAGGATGTCCTCTGAATAAAAAAACCCCCACTTGTTTTATAATCAAGCATCTTTAAGTGGCTCTTAAAACTCCTCACACATCAAACAACTTGTCTTTATCATTCTAGCATGCATTTACTCAAGAGTGTATCGATATAGTCCACTAATGTGTGGAACACAAGGGTGGTGATTCGCCGACAGGTCCCTGTGTCCCGCCGCCTCCTCCTGTGAGACTCGCTGTAAAGGGACGATTAATGAGAATTCAGTGAGAGTGGTGCGTGTTGTGAGCTGGCGGGCCGTTGACTGCATACTGTGAGATGATGAAAGAGGAAAAGACATGGAAACCTGCACCGCTTGCAAAAGGAAATAATGTTGTGTGATAGATGGTAATGAAATGGAAATGTTAATGTCGGTCTAATTAAACACCCCCGTTTCAAAATTTTATTGAATTCCACTCTTTCTGCACTCATGAATGCCAATTAAATGTCAAATAGAACGACATTGTACACTTGTACACTTTTAAAAAATAAAGTTTTTTTTTTTTTTTTTGCCATTTGTGGTTCCATTTATGGAATCTTTCCATTCCACAAAAATGTTCTTTATATTATAAATAAAAAGGTTCTTTAGAGTATGCAAATGTTCTTAACACTAAGAAACAAACTGATCTTTTAAGAACTGTTTACTGAAAAGTTATCAGGGGAACCATAATTGGTTCTTCTATGGCTTTTGCTGTGAAAATCACTTTTTGTAATCTTGGCTTTTAAGAGTGTTGGAGAAATAGAGATGACTACAGTAACTTCAGTGAGTTTGCCTACTACTTAAAGGCTCTTGGGTTTAAGTGAATAGTTCACACATAGATGAAAATTCTGTCATCATTTACTAACCCTCATGTCATTCTAAACCTGACTTTCTTTTGTGGAATACAAAAAAAAGATGTTTTGAAGAAGGGACACAAAAATGTAAGTCATAAGCCGGGTTTCCATCCAAAGTTGCAAATTTAACTTGCCCGCAAAATTGGAATATCCAGCCTGATCTCACGGCAATTCGTACATATTTTACGAGGTGGCTAATTCGTACGAATTCGTACGACCTCACTCATACAAATTCATACGATTTTTTGCTAAATCGTACATATTTAAGAGTTGTACAATTCGTATGAATTTGTACGGATGACCTACACCTAACCCCACCCCTAAACCTACCCGTCATTGGGGTCTAGACAAATCATACAAAATCATACGAGTGAGGTGGTCGTGCGAATTCATTCGAATTAGCCACCTCGTAAAATATGTACGAATTGGTTGTGAGATAGTGTTGTAATATCGCATAAAACATTTGCAAACAAGCACCGTTTCCATCCAACGAGTCAAAGAGAACATAATCGTCACTTCCTGATAAACTGGCACTATAATAATTAAGTAGGAGAAGCTACTGAATATAATAATTTTCCTATATAATAACTTGCACCTCAGAACGAGCAGACGAAATACACCAAATGCGGTTAATGCTTTCTGAGGTGGATGCCTGCTGTTTGGGAACGCAGTCGTGTAACAGTTCTGGGAGGCAATTATACAGAAATACTTTGATGACAAACATTGCTCTGGCATTTCCGAATGACCATAACAACATTCCAGATGCTGTGGAACAAGATCGGTCCGCTGGTTAGTCAGGATTTGCCGTCCCTTAGCACAAAGTCACATGATTTTTTTGATGTGCTTGGAGGAATTTATTCGCAAAATGCATTTCCATCTCCCATTATTCGGATTAACCCTTTTTCGCACAAGTCAAAAACCACCTCAAGCGAGCATAAAAACTTGCGAATTAAGGCATTTTTATTCAAAATTCAACATTTCCTTCACTCGTTTCTGATGCGATACTTCAAAATGCGTATAAAAGCAGGGTGATGAAAACATAGCTATAGTTGACTGAAAAGTGGGCCTGTTTTTACTCTTGACTCTCTCATTTGTGCCATTGCACACTGAAACATGGTGTGTGAAGATAACATAGCTGTCTTATAACTGATCATGATGTGCCAAGTATGAATATGTGAAAATGTAAATGAGATTTAAAGGGTTAGTTCACCCAAAAATGAAAATTCTGTCACTTTCATGTCATTCCAAACCCGTAAGACGTTCATTCATCTTCTGAACACAAATTAAGATATTTTTGATGAAATCCGAGAGCTTTCTGACCCTGCATAGACAGCAACATAACTAACATGTTCAAGGCCCAGAAAGGTAGTAAGGACATCGTTAAAATAGTCCATGTGACATCAGTAGGTCAACCTTAATTTTATGAAGCTACGAGAATGGTTTTTGTGTGCAAAGAAAACAAAAATAACAACTATATTCAACAATTTCTTCTCTTCCATGTCAGTCTTCGACGCGCATTCACAACAGTACCGTGACACATATTATTTTAGTTTTCTTTGTGCACAAAACGTATTCTCATAGCTTATATGGATCCGCACGTCTCACGTCTCGTCAGCCCCGTAACAATAACATTAGGGTTGAACCACTCATGTCACATGGACTATTTTAACGATGTCCTTACTACCTTTCCGGGCTTGGGAACGTTTCAGTTGCGTTGCTGTCTATGCAGGGTCAGAAAGCTCTCGGATTTCATCATAACATTTGTGTAGATGAACAAAGGTCTTATGGGTTTGGAATTAAATGCGGGTGAGTAATTAATGACAGAATTTTTAATTTCATTCTTCATTTTCTTTATGCCACATGCAATTCTTTTTTATTCCATTTCTTTTTGGGGTGAAATATGGCATGTCTTTGTTTGATTTATCTATCTGAGGAGCCCGGTCTCATGAAAATGCGAATAAATAGTACGCCAAATAAAAACGAAAACTCGTGGTATTGATACGCAAAAATGGACTTTGGCGTGCATATGATACGCATGTGTTTGGCGTGCATATAATACGCAAGTTTTCGCGTGCATATGATACGAAATTTGTTGGCATGCATATTATACGCAGTTTTCGCGTACGTATGATACGCATCTACCCCACAACCCTAAACCTACCCATTGCGTAGCATATACACGCCAAAGTCCATTTTTGCGTATCAATACCACAAGTTTTTGTTTTTATTTTGCATACTATTTATATGCACTTTCATGAGATCGGGTTGATCTGAGATAAGCCAATATAGTCAGCATAACACAAAAACATGTATTCACTGATTTGCTTCATATGATTCATTAGAAAGATTTGTCTTGTTCCATTAAAAGCATAAGTTCAGTCACACAGTATGGATATTTCAGCAGTCACTTCATATTTCCATCATTACAACATTATCAAGCTGCTTCTGGGCCAGCTCCATGTTTTAGCACATACTTCATGTATTTGGGGAAAAACCCTGAGAAGTCTAACAGTGTAATTTTAAGCCCTTTACGTACACAAAGTTACAAAAGACCAAGCACCACTGGACCGCTGAAAGCCTTAGTGACTTCAGCCAAAAAGAAAAATTAAGATATGGAGCAAGTTGTTACATTTTGCAGAACAAGACCAATTAAAAACCCTATATTCCCAATCCAACTTTCATTTCATGTTGACTAGGTTCCACTATTTCACATTTAGCACTGATTTTTAGTGAGCAGACTCTCTCTCGCCAGTGAGAAATACGGAATATTGACCACTATCCAAATGTAACATTCACAACCTAATGGCGTCCTAGTTTCCCGCCAGAGAGAGAGAAATCAAATCAACTCTAACGACACACAGGAGGATAACACAACCGGACGACTGATAGCTTTAGTAACCGTTTGAGAAGCCAAAATTGGGAAAGACTGTTATTGGTGTGTGCTGGAATTAGGCTAATCAGGACTTTGGCAGGTGGTGTGATTGTGCTTGTGGAGTTTTGGAACAGTTTCAGTGCTGGAGTGTGATTTCTGTCCAGGCTGTTGAGAAGTGTGTTGGGTTAGGTTTTGGGGTCGTCCTGGCGTACCAACAGATTAATGGAAGAAAATGTGGTCAGGTCAGCTGGGACTGAGGGTACAGATCTCAAACTAATTGAGATGTCAGACTGGAGAGCTTCAGGTTTAGACTTCACTGCACGACAAAATCCAGATATGAAGACCTTAATGCAGCTGATAGTGAGTCTACAGGCTTAAATGATAAGTACGATTTTTTTTCTAGCTTTGTATTGTTACAGTGTTGGTAGTATATGTATAAACAACGTGCACCCAGATCTACTGGTTTATTTGTCAGAAAAAAAAGTCTGCTGGCTGAAACAAAAAACACGTGATTTTTTTTGTGTGTTATCAGTTTGGATTGTTTTGTTAAAACTACAGATCAAACTTCTGCATGTTTTATTCCGCCCACAGACATTCAGATCAATGGAGGGCCAAAATCAGAAGTACATTATTGGTGTTGAAGTTTTCTCTAGTCATGTAGCACCAATTTCAGGGGAAAAAATCAATTTCTACTGCATAGACAGCCAAGTTGTAGTATTTGCCCAGTGGTGAATTACCCATTTAAAGCCTGTTCACACAAAGTCTGATGCTACTACATGAAACATGGAGGAGCAAAATGTTTTCAAAATATTTTTGTACCAAAATGTTAATAAGCATAAAAATACATACATTGGAGACCTGCCAGTACCAAGACTCGAACCTCTAACCTTTGGGTTACAAGTTCGACTCACATTTCAAAAACATGTATTCTCCATATCCAGTCCTATGCAAAGCATGCTGGGAACTAGAAATCCACTACCTAAATTCCAACGTTTTTTTTCCAAAGAGTTACTACAACTTAACACTGAAATTTGAGTTTAACTTCCACACAATATTAATTTAATGTAATGAAAAACATTATGTCAACTGAACTCAAAATTTCTAACTTGTAACCATGCATTTATTGAAGTTGTGGTAAAAGGTCTCCTGAATTACTTTTTAGAGCAGTTGTTTTTGCAGCTGATCTTACTGCATATGCATTTGAAGGAGTTTCCCTTTCAGAAGCTACATTTATAGAATGACAGTATTTAAATGAATCACGCAAGGTGATTTATAAGGTTTGCACCATTATTTAACACCTAGAAAAAGCATTTCCTTAACTATTTTTGACAAGTTAGAAAGGATGTTGTTTGACACAACCATTGAGGAATTTTAACCAAAGTATGTTACAGACATTTCATGAAGACCCTAAAGAATCATACACTCTTAAATATAAAGGTGCTTCACGATGACATAGAAGAACCTTTTTTGTTTAAATGGTTCCAAAAAGAACCTTTAACATCTGAAGAACCTTTCTTCAGATAATAAAAAGGTAAGAAAGAGATGGTTCTTTAAATAACCTTTGACTGAATGTAATGTAAGCACCTTTATTTTTAAGAGTTTACCAACTTGTGGAAAATGATCTGATGTCCCCTTTACATTTTTCATCTAAAATTTGTATTGTATTTCAGATTTATTTAAAACATTTTAGTTAACAAATGGCCTTCCACAGATGTGTGCAAATGTAAACAAGTGTACAGTAGATTACATAATACAAAGTGCTGTAACAATCACACATGACAGTTGTGACTGAACATAGAGTTTACTTCGTTCTCACTAACCAACTTTAATGGCTGAACAGAAACCTCTAGAAAGTGTGAAAGCAATAGAAGCGGAGAGATGGCATGTTTAATGTTTCACGCATGCAAACAGCTAATGATGAAGGAGAACGCACTCTCTTTCTCTCTCTCCTTGACTTGTGGGACTCATTAACACATGCAGGAATGGCTGAATGCTTTTAGAGGCTGAAAGATGAAGCAGAGGTTCCTGGCAAAGTATTCCAATCTCCATCATATCAGATTCACTCCCGCTCCGTAAACCAGTCATTTTCCCCTAGATTAGCTTCAGCTAGCCCACAAATCAACTTGTGTAATGCACATTTTTTGTCCCTGATCGATTACCACGAGGCCAGGATCCACTGCGGTAATCATCTGTTTAAATCATCTGTTTAAATTGGAGCTAATCCCATAAAGAGTGTGTGTAATCCTTTAAATAATTTGGAGAAGATGTTACGGGTGTGTCAGCGGGGGTGAAGTTGGGAACAAAGTCCAATAAGAGAAGGAAAGAAGTTTTCCATTTCTCTAAAGCCTAAGTATCATAATCAAAAGAGCTTTTGTTCACCTCTAATAAATCCACACAGCTACTTAGTACACATTGGGGAGAGAAATCTTATTATATAACCTTATTTTATACAGCAAGGATGAATTAAATTGATCAAAAGTGACAGTAAAGACATTTACAACGTTACAAAAGATTCCTATTTCAAATAAATGATGGTTTCCACAAAATTATTAATCAGCACAACTGTTTTCAGCATTGGTCATAATGAATGTTTCTTGAGCAGCAAATCAGCATATTAGACTGATTTCTGAAGAATCATGTGACACTGAAGACTGGAGTAATGATGCTGAAAATTCAGCGTTGCATCACAGAAATACATTACATTTTAAAATATATTCAAACAGGAAACATTTGCTTTAAGTTGTAATAATATTTCACAATATTTTACTGTATTTTTGATCAAATAAATGCAGCTTCAGTAAGCATAATAGACTGCTTTCAAAATCATTTAAAAAACAAATTTTTTCACAATAATGAATATTCCATTATTCTTAATCAACTTTTTTACAAACAACATATTGCTTTCATTTGACCCATACAGCCTAAATGGATATTGAACGTTTTTCATTGAGAAAATAGCATGAGAAGTATAGTTGTATACTATTCCAAAACAAAGCTATCCATGCACACACACCACCCTCTGTGTTTCTGAATGATAGCAAGGGTGTGATTTCTGGCCCATGACCTATGACTATCCATCCATCCATCCATTCCCCTCTCCCTCCTTCCTGACCCACATCAGAGAGATCAGCCAAACCCTTGGGGAGGTCACCTCTTTTTCTGCCCCATTCTTCCTACTGATAAAGAGGTGGCTGTTTTCCATCCTTGATAACAAGCCTGCTGTACAAACATCACTCAGACAGAGATAAAAGCAGAACATCTGAACAATTCACAGTCATTCCCTAACCCTCCATTTTTAAACTTTCCCCTAGCTGGAAATACCCCATTAAGTAATTTCTACCTCAGTCTCAGGCTGCCTGCCTCAGACTGCATATTGATGCATATTGCACATAAAAATAGCAAGAGCTGGCTGAAATCACCAGCTCCAATCTGATTGGCTGGCTTTACACAACTTGTGGAATTAAGAGCACCAGTGTCAGAAAAAAAAAGAAGCTTAGGGGGAAAAAAATGTGAAAACAAAAAAAGAAAAGGGCCCCTGAAATGCGCAGGCAAACAATATTGCTGTATTGAATTTGCAACATCTGCCAACCCATGAACAGAACGTTTTAAAACTAAATATTTAAAGTTAATGAACTGCAGTCGGTCGCTTTACATGTTGTTCAGACAGTCTCTGTGGTTTTGGATCAAAATAAACTACAGTTTAAAGGGATAGTTCCCCAAAAAATGACAATTCTGTCATCGTTTACTTACCATCAAGATTTTCCAAACCTGTATGAGGTTCTTTCTTCTGTTGAACACAAAAGAAGATATTTTGAAGAAAGTTGGTAACCAAACAGTTGCTAGTCCCAATTGACCATTCACAAATAGCCGCCCACCCTTAGTTACTGTTGCTATCTCCGATACGGTAGCACATAATAGGCTTGTTCAACTTCATGCGGCGCCGCAAAGATCGGCTGCCGCCTGACAAAAGCAATGCATTCTGGTTAGAAAATTTGTCCAGCTTTGATCGGCTCTGCAGCTGCCTTATGATCACATGTGCCATCAAAGTACCGCGAGAGCAAAACGAGAACAGCCGCCGAGGTCAGGCGCTGCAGATGCTCAAAATCGGCTGCGAGAGCCTTGTTGACGACACACTTTATTCTCATTGGTTAGATTCTGCGATGACAAGCACGACTAACACAAAAGAAGATATTTTGAAGAAAGTTGGTAACCAAACAGTTGCTAGTCCCAATTGACCATTCACAAATAGCCGCCCACCCTTAGTTACTGTTGCTATCTCCGATACGGTAGCACATAATAGGCTTGTTCAACTTCATGCGGCGCCGCAAAGATCGGCTGCCGCCTGACAAAAGCAATGCATTCTGGTTAGAAAATTTGTCCAGCTTTGATCGGCTCTGCAGCTGCCTTATGATCACATGTGCCATCAAAGTACCGCGAGAGCAAAACGAGAACAGCCGCCGAGGTCAGGCGCTGCAGATGCTCAAAATCGGCTGCGAGAGCCTTGTTGACGACACACTTTATTCTCATTGGTTAGATTCTGCGATGACAAGCACGACTTGTGTTGCGTGTTTATTCTAACAATTAAATTCCAATAATGCTCACAAATCTGTGTTTTTATACCAGTAAAGCTTTTTTAGTGTAGTCGCATTGTTAAATTGAGTCACATTTATCAAAAAACACTGACAAATGCATATATACCCCCACTTTATTGGTATTTAAATAGTTTATGTTGAACTTTATTCATAAACAGATGCCGCTGTATTAAGCAGTATATAAAACGTGTTTCTGTTGCTCATGAAATCGTTTCTGAAACAACACATTTTTTGAGAAATATTGCATTTATTTCACTTCCTCTGTGATAGAGTATGCAAACACCATGCAAGCATCACTACCGGGAGCAGAAAGTGACCGACTTGAGCGGCTACTCTCGCCAGCCGGTGGCAGGCTAGTGTAGTTCATCTCGAACAAGCCTAATATCTGCGTTCTGATTGGTCAGATCGCCTGTCAATCAAGTTCCCTGCGAACGGTCAATTGACTTCCATGTTTGGTTACCCATATTCTTTTGTATTCAACAGATGAAAGAAACTCAACGTGAATGTGATTAATTGACAGAAATTTCATTTTTGGATCAACTATCCCTTTAACAAACGACAATTGACACAAATGACAATTAGATGCCTTCAAAAACCAGAAAGCATCTGAACAGTGAGTGCTTTCATTTTATACACTAATATTGCTGTTCTGAACTAGATCTGTGGGAATTACTTCAAACGCAAAGAAAAATGACAAAATTATTTTTTATTTCACAGACTATAATAACACTGGGAAAAAACTATTGTAATACATTCCCTTTGAAACTAAATGCTACAATTGCATTTTTTCTCCAAGCCACAGCAAAACTGCAACAGCTGCCAGGATGTTTTTCATGAAAGTGTGTTGTAATTAAGTCCCTGTGGCATTCATCATTGTAAAATCCATCATAATTCATCTTTATTTGCAGTAATTAACTGCTCTAATCACAGTCAGCTGTCCAGTTGATAAAGCCGTTAATTAGAACATCACAATGTGCGATTACAGCTTGAACAACACAGTCAGCAGCTTTCAGCCAGTGAATTGTGTTCAGACCTGTGAACTCTAAGCTAATGAACATTAATGATATACTGACAAACATCTCTGCACTGAGGAGTTTTGCATATAAAAGACTAACACATACATCCAGTAACAGTAACATAGTGGGGGCTTGTTTAATGCTGTTAGTAAAGCCATCTATCCACGATGTGCATTGCATATACAAACATGCTCTCTCCCTTTCAAGCCCCAGCACATGGAGGATTTACACAGTTCAGTGATCTCAGGGTCAGCAGGAAATCAATGAAGAACTGAACGAGCTGAAATGATAATGGATGTGCATCTGGAGGCCTGGAGATGTCTACAGGCTGTTTAGTTTCACATAACCAGACCTTTGACTATCAGCATAAGGTCTGGTCCACATTGCAGACAAGACTTGTGCATTTATACAGAAACAGACAATCTGACATACAAAGGTCTGTTCACACCAAAAAAACATAACTATATTGGCGTCTACACCAAGTGACAAAAATATTCTGTTTATTATAAGCGCACTGCAGTCTTTTAATGCTTGAGCTCATTAAAGTCTCTTTTGGCAATTCTGATTGGCTTGCATGGTTTTTATAGATCTGAATATGAGCTTGTTTATTCGCTACTAAGTGCCTCAGACAAAGCTCTGAGTATCTTTCTCAAAAACACATTAAATAACACTTAGGGCATGTTTACACAACAATGATGTACTAAAAACAGAATTTTTTTTCCTTTGCATTTTTGAACATTTTCGTGTACAGCCGACAAAATTATCAAAACGATCTCCATTCACATAGATCCACGAAAACAAAAACCCTGTATTATGCATGCCAGGCCAGTAGTTGACAACGTCACTTTGTAAAATACACTATGCATCTGCGCACATAACTATAGACTGAACACATAATTCGTATGCATCACCGTTTTCACAAATATGATTTTTTGTAGTTCACATGGAGATGAGAACGGTATTGTTTTCAAAAACTTGCACGTCGAAACCCCTTTTCAAAAGTTGGTGTTTTCAGGCTACCAAAATGTTGTGTAAGTGAACGGACAAAACACAAAGTTTAAGTCAGGTTTTAAAGTCTGGACTGTGTCATGTAAATGCCCATTAATCTATTTTTTACTCTCCTCATCCAGTTTCACACAAGGCATGCTGCCTTTTCAGTTTCAACAATGCTACGTTAACAAAAAATATTGTAAGTAGCAGTCCAAACACAAACTGATTAACTAAAGTTATAAAGTCCTCTGTCTAACTGCACACAATGAAGTTATTTTAAATAAGCACATTTAACAAGCAGCAGATTTTTTTTTCACTTTTTTCAGCAGTTTAACAATTCAGAGGGATAAATCTGCACTGATCTGAATGTTCTTATTTATCATCATCACTTCACTTAACTGTATGCCCCTCCTCCTCGTTTTGCATATTAAAACCATATCCTTCACAATAGCTTGATTTCTGCTGCATAATTTTGGGGGGTTGCTATGGGAACCACTCCACTGGACAGCTCATAAAGGTACTTATATGGAGAGAGAGCACTCTGATCTCTGCATTCATATTTATAATTGGTCGTTTAACAGTGAATGTGAGACGAGGAGGAGCGGAAAGTCAGTACACTCCACCCCCTGTTCCTCTCTAAGTCCCCCGGCACATACGATAAATCACACTCTACAATCAATAATTCACACATGCTCAAGGAGTGGGAGGAGGTCAAAGAGACAATTAGAGACAGACTCAGATAAAGAGAGGAGCATGTGGAGAGACAATGGTGACTAGGGGTTCTCCCGTACATTTGAATGGTAATAGTGGTTTTTTTTTTTGGTATTTAGTATTCTAGCATAACCACTCAAAACTCTGTCTCTCAATATCTCTATTCTGAAGAACTTTCTACAATTTAAAAACCCATCTGAGGCATTTCCTCTTCAAACAGGAAGTTTGGGCGGGTCATATCAAAGGGCACATCTTATTTAAAGTAGCCAGTAGGGTTTAGTTCATCACAGCCATTAAACATAGGTGCATTGAAATTGTAAACTGATGTCTGAGCAGTTACATTTCATGAGGAACAAACTTTGCTACAAAATATGAAGTCTGCATTTTCTGTCTATATGCGAATGAGCAGAACCGTTTCATCTGTATGAGGACATGAACAAATAAACTTCATCTCCAGAGCTGCTCTGAGAGTCACTTCACCAGCATTTCACCATTTGATGAAAACACATAGAAACTCAAAGGTCTTCACTATAACGCGCCAAAATAAAAACTTGAATTTACTTGAAGAAATTATGAAATAATCCTTTTATACAATAAAAAGTAACTCTCAATATTAATAATGAATTGTATTACTATTATTAAAACATTATTTAAGGAATCACACAATATCAACATTTTTAAATGGTAAACCTGAATCGTGAAACATTTTTAGCAAAAATAAAAGAAACTGTTACATTTCCACTGGATCACATTTTTATAGATGAAATAATTTTTCATGCATGTTTCACGCATCCATTTGATCACCACCGTTTTTTATATTAAATATGTATTCAATCATAAAACACAGAATCCAGTTAAAATTACATCAGACAACTCAGAATTTCTGAAAAGATTAAACATTTCACTGGGTACTATTATGTTAAAATGGATATGAATACAAAATTGTATGAATTCAATAAATAGTCGTTTGACTAATAAAACTTAAAGGCCACCTGTTATGCAAAATTCACTTCTGCATATTGTTTGGACATAAATGTGTGTTGGCAGTGTTTGTACACAACCACCATATAATTATAAAAATCCACCTGCTCCTTTTTTGTAATCTCCATATATCATTAGCAGTGTCTCAGAGCAAGCCGATCACAGAATCTGTAAAGTGTGACATCTCATTTTACAGGCCCCACCCACGAGTGTTGATTGACACTGCCGTAATCTAGTCAAGACCCCGCCCTGAGTGAGCCGCACACAATCCGCCATGTTCTAGAGTGTTTAAAAGCAGCATTCAAGTAAGAAATGTCTTCTTATTACAGCTACATAAGTTATTCAGTCCAGAGCAGTGAGTGACTTTATGCTTTTATTCTATTGTTTGGGGCATATTAATAGCATAGACAGCAGTATAGGTACTGTATATTATGCTGCTGTCATTTAATACACAGATTTCATATAAACATGCAATTTCTTTCCTAGATGTTTACCTTCACAAACATAACCGACTGTGTTTTTGTTACTTATGCATGTTTTTGACAAACTCGTGTGTGATAGAGAACTTAGTTTAGCAACCCTCTACGGACACCTTGGCAATTGAAATGCCATTGCTAGTAAATTTTTTTGTTTACTCACCAGACTGAAATACTATACTATACATATATACATATATATATATAAAGTTATGCCATTTTACAAACATATATAATGTTTGTAAAATGGAACAGCTTTTTAAATATCTGAAAGTACACTCTTAATATCATTCAGTCAAGCATTATAATATGATAATCAAGTATTATTTAATAATAGAAGTTTAGTAATTATAATTAAACCTTGGTAACCATGAACTTAGGACTGGTGCTGGTGCTTTTTTTTGGTCATTCAGTGTTCCTGTAAAAAAAACAACAAACAATAATACTGATAAGATATTATTATTATTATTACTATTACTAGTATACGAATTCTACTAATAAGAACAATATAAAACGCACCAAGGATTAATGAGCTTGAGTGACTTTATGCTTTTATTCTATTGTTTGGGGCATATTAATAGCATAGACAGCAGTATAGGTACTGTATATTATGCTGCTGTCATTTAATACACAGATTTCATATAAACATGCAATTTCTTTCCTAGATGTTTACCTTCACAAACATAACCGACTGTGTTTTTGTTACTTATGCATGTTTTTGACAAACTCGTGTGTGATAGAGAACTTAGTTTAGCAACCCTCTACGGACATTAATGAGCTACTGGATTCATGAATATTAATCAGGTTGTGTGCGTTTGCTCGAACTGATTTGCTGAAATCAAATCAGGGACGATAATATGTGAGCACCAGCCAATGAGATTGTCGTTTGATCATTAGTTCCGCCTACTACAGGAAAACCCGGCAGTTCTTAAAAGCTGAAGAATTCCAAAGGAACTCTGTTATTTTTACAGGAAAGTACAACAAAGTATATCATTTACATGTAGCGCATCAATTCTGCATGTTATGTAAGACTCTCGCTCGCTCTCGATCTTTGCCCATGTGAGAGAAAGCGATGGCGAGTCGTGCGCCTTCACACTAGAGTTTACGTTACGCCAAATACACAAACACAGGTGCGCTGCGCATCCATTCAGATGAACTGAAAAATATCACAGCTCGCTTGACGGAGAGTGAAACTCTGAAGCGCTCAGTCAGAGTGTTCTGTGAGTGAAAATATATCTGTGCTAATCATATACTCAGCCTCCAACTCACACACTGGAGAGTAAAATTTGAGAATTTATTAGCCATTGGCTAATATTAGACATCATTTAGTCGCCCAGAGTGAAGATTTAGTCGCATATGCGAGTGATTTACTCGCAGTGTAGAGGGTTGTTTAGTACTCACATGCCTTTTGCAGCCGCTTTCTATATGTGTGCTTTAGATGTGTGCGTTCAGCAAACCGTATGTCAGAAGTTTAAAATGATATGATGACGCAATAGACATGATAATCAAAACCAAACAGATGTTTTTTTTTAGCAGTTACGAGCTGTAAAGGCGGCCCTATTCAGGAAAAAAGGGTGGGAAGCAGCAGTTAATTTGCATATAAAGAGACAAGCACTAAAACAGCGTGTTTCTGTTTTCACTTAAAATAGGCATTTATAAAATGATATAATAAATTATCTGTGGGGTATTTTGAGCTGAAACCTCACAGACACATTCTGGGGACATCTGAGACTTATATTACATCTAGTAAAAAGGCATAATAGGTACCCTTTAATCAAACCAATGGAAATCACAGAATTTGGATAAAAACAGAACTGAATTATAAAAAAAACATAGAACTGAATTTGGGGGAAAATGGACCTGAATTTGGGGAAAATTTAACTGATTTCACAGGACCCAGTAGTAATGAATGAAATCAGTATGTACTATTCGCCATGTTGGCTTTGTCATGTGACCTGTCATGTCAGTTATGGTGCTTCACTGGTAAAGTGTCTATTGGAATAGGCATTTATAAAATGATATAATAAATTATCTGTGGGGTATTTTGAGCTGAAACCTCACAGACACATTCTGGGGACATCTGAGACTTATATTACATCTAGTAAAAAGGGGCATAATAGGTACCCTTTAATCAAACCAATGGAAATCACAGAATTTGGATAAAAACAGAACTGAATTATAAAAAAAAACATAGAACTGAATTTGGGGGAAAATGGACCTGAATTTGGGGAAAATTAAACTGATTTCACAGGACCCAGTAGTAATGAATGAAATCAGTATGTACTATTCGCCATGTTGGCTTTGTCATGTGGCCTGTCATGTCAGTTATGGTGCTTCACTGGTAAAGTGTCTATTGGGTGCACACTTCAGAATCTAAGTGAATTAGTTGGTCAACTGGGTACTTATCTACTACCGTTTTATTTGTGGAAATGGGTTCTTTAAAGTAACATCACGGGTAGTCATGATTGACAGATTCAATTTGGGTTTGTGGCTAACACTGCTAAGCTAATTGCTTGACTAGTATTTGCTAGACACAAATACATCTAGCACAATGTATTGTGTGAAATTGCGAAATAGATGTAACTTTCCCTCATGAGCTCATTTTCTCCGTCTCCTTCACTTCTGTAGAGTATCATATGATCAGTCACCTTTCCCCTCAGAGCTATTGATCAGCATCTGGGTGAATGAATGGCCTGCTGTTGCACTCAATACAGGGGCTTCAGTTTTTCAGAGCGCGGTCAATATTCATACTCAAGGCATCAATCGACCCTATTCAGGAACATCTTGTTGTAGACTCAGCACACAGGTGGTCTAAATCAGTTGTCATGGCTGAGTAATGATCCAAAAAGACCAAATGCACCACTTAGCTAAGCCTGCTAGCTTAGCCACAATGCATTATTCACAAAGCTGACAAGTTAACCTGATTCATCTATTCGAAATAGATGCTTTATATCGCTGATATCAGCAGCTGCACATGTGACTAGCCTTTCGTTTGTACTTCAGTGTTTTATTCTAGGAGCCATAAGATTTACTCGCACTTCCATTAAGCCCGTTCTTGTCCTGAAGATGCTGTTTGTTGGCATTACAATCAGTGTCAATGTTCCTCCAGA
>NW_015505482.1:245293-245869 GCF_001515645.1 Sinocyclocheilus grahami | reverse complement strand
CTCAGTCCCTTACAAGCTTACATAGTATAGTAAGGATGTTGCCAAAAGTTTTCTTCAGTTTTGACACAAATGCTTAACGTATGCGTACAGCCGAATGCATAGCCTTTCAAAATACACTCTATGTGAACAGGTGCTCGGCACATGCACACTAGAAACCTTCATCTTTGTCTAGTGTCTGCGCTTTATCTGTAGAGAATTTATCATCATAAAATGTTTTCGTATTTATTTAACCTAACGTCTCCAGTAGTTTGTTGTTGTTGTCGTTCCGTCTCTTCAGTTTCTTTTTCGACTGTGAAACAATGATTCGGACCCGTGTTTCCATTTTGTGGACCAACTAATTAAGGTAAAAACATATTTAAAAAATCAGGCCTGCGTAAATACTGCATGTGTGTACTATGCTAATGACGCAATTTATGTCATATGCACTGTAAGCATATCCTAGAGTATTTGTAAAAACTGAAGTTAATAAGGCAGTTGTTAAGTTTAGGTATTGGGCATGTAGAATATGGTCATGCAGAATGCAGGCCTTCTTGAGTGAAGCAGAAGCATTAGGTGGCAATGTGCTTGTGTGTGTGT
>NW_015505482.1:237920-244625 GCF_001515645.1 Sinocyclocheilus grahami | reverse complement strand
TTTGTTTAGATAATCTGGCTCTCAGTGGGGAGTTAAGAGTAAAAACACTTGACATGTCAACTTTACTTCTTCTTACAGATGGGCCAAGAGCAAAGGCATACTGACTGGACCTATATTAAGCATGTGTGTAGATTTCAGTGTGGGTTCAATAGGAGTTAAGCTCTTGTGACAGAATCAGTGACATGCTGTCGATTACCTCAGAAAATCATTTAATCTCATCTGTCAGTTTGTAAAACCAAGCAAATTGCATTTACAGCAATGCACTTATATAGTAAGGTTATAAGGCAAGGCTCCTGACTAGATACACATTGTTTTAACAGTATAACCATAAGCAGGGTTAAGAACTAAGAAATTGTTCCATTTTGTAAACAATAAAAATTCTAGAACCAATTGATGTTCTGATGGAACACCGTACTGAAATACTTACATATAAATATGAAATACTTATAAATATTTCCTGCACTATTTTCAAGGGAGACACAACACCGATGGTGAAACCCTCATGACTCTTAAGGCCGCGACACATCAAGCCAACATTCGCCCAATGTAGGCTCGTTTTTAAATGTGTCCCAATTCAGAGGCTGCATCCTTCAAAGGCTGCATCTGAAGACCAAATGTGTCACAAACGCGCGTCGAAGACTGTCCCATTTCAAAGGCTCCTTCAAACGCGGCCTCGAAATGCGTCCTTTAATTCCCAGGCCATGCAGGAATCAGGATACAACTAATGGATCCTTTGCAGCCCAGACAATCCCAAGATTCATTGTGCCCCGTTTACGACAGAATTTTTTTTTTTTTTTTTATTAGTAAAATGCAAGATTACAGTGATGGGTTACTGGCTTTCAACATACTCAAATATCTAACAAAACAAATGTACATTATGATGTACATAAATGGACCATGGCTAATCTGGAAGCATTCTGTTTTTAAATTATTTCCATGCCTAGCCACACGACTTAAACATTATTTGTGCTGATCTGTGCAAAATTATACTCAGCCATTCAACTCCTATCATGATCATGTAAGCAAGTAAAATCTACAACTTTTGCACGATAAATGCAAGCCAGTGTTGGGAAAAGTTACTTTTAAAAGTAATACATTACAATATTGTGTTACTCCATTAAAAAAAAGTGACTAATTGCATTACTTAGTTACTTTTTATGGAAAGTAATGCATTATGTTACTTTTTGTATTCTGGGCTGGGCTTGCTTTTTTTTATTTTTATTTTTTTATTAACAACAAAGAAAAGTTATATTTTTGTCAGCTGTAAAAGCCCTTTCACCCCAAAAGTGAAATAAATAAGCCTCAGGCTGAACTAATTTGCGTTACATATTTGAAAAAGTAACTCTTCTTGTAAATGTAAAAATAATGCGTTACTTTACTTGAAAAAAGTAATCTGATTACATAACTCGCGTTACTTGTAATGCATTTCCCCCCAACACTGATGCATGCTTATCAGAAAGAAACTCACATAAGAAAGATACATCTAAAAAGAATTACTATGAAAATACTATACAGTAACCAGATGTTATCAACCAAGAACAGTAGTGCCACCATTTAGAAGAACATAAGTGTTTTAACAACAAAAGTCTACATTTGTGGTTTAAACCTCTACATCATGCCATACCCCATAGACTACAAATGTAAGTTTATCAATGTAAACAGTGTTTGGACAAATAATGCCATCAATGTAAGTTTCTGAATGGAGACCTTTCCTTTAATCTGTATGTAAAGAGATCACAGAGGTCATATATGGTATCTATTCAACATTCAGGCCTGGATTTGACGTGTGTGTGCGTTTACGGGTCAGAGGTCAGAGAGTATCCTCCTCCTGACCTCTCTCCACTATCTCTCCACAAGCCTCTCTGCCAGAAAGAGGTCAAAGCCAATGCCATTTATTACCCACAGTCCATCAGTCACTTTCTCTATTTAGGGGTTGTCAAGCACACACCATTAAGTGTGTCTAGTCAACAATGTGTACAACACCGCAAGGAGAACTCTCTTTCTCAGACTGATTAGTCCTCCTTTTCTGGTTCACTTCAAAGCGTCTCTCGATCCTAGTTTGACTCATCTCTTAAGGAACGAGATACTGTAGGGGAAATGTATTGCATGAGGCAGTGTTTTGTGTATGTGCGTGCATTTCAGACATAATCTCCACCTCTAACATTCTTAAAGGATTACGTCACACAAAAATGTCATTGCAAATCCAAGACTTACTTTCTTCAATGTTAAAAAAAAAATGTTTGTGCTGTTTTCCCCCCTAAAGAAATAAAGGACAGGGACCAAAAACAGCATAACAGTAGTCCATACGATAAATAAAATGATAAAATGTTTGGCCGTTCTTTAAAATTCCTCCTTTTGTGTTCAACAAAAGAAAGTGAGTCATACTGGTTTAGAACAAGAGTTTCATTCTTTGGTGAATTATTCCTTTAAGTCAAAGATAAAAATTCAAGCTGTTTATTATTAGGCTTTGCCTGGATACAGATTAAATTCCTCCCAGGTTAACCATGAATCCCTGCACGGCCCGATCATGCGAGAGAAGTGGTAATGAGAGATGGTTCATGGAGGAGAATGTCTCAGAATTACAATAAACTTGATAACTCTCCAATTCATTCCAAACATAGTGATTTCCAAGTCTATGTAAGAAAAACCCAGATTAACTCACCACCAGGGAGTCTATAAACCAGCTGCTGACAGTTTCATGTGCTTTTAAACAAACTCCTCGTCTATTACTGCTGGAGCAGAGATATGGAGGAAGAGGAACCAAACCAGATGTTCCTCAACAGCTACAAAGGGTAAAGTTCAAAATGGTTTCCATGTGTGGGTCTACCTGTGTTTCCCATGCTCCTCTTCTTCCCTTATCTGGCACAAACGGGTGTCTACAGCTCTCACGAATGACATTGGATCAATGGAATCATCTCCAGTGTGTAGAATTGAGAAATAAGGAGCCATTCAAGAAAAAGTCAACTTGTACATGCAAACTATTCTGCCGTGATGCTAGAGCAGTGCTAGGTGGCTGCTAAGGTTTTCTGCGAAGTTTATTGGCCTCTCAAGTATGATAATTAGGTTAGGGATGCACCAATGTTAAAGGACAGAAATGAAAAAGAAAAGGAAGTAGCGACAGATCTTTCCTTTGACTATCCATATTGAGACTATCGCAAAACTTGTTCATTAGATTTTGAGATGTGGAAATGCACTCTCACAGTTTATTGTGGATGGTCAAGGTTTAAGGTAAAGGATTGAAAGCCTAGCATACATCATCAAAGAGAAGAATGTTGTTTCAAAAGAAGATTGAGCTTCCATTTTTATTAAAAATTACAAGGTCAAAAAATAAATTAAATAAAAAAAAAAAATAAAAAAAATAGTATACATGGATAAATTGTCCACAATAAGATTAGTATCATTCATTTACAAAATATATTAAAACTGTTAAAAATTTGACACTATTTTCTGTAATTAAATTAAAAATAGCACACTAAAAACTAGAAAGTCAGTCACTTTAAATCCCACAAGTTAGCATAAATTGATATTCATTTTGAGATTTGATAAATATTGCATTTAAATTATTGTGGTTTTAAAGGTTAACTTTAAGCTGGAAAGTTAATTGGCATCAATTAATTATACACCTATCGGTTTTATTAAAAAAGCTCTAACATTGTCCAATAGCCAATATATTGCATATCCCAAATTTTGGTCTCCAGATAAAACTCATGTGCTTCCTTCAGTTAAAATCTATTAAATGTTTCATCTGTTTTATAATCTGCCAGGCAAAATTCATCTGATCACTTGAAAGTAATACCACAAATCTCCTCAACAAGCCACGGCGAGGAAGGAATTATGAGTCGGAGTTTATTACTTAGTGTGAAGGGTTTCTTCAAATCTCTAACCTTAAGTATGAGCAAGAGTAATACAGAAGTTTGTCTCAAGCACCACTAATAAATTAACCACTAAGAGAGTTTTGTGACATCTTTCCACTGAGAACAGCATGCATGGGAACAGTAGTAACTGCAGACTCGTTAGGGAAACTCTGTGACATCAAGATAATAAGATCTCATAGCAAGACAGAGAGCAGAACTACATCAAAGCGCAGGAATGTTTCCCTGAGGTGCCTAAAATGAAAGGAAGACAGACCCTGTCAAGCTCAGGAAGGGCCGGAGGTCTGCATGTGGGCCGAAGTGTATTACACTTCTGTCTTCAGAGGGCAGCAGGTGTCAGTGTTTATTAATGCCCCTGTCAGAGAGGATTGTGGGAAGAATGGACAGCATTACACAAGCACTGCCACAGGTACCAGAAATAAAAGAGGCAGCTACGGTGTCAAATTTGAATAACGTGCAATCAGTCTCCAGCAGCTGTTTACCTGTGTAGGCGTACAATGCCTGTTTACATTGCCGTGGGATCAGTTTAGTTGTTGAGACTGGGATTGCGGATGGGGGAGGCTGACTGAAACAATGCAAAAAGCAGCTGCAAGACTTTCCACATGGAAATGAGGACACCAGCAACTCACTGCAGAATGATGATTGCAGATTTTGAAGCCAATATAACATTTCACTGACAAACAACTTCTACGAACACTTAAGCTAGGATGGAGTATCCGATGAACCAAAGCGAGCTGCAATAAAGATTAAGCGACAATTACAGTATAATAGCTTCTTGGAGAGACGAAGATATCTCTCTTTGACAGGAACATGGGTAGATCTAACTAATGACTCCTGCCAACTCTATCCAGTGTGTAAACAGATCAATTTAATGCCGAGGGGCATGCCGTGGGGTCTACAGAGTCCTCGCTATGCACTTTTACAAACTGAACTATTGTTCAAAAGCATGTAAACATAGTGTCAGGACAGTCAGATATTTATGGAAACTTCATTATGAAGGTCCTCTTTATGTTCTTCACCTGTTATGAGTTCAAGGCCGCAAAGGTCTGTACGCTTTGGAGGTTTTTTAATAGTATACTAATTATCTATGGAACTGTAGTAGTGGCAGATATTTTCTTCAGTATTATGATGTACATTTGAGTGAAACAGGCTATCAAAAAATGTAGACCAGGACTTGTTTTAATCCATTGATTGTTGACTGGATGGAGGCAGATCTGAATGCCAGCCTGCAGTCGATTGTAAGAAAGTTTAAGTGGAATAAATGAATGGAGAAATCCAACATACGTCTGTCATTTCACTGGAAGATTGAGTTTTGACATTTTGATTAAAAAGTATGAGGTTAAAAAAAAATGTAAGCATTTATTAGACCTATAACATGCGTATAGAAAATAAATTGGGTGAATTTTGCAGTCGATTGTAAGAAAGTTTAAGTGGAATAAATGAATGGAGAAATCCAACATACGTCTGTCATTTCACTGGAAGATTGAGTTTTGACATTTTGATTAAAAAGTATGAGGTTAAAAAAAAATGTAAGCATTTATTAGACCTATAACATGCGTATAGAAAATAAATTGGGTGAATTTTTAATTTCATGCCGACTTAAGTAGTGGTGCATATATTTTGATGTCACAAACATGACATGCCGACTCTATCACTCAAATTGTAAACAAATAATTTTAGATAATTTAACTAGCAACACACCAGAAAATCAACATGGCTAAAATTGAATTCATTTTTGATGTGGAAAATATAGTTTTATTGGCAATACTGTGGGCTGACTTTCTGATTTTCTTGTCTAATGGTGGTGACAAGTCAACAGATGGAGTTGATAATAATTTTAAATACCATTTTTTAATAATAATAATAATGTACAATTTAACAATATTTTAAAATGTGTACATTTTCTATTTTAATATAATATGTAATAGTATGCTATAATATTTATTACTACACTTTTGACATTACATGTCAAAATCTGACTGTGTTGACAATTTTGTGAGAAACAGAAAACCTGATTAAACAAAAACAATTCCTTGGCATATGAAGTTGTTTTAGTCCTGTATTCTGTTCTGTCACAGTGAAAAATCAGTGTAACAGTATGAGCAAAGTTCATCTGTGTTGACTTAAGCAGTGCAAAAGCATTAAACTGCCCATAAAAGTCTTTTACAACTCTGGGTTATTTTATGGAGGGGCCAACTACTTAAACACATGTTCAACCTTAACTCAGATCAAGACAAAAGAGTTCAAGCACACACAATGTTTAAACAATGTACTCACTATGTATCCAGCCACATAAACAAAAGGCAACAAACCAAAAGGCAACGTATTAGGCTATAAACCAACCAGCTCACATACATGTTGAGCAGTCAGTGTGAAATGCCCATTTATCAGAAAACAAACTCACCAGCTGAAACGTGCACAGAAATATAAGGGTGCACCGTCCGCTGCAGCAGCCCATTGTGTTAAACGAGACAATGAGATCCTGAATATATGAGACTATCAGCAGAAAGTCCTAAACAAGCACAGAGAAGAGCGTCAGTCTCTGTCCGACACAAAGCGGTTCCGTTCCCATTGTTTCCAGCGGCGCTCAGTCAGTGAAACACGCGTGCAAGTGTGGAGCCGATCACTACTGTAGCGGGAGGAGTGTGTGAGACTCGGGTGTGAGTGAAGTGAAGTGCGAAGAAAGAGGGAGAAGAAGAACAACAAGGGGGTAGATGGGGTAAGGGGCGGGGGTAGTAGGCAGAGGGGGTGTATGTACATCACAATGGCTTGGTTTCACATACACGGACACAGGCTGTGTGACTAAACCACGGTGTGTGTGTGTGTGTGTGTG
>NW_015505482.1:226256-235904 GCF_001515645.1 Sinocyclocheilus grahami | reverse complement strand
ACACACACACACACACACACACACACACACATACACACACACATATACACACACACACACAGACACACACACACAGACACACACAGACACACACACACACACACACACACACACACATACACACACACACACACACAAACGCTCAAACACAAACTGCTATAAATAGTTTTTGGTGATATTTTTAGATGACAGAACTGCAAATACAGTTTTTTTAAGAACGTTATTCTTTTGTAAATATTTAATTTGTATGAAGATTTTATTGTAATTCTGGTTTGCAAAATTGTATGAGACATTTGTGCACTTTGCTTGTTTGTTCTCATCTTTAATTATTTCAGCTTTATTAGTTTATTTTGTTTTTGTTTTTATTGAAAACATTATTCTCTTGTAAATGTTACATTTTAATGTTAAAGATTATTTAAGAATATTAACAATGACTTGCAAAATTTAATAAGACATCTGAACACTATTATTTGTTTGTTTGTTTTGGTTTGCTTTAGTATGTTTTCATTGAAGAATATTTTTTGATAAATACATTATTTAATCAAATTAAAAATGTTTTGCAAAATTTGATGAGATATTGGTACACTTTATTTGTTTATTTTATTAGCCTGTTTCTTTGTTTGTTACGATGTTGTATTTATTTCATTAATTGATTTTTGTTTGGTTTTACTTTGTTACAAATTCCTTTGTAAATATTTATGATTATTTTTTAATATTAACAATGGCTTGCAAAATTTGGGGAGACATTTGTGCATTATTCATTTATGTATTAGTTTGTTTGTTATCATTTTTATTATTGCTTATTTCTAAGTTTATTTGTTCATTTTTGTTTTGTTTTAATTTGTTTTCTTTGACGAACATTACTCTTTTTAATATTAATTTGGTAACACATTACTTAAAGCTTCTATGCATAATGCATTACAAATGTTTTCGTAATGTACAATGTAATGCATTATATCTTTTCATAAATAATTGTAACCAAAATTAAAATGCATTATAAATATTAGTAGGTTTGTTTCTCATGTGTTTTAATGCATTATACTTTTTTAAAGGTGTAACAACGAATATTAAAGTATTATAATGTATTATAACTGCAGTTACAATTATTCATGAGATCATACAATGCATTATAAGGTGCATTACAAGACATAATTAATGCATTAAAACATTATAATGCATTATATATAAAGGCTTTAGGTAAAGTGTTACCATTAATTTTGACTTGCAAATTTGATAAGGTATTCATTCATTCATTTTTATTTATTTACATTTTATTCATTCATTTATGTTTTTTCATTCTTTTGTGAAGTGATTTGTTAGCTTTAATTTCAAACACCTCAGTGTTGTCTCTGCACAGCCTCTTGCTTGCTTGCTCTGCTGGTCCCCACACTGTGGGCAAAACATGACCCACGCAAACACCAGCAATGGAAAGAAGGTCACACTGGGCTATATCAGTAAGAGTAGGCTGATGGGATCCTAGGGGTCCACTGCTCATCACCTCCCTCCAGTTAAAGTGTGTTGATGTGTGCTCTTCTAAAAGGGGGCTTGGGCCTTTCTATTGTACACTTTTCAAACCGCAAGATCTAATGCAGACTGACAAGCCAGTTAGCAGACGAGACCTGTGCTATGAGCCAGACGTAAATAAGGACCACGATCAGACTTGAACAAAGACGGAGGAGTATAAAACCTGCCCAAGCCCACATACACAAGCACAAGAGCACTCAGAGAAAGTGAATTCCTCATTGATTGTTTTGGTGAAGACCCACAGTCATAAAAGAGCTGTGATACAGTAAGTATATTTAGGCCAACTTTAAACACAGCCATGTCTATTTTAGTGGATGTTGCCCAAATACTGTATGAATCACCACTGTATGTGCTTTTTAAAAAAATTATGATAAATTAATTATTTTAACTAAAGAAGAGAATCCAAAGGAAATAAAATAAGATCATAAAAAAGTAAAAATGTATAAATAAATAATACATATTTTAGAGCTATTTAGGTAACACTTTACATTATAGTTACCATGTTATTTATGCTAAATTCAATACATCACAAGAGCAATAACAATTTGTAGTTATAAGCTGCTTCAGAAAATAAGCACATTGTTCATTAGTCTTACCCACTTACTTGTACTGATTAATGCTGTAATTACATTGGAGCATGACCACTTATGTAAAGTGTGGCATGCAGCTATTATTTGATTAAAACTATTGATTTCTACAGTGCACATTACAAGAAAGGGTTATATAGTCCAGTGGAGGAAGTACAATACAATACAACTTTATTAATCCCAGAGGTGCAATTTAGTTTCAGGCATAACACAAGCAGACACTGAGACATGCAAGTGAAGAGCTAAAAGCCATATGGTAAGAGTAAGATAAATAATTGATAATAAATAAAATAATGTCCTATATAATATACAGTGAGATATAGAATATTTAATACAATGTGAAATATGCAATAATGTAAAGAGGAATAAGAATCAGAAACAGAATAAGGTATCAAATATATATGTGCAGTGTTCAAAGGTTCTGGTCCTCAAATCCTGGCTGAGCAGTCAGCCTGTATTATTGGTGGGGTCAATGTTTTTTTAAGCAAGTCTTTCTGCAGGTTCACCAGTAGGTGGCGACTGTGAATGAATCATTTAAAGGGGTCATATGATGCGATTTCAATTTTTCCTTTCTCTTTGGAGTATTACAAGCTCTTGGTGCATAAAGAAGATCTGTAAAGTTGCAAAGACTAAAGTCTCAAATCCAAAGAGATATTCTTTATTAAAGTTGAGAGTCAACCACGCCTACCTAAAACGGCTCGTTCTAACACGCCCCCACATGTCTACGTCGCGATGTGGGAAGATTTGCATAACGCCGCTCAAATGTTCACGCAAAGAAAGAAGGCATAACTTTTATTCTCGCTGTAGTATTGCTGCTGCCGCCATGTCGTGAAGACGCTGTGTGCTTCGTTGTGAAAGCAAAACTACTTTGTTTGGCCTTCTAAAAGAGGGGGATATTCGTCATGCCTAGAGCTGATCCGTGCTGGTCGCTGAGGGAATACATCAACTTTGCGCTGTGAATCGCCAGTTCGGCTTTCACCGTGGACGAAGCGGAGTCCAGCCCGGGGTCGTCTCATGTGGTTGCCGCAAGCCCGCTGGCCGCTCCTTCGTCGAATCCGCCGGCCGCGCCGTTCTCAAGCCCCCCCATCCTCTGCTCACTCTAGCCCTCCAGCCGTTCCTCATTCTAGCCCCCGGCCTCTGCTCACTCAAGGCCGCCGTGTGTGACGCTGTGTTTCGTTGTGAAAGCGAAACTACTTTGTTTGGCCTTCCAAAAATGGACACGACTAGAAATCAGTGGTTAAGTTGTATTTACAACATTGTTCCAGAACAGTTCAACCCAAATATTCAGATGTGTGCAGCGCATTTTATGGAAGACCGTTTCCTGATCCTGGGAGAGTAGCCTACAATGCCGGCTGCTCTGACTCACAGTCTGTAAGTAAATTTTCATATTTAAAGAATTTGCCACTGACGATTCAAACGCGAGTTTTGAGCAGTGTAGCGTAGCGCTTGTTGTTTGTCATTTCTCCGATCACAAACGCAGACATGGTTTTATGTTTACGCGGCGCGATGCAACGCAACGCGTAAAAAGACAGTAGAAGTCATTATAATCAGTAATTATGTCCCCACTGGATGCAACAAATGCCTCGTTTATAATGGGTTTTATTGGTTTTGTCTCGTAGCTCCGGCCAGACACGGCATCACAGTATGGTAAGGGGCGTAACATTTCCGTCACACGCGGTATTCAGCCAATCACAACGCACTGGATAGCTGGCCAATCAGAGCACACCTCCCTTTTCAGACCAATCGAAGCATTTCAGAAAGGCGGGGCATAGAGGAGCAGCAATAATGTACAGTATGTGGAAAATAATGTGTTTTTTTAACCTTAAACTGCATAAACACATTTCATTACACCAAATACACAAAATAATGTTATTTTTAGAAACATCATATGACCCCTTTAATAATTTGTTCACCCCGATTTATTTAGCCTAGAAATACTTATTCATTCAAGATCAAAACAGTGAGGTTTGAGTGAGTCATTGGATCATTTATTCAACCGATTTGGTCAAAAATGCTGATTCATTTAGTATTCGAAGCAATACACGGAATCCTTCAACAAAACACATGTACTAAAACAAACTTAACAGGTAATATTTTCATCTAAAATGTAATTTTCTCAAAATGAACTTCTAGTTTATCGAACTGTTGTATAAAATCAGTACAATCATGCTGCCTCCTTGACTCCAGTAATTTCTTAGAAAAAGCCCAAGTCGTCAATGCTTATCATGACGTTATAAGTAGCCTATTAAACTTCATTTTTAATCTAAATTGTAAGTAATGAGACCGGGCCATGATGTTGATGTAAAGGCTATATGGTCACAATGGGAATCGTTTATGAATAAACGTGGTTTGGAACAAAATAGACTATTTTTTTAAAACATCATATGACCCCTTTAATAATTTGTTCACCCCGATTTATTTAGCCTAGAAATACTTATTCATTCAAGATCAAAACAGTGAGGTTTGAGTGAGTCATTGGATCATTTATTCAAACGATTTGTTCAAAAATGCTGATTCATTTAGTATTCGAAGCAATACACGGAATCCTTCAACAAAACACATGTACTAAAACAAACTTAACAGGTAATATTTTCATCTAAAATGTAATTTTCTCAAAATGAACTTCTAGTTTATCGAACTGTTGTATAAAATCAGTACAATCATGCTGCCTCCTTGACTCCAGTAATTTCTTAGAAAAAGCCCAAGTCGTCAATGCTTATCATGACGTTATAAGTAGCCTATTAAACTTCATTTTTAATCTAAATTGTAAGTAATGAGACCGGGCCATGATGTTGATGTAAAGGCTATATGGTCACAATGGGAATCGTTTATGAATAAACGTGGTTTGGAACAAAATAGACTATTTTTTTAGCCAACTGATATTGTAAATAGCCTAATGAATGCTATGATATTATAAACGTGTGACAACTTGACATTTATGAAATATTCCGTTCACAAAGTGTGCAGTTCAATCTTTAGGTTAAATTATTAGTCAACTTTTGTTTGCTTATGTATTGTTTGTATATAATAGGTAGGCTACTAGAAAAAAATATAACACTGCAATTTACGTTTGAAGATTTAAGGTTTGTTTTGAACTAGGTATTAGAAACCAACATTACAGATCCAGATAAAACACGTTTGTGTACTTAGACTTTCAACGCCAAACTATATTGTGACAACTAGCCCCGCACCACCATATTTGAACGCAATAAATGTAAATCTTAAATCTTTCAGAACTGGGCCGATTTTATTTTCCAATGGGCGGCCCAATCGCGTTAGTGATGAATAGCATCCTTTTTCCATTGGGTGGCGCTGATCGGGCTCGCGCAGATGGAGGGATGAGTCTCATCACATGGTTCATATGCCCGGAGAAAGTGAGCGAGCATCGCAGCCTCTGCGCTCTCCAAACTCAATCAGAGTAGGCGGCAGTGCGCGCGCTCCACAGCAGATGAACTGAGAGCACAAGACCAGCCATGATGCTCAGCCTGCAGCTGTGTGCGCTGGAGGAGAGCTGAGGAGCTGCGGTCATGCCGGAGAAGAGCGCACAGTAGAAGTCTTCTCACTGAGGATGGCAGGGATGCTGCGCGCCGCATCACTCGCTCTGGCTCTGTGAAACAGCGCACGGTAAGCGCGCTTCATCTTCCCTCACTGACCATGTCATGAATGTTGAACTTTGAGCTGTTCTGTCTGGCATTTGGAGGCGGTTTACGTGTTCGGCTCGGTGGGTTGTTAAACAGAACTTTGTGAGACTCTTATTAGCTTTGTCACTTTATATAACTATCGTTCTGTATAGCCTAAATATGCTGTTTGGTTTCAGACACCAGGCAATAGCAGCCTCAGTCGGTCTAAAACACGATTAGGGCTGTGCTGAGATCTTTTTCAGTAGACTGGAGATCATTGAATGGGTATTCTGAGCTCATATTGATGTTCTTATTGATTCTGTATTTTCTTGAGAGGGGTGGTGAAGAGGAAGATACAGTGCTGAGAGTAAATTAATAAGGTAAAGATGCTTTAAAGTGTGTCCTGAATGAGTGTTTTGAAGTGAAATTTTGCGTGTCCTCTGCTACCGATAAAAAAAACTACCAAAAAGTACCACGGTACAACCTATTTTTCAGGATACCGTGGTTCTATCAAGCCATTTCTGGTACAAGTACTATAGCAATACCATAATTTGTTGGATATACTGCATGGTGCTTCCATGTTTTTGGGATGGGACCATATTATTTGGCCATAACACCATGGTTTTATGTACATTTAACATGGTATTATGAATATGTGCCATTTACTATGATCTCTTACAAAACGTACTGTGGCAGTACCATGGTACAGTGATTGTGATACTATAGTACTTTGAAATATTTATACTTATTTCATTATAAATAATGGTATCTACAGAACATCCAAGAATACACAAAAACCATTGTGTTTTTTGCAAGTTATGTATTTTTGAACATATTGCGTGGTCATCTTCTATTATCTTGGTATATTAAGAGTACTAATATGTAATAATAGTATTAATATCTGATGGCATTACTGCACCAAAGTACTGTTTATGTACGGGATATTATTTATCGGGGTTAATATTATTCCAGTGTGTGTCATTTATGTTTTTTGCACCTGTGATGAAGCAGCACCTTTCGTAGTGTCTGCAGCTTGGGAGTGCAATTAATGGTGTGATCTCTAAGTGTTAAAGGAGTCCTATTATGCTCTTTTACAATGTCTTGAATTTGTTTTGGGGGTGTACTAGAACATGCTTTGTGGTTCGAAAAATGCATTATTTTTCACATAAATACCTTTCTCCCCATCCTGCCACAAATGGCTCGATTAGTTCCGGCTTTGATGAAGGTCTGCCTTCCGAAAAACAAAATGTGTTGTGATTGGTTAGCTGTCCCAGTGTGTTGTGATTGGCGAACAGCTTAGACGGTGTTTCAGTACTGCCACGCCCCCTTGCTCCGTCTTTCAACAAAAGCTTTTGGGAATCCGGCACTACTTACTTGTGATGTGGAAGCTGTCCTCAGTAAAATGCGCAGCACACAATAGCAAATTGGGGTTATAATGCTCAGGAACAGAGTTAAAAAATTAATTGCAACCACTGTTTCCTGACATCATCCGCTTTCGGAAGCCTAAACAAAGACGTTTGGGCACGGAGGTGAAAAAAAACAGCGTTTCAGGCGGTCGCGCACCGGACGAGAAGCGCAGCGTCGCGCCACGTCTTTAAAATTCAAATACATTATTTTCTATGAGTGTAGGCACACTGGCGGCGCCGTTCGACGTCTGTCCGCGGTGCCCAGCTACGTAGTGTTATACTTGTAAGAATTGTTCTAGACATGCCAAAAAATTTGACGCTACAGCACAGCAGCTCTTCTTCTTCATTTTCTCTGATGCACTAACTCTGCAGCAGCACTTCTTCTTCGTCGTCTCGTCTGATGCACCCACTCAGCCAAGCGCTCTAACCACAACCTCGCCCCCCCCCACCCCCCAACCATTCGAATTTCTGTAGGTGGGAATTATTTGTAATGATATTCTAATGAGCCGCTTTGTGATATCACAAAGCCCGGAAAACAAACGCTGTAGTCCAAACGAGCCGTTCGTTGTAGTTCTTGAAAAGGGATTTTTTAAAAAACAAAATATCTCCCTTTGGAGTGGACTTTGAGATTTGTAACTTTCTAGATCTTTTTTATGCCCAAACATACACACTACACACTGACTAAAATTTAAAATATGAAAAAGCATAATAGGACCCCTTTAAGTTATTCCTCCTGGCCCAGCGGGATAGACTTTATTCAAGCAAGAAAGTGACTTGCCGAGTGCTTATGCCCCCCAGTGCACGCTGACCGAGAAACTGCACGAGTCTGTCCGATACAGTGAATATGGATGAATGAAATCCTCTTACACTGCAACTCAAACTCACTGTGTGTGTATGAGAGAGATATGCTCTCTACTGAGGGCTTAGTGACTGATGAACTGTCGTTTGCTCCTTATTGTGTCAACTGTGTTGAGTCTAATGTCATCAGCAGAAAAAAAAATGTACATTTGATAATTAAGTTGCAGGATTATAGATTAAAACATGCTTGTCTAAGGCTCTAGGACAGAAATCACCCATTCACATCTAATTTTGGTAAGTTGAATCGAGTCACAGTGTGTTCAGATAATTTACTTTAAATTTATCATCATTCATCCACCCTTATATGCCACTCAAAACTCAAAAACTCACAACTATTTTCCTGTAGAACACATCCTGTAGAATAATCAGAATATCAAAGCTGCTGATCATCACTGATATTCAAGTTCAGCTGCACAATCTTTTTGATTTATTAATTAATGATTTGTTGTGAAATACAAACAACAACAGCAATAATAACTGTATATATATGTGTGTGTGTGTGTGTGTGTGTGTGTGTGTGTGTATATAGTAGTTTGTATATAGTAGTTTGTATTGTTGTCTTGTGATTAAGAAATAATAATAATTATTATTATTATGATTATTAATATTATTATTCACTAGAAATCATAATTTGTTTAATTAATCAAAATTATTATTATTATTATTATTATTATGTTAGGTCATTAGGTCATGTTAGGTACTCTCAAATCAAATACTAGATACTAGTATTAACAAACGAGTAAGTTTTTTAAAACAATTTTCTTTCTTTGATTATATTTTTGCCACACATAGGGCATGATGCAGACTAGGACTGCCTCCAAAAATAAAAAAATTTATATATATATGCACTGATAAACAAATGACTCTGATATTACTGGAACCGTCTTTCTCTCTTTTGCACATATATGCAATCAAGCCCACATGTAAACTGCAAAAATGGCATGATCTTTTAAGGGCCACCAGCAGCTTTCTTCTGTTTTGTTGCTTGACTCTTATATATTAAACATGCCACATCCTTACAGACAGGCTACAGTGGCTGCATTTTTAACCACATGACTAGAGTCTGTGTTGTGTGACGTGACAGACCGTCATGCTGTCACAGCAGGATGCAGAAACTGGCTCACTGTGGGTTCAGTTAAGAGTTTGAAAGGTGAACGAACGGCTCAGTTTGTACGCAATATATGCATTTTGTGTAGACACTCTCCCACTTGTGCAGTGCACAGACAGGGTTTAATATGCACGCCGTGCACTCCTGCCACCGCTGATGTCAAAGTAGATTCAGGATCAAGTAACACTCATATACACTTCTGTATCTTAATACAGACATGAGCTGAGAGAGAGAGAGAGAGAGGGGGAAAAATGAATAGTCCCTATGGATTAGAGTGGAATATGTGTGACGGAGGGTAGAGGGAGGGTTTAGGGCAGGGGGTTTCAACCTGTGGGGCGTGCCCCCCCAGGGGGGCGCCAGCACCTGTCAAGGGGGGCATGAGCATCAGTTAATTCAGAGACGTTCCATTGAGAATTTATGAATATGAGTTAACAAATCTTTAGCCATCCACTAGGGGACAATCTGACTCCCACTGCTAGTCGACAGTTAGAGCAGAGTTGGCTCGAGTATCAGTCACGCTCAGTGTTGCCAAGTCTGTGGTTTTC
>NW_015505482.1:211274-225922 GCF_001515645.1 Sinocyclocheilus grahami | reverse complement strand
TTAAGCACGGAGTTGGGTTGGGGGGGGGGGGGGGGGGGGGGGCGGTGCGAGTGAAATTAGACACACTTGGGTGGCGCCTGTCCTAAAAGGTTGAAAACTCCTGGTTTAGGGCACCAGACACACTGACTATGAAAATCCCTTGATAATTAACACTACACAGGGCCAGGGGCGGATTTAGTGATTTGGGGGCCCCAGGCAAAATATATGAATGGGGCCCTATGTATTTGCACACATTTACAAATTTAGCCTTGAGGTCCCTTTTTTTTTGTGATGCTTGCTACTGCATAATGGTGCCCCACAGTTGTGTCCAAAGTTTCCACATTTTTCATGTAGATGTTATAATGGCTTTCTTTCATGTTGTAGACCACGAAATAGCAATTGATTTACAGTTTTCACAAAAACAAAATAAATGATAAAATGCTAAACCTCACATTTGAGCCTTTAAACATTTTTTTAAGAAAAGAGATGAGTCGGAAGTATAAATTATGATATTAATTTAAAACAGGGTTATGTGGGTGGATTTTCACATTGGTCTGAACAAAAACTGCAGATGGGATTATTGAAAATGCACATTGATTCTCTGCCAGCAGGAAGCTCTTTTGGAAGGTCAGAAATACAGTGGTTTCCCCGGTAACGACTGTAAACAAAGCAGCGCTGCTCATAAACGCTACTTTATCAGATAAAATGAAAATTCCATGAAAAGTTTTCTGAAGACAGTCGGTTCCCTTCATTCATTCATATAAAAACTTGAATTAGTGAGAATGAGAAAAGTGTGAAAAAATATAGCCTATATTGACAAGGAAAGTCCACTGATGAGTTACCAGCGTAAGCCTGTGTGCCTGCGCTCATACACTCTCCAAAGGCTAATTATAAACTTTAAAATACACTTATTTTAGTTATTTTAACTACAAATTTAAATGAAAATGAAAAAAATAATGAAAAGGAAATTATACATTACACACCTAAGGATAACATCAACCAAACAAGTAACTGCGTATGCGTCCTCTACTTGGGTTCTTATGAATAAGTAAGCAGCATTTAAAACAATAAACATATAATACGCACTGTTGCTCAATATTTAATTACAGATACATGATATTTCATTTGCTACAAGCAGGATACACGAGAAGTGTGTTCAACTCTGACACACAGACGGTTGTCGTGGTGATAAACACCGTAAAAAGCAACCGTTCGCGTGTCCGCGCTTAATGTGCATCTCGTAGATGAAAAGCATTTTAGGGGGCCCTTGGCTTTTGGGGGCCCAAGGCGGTTGCCTACCTTTGCCTAATGGGTAAGTCCGCCTCTGCACAGGGCACGAGGATAGAGGAAGGGTACCAACGGATGGAAAACCACTGTGTACATGACAATTATGCAGAGTGGCCAACATGTTAGCTAGAACGAATGAATTCTACTGAAAAGTGTTGGGGGATCTCCCAAAATGAATGAAACATGAAGTTTTCATTTATGGTGTACCATCCCTTTAAGGTGACACACTGAAGAGCTTCATGTTCTTTCTAAACCTGTATGACTAACATTCTTCTGTGAAACATAAAAAAGAGATTTTGAGAGATTTGAAATGTTTTTTTTCCATGTGGAAGTCAAATGGTCAGCAAAACAGCTTGATTAACATTCCTATATATGTTGTGTTACTCAGAAGAAAGCAAGCCATATAGGTTTGGAATGACATGAATTTTTCATTTAAATGGTTTTTTTTTGCTAAACTACTTCTTGAACTAACTCTTTTATTCTTTTGGGTTCTTAAGTGAACTACACTGTTGAGTTTGCGGTGCATTGTGGCATGAAGGACCTTCAGCATCCAAAGCACAAAAGGCTCTTTGTAGAGGAAAAACATTTTTGATTTTACAGGCTCTTCAGATGCACACTCTAAAAAAAAATTTTTTTTTAAAGTACACTTATTTCACTTATACGTAGAAATTTAAAAAAAAATGTTCTGAAGCTCCAAAGATGATGGCAGCTGTTTTGGGACATACACAAAAATAATTTGTAAAAATATATTTTTTTGTTTCATAGAAGAAAGTCAGACAGGTTTAAATGACATGATGAGTATCACTGAGATATTATGTATATTTTTGTAATAGTTTGATTTAGTAGTAGAATTATTTTTTAATTAAAGTTTTATTAATTTTGCTTTTGTTTGTTTAGTTAAATTTTTTATTTTATATTTTCATTTTGCCATTATATTTAATAATTCTATAATATTTATTAGTTATTGGTATTTGTTTTTAGAAATATATCTGTAGTTTTTATTCATTTTTATTTCAGTTTTAGTGTTAGTAATTTTAGTACGTCAACTAAATTAAAATGAGAAATGCTGAGGATGAAAAGTTATATATAATATATATAATTTTCAGTTATTTCAGTATATACATATTTTTTTCAGTTAACATTTAATTTATTTCAAGTAACAATTTTTTTATGGTTTTAGTTTTAGTTAACTATAATAACCCTGGGGTTATGACAACATTTTCATTTTTGGGAGAACTATACCTTTAAATGATCTATAATAATGTTTATTAAAAAGGCAGCAATCACATATTTAGGATTTTAGATGTCCTAATCTGTAATAGTTTATGAATAAAGCATTGAAAAGAGCCATAGCGGAGTGTCCCCTCTATTGACTAAGGCGGTTTGGCCTTACTATTAATAATTCAGAACCATAATAAAACCATTTGACGCTAAAATAGTTCTTGTTTTAAGGTTTATAGTCAACATTCAATCAAAATTTACCATATTTACTTTCTTTATGCACGCCTCGGTTCTTATTATAATAAGAAAATGCCAGAAAGCAAGTTTCTATTCAGATCTAAAAATCATCCCACAAGCAAAAGAAACCCTTATATGGTGCCGTTTAGAATTAATTTTTCACAAGAGTCTATTGGTTTCTGGGTTTTTAGAGCACCAGTACACAGATGGCTTTCTTTTTGAAACTTTTGAAAAAGTTCTCCTGTGGTATCAGGCCAAAAAACCCTTCTGGTTCTAAAGGAACCTTTATTGTAAAGAGTGCAAAAGTGTTGTTATTCACAGCTGAACAAGAGCGACCTGCACGCATTTGGTTCACTGACATTATCTTCTGTCCCGAGGAACAGCCTCTTGTTGCATCGAGGATGACAGAAAGTGAGATTCATGTTGCTATTCCTCCCATCCAGGCAGACAGGAACCCCCCTCGCGCTTTAGCTTTCTCATCACTGGCTATCATATGGTCAGGAAATAGGAGCGGGCTGCACCAAACTCAATAGGCATTTAAGCACTTAGGAGTATTTCGGGGCCTGTTGTGATAAGCATTAGACTAACAGGCTTCATCCATAACACTACACAATATTGATTCATTTCCTCAGGGCGAAGGGCATAATAGCCTTTATCTATTTTCACTCCTTATCACCCTTGTTGCCTAATCACTTTGACTGTTTGCTGCCATTAAAGTGCTTAAAATGCCAACACCATGATCTCCGAAGGGCAGAAAAACTCTGTCCGTAAAGGGATAAAGCATTTGTGGTGTGTATTCGACATCATTGATGTAAAAGTGACATAGATTTAGTGGCATTTCAATCTGTGGAAGAGGTCATTGAAGTCACCTGTTTGCGATTATGATTGATAGTTCCTACTTCTGAATCAGACGTCAGTTGTCGTGATGCTCCATATGATGACTATTAACCAGAAGAGGAAACGCTGGACTTGTGTAGACACAGACAGGACACTGGGTTTTCCAAGGCACTTTTGTAAGTGGTCGCAGCTAATGCGTATTGAACTATTTTTTCTGAGGATGGTCTGAGATCAGCTTTCCATGTCCTCTTTTGGTTCACGCTGAGTCCTGGTTTCTGTAGCTCTCTATGGCAGTGCACAACAGGAAAAGTGCAGCATGCCTGTGAGCTGCAGAGCATCCGCCTAGAAAACGCAGCAAACTCAGCCGCAGATCTGAGAGAGAGGTTAAAGTGAAAGAGAGGAAGAGATTTTGTTGGTTGTGGAACATAGTTGACTAGGCCTAAAGCTTGTTTTCAACTGGTTTTGCTTTTGGGCTGAGATTCTACAAGTGGCGACCCAACGCCAAAATATAAACCAAAATGTCAGAAATTGCATTGCAATGTATTGATAATAATAATATAGTATTCATATATAATATAAACAAAAACAATAACTAAATAGTACAATAAATTAAATGTTAAGTAAAAATAAGAATTAAATATGAATAAAAATGATAATTCACTTGCTTTACACATTTAAAGGGGTCATATGATGCTTTTTTAAAGATCATTATTTCATATGCAAATGTTTTTTTGCCAATATATGGCAAAAGCATGTTTTTGTTTTTCTGTGGCTGCAACAAAGCTCAATACTCTAGGGGGCGCTAGAGGGCACATTGACATTTTAAAGTGCCGCTATAAGTGTGTAACACAGCTCTAAGTGAATGAAAACATCCTGCAAAGTTTTAAATCTGAAAGTGCAATGTATATAAAGTTATTGTCTCTCAAAAGAAAGAGTCGACTGAATCATTGAAACGAGTCGTTTTTAAAACGAATTCCAAGCCGTTTCATTTTGACTTCAACATGAAGCATTAGCATATTGCCCTCCCACTTGTTGGTCTTTTCACTTTGGTCTGAATGAAAATGCTAATTCATTCTTTGCCACTAGGTGTACTGTACACAAAGCAGCACTGCGCTCACAAACGCTGCTTTATCAGGCGTTACAGAAATTATGAAATGAAAATGAGACCAATCGGACCAATCACCTGCAGACTAGCGTCACGCAAAGGAGGGGTTTGGAAAAATTAATCGTTGAGTGAATCGTTTGGGAGTCGTTGAGCAAGTAAGGTAAAAATAAATGCATATTATAAGACAATGAAATTGTTTTTGACCTTGCATGCATGTCAACCTGTTGTTGGAGACTCCCAAAACCAAAATATGAACCTTTCATTACTCATAATAGGGGCACTTTAAGTAACTTAGGGTACGGTTACATAACAACAATGTACTAAAAAATTATTTATTTTGAAAAGTTTGACTTATAGTGCTGGGCAATATACCAGTTCAAATGGTAAACCGGTTTGAATTACACACATGGTATGAACTTTTAAAAAACTGGCATACTGATACAAATGGCTAACTGCCACAGACAGCGTCATGAATTGAGAGGAGATCCCTGTTAACTGCATAGTATACACTTCTGACTAATGGTTTGAGAACTATTAATAACACACAACTAATTATTTAACTGCGCAAATAAACCAACTGTAAATGGCTGTTAACAGAAGCAAGAGACGCTGAAGATGAAGGCAAAGAGGAGAAAATACTATAGCAGGCAGAGCGAGATCACTGTTCACAATGTGCGAAATATTGGAAGTAAATCCTAAATAATTAATTGGGGTTTGTCCGAGGGAAACTGACTGTCTTCAGAAAAGTTTAGATGGTATTTCTTTTCATCTTACCTCTATTAAATGCATACTAATGTAGTATTTAAAAGCGCACCGCTGCTTTGTTTACAGCGGTAACCAAGGAAACATTCTATTGCTGCTGTTCCATAAGCGCCACCTGCTGGCATAGAGTGAATTTGCGTCTCATTCAGCCCGTCTGCTGTTTCTGTTTCCTGTAGATATATTTTATGTAGCATTACTTCACAAAGCTAAGGTCAGACTATTCTGTTTTTGATCCAGTTTGTTTGGATCATTGATTAAAACGCAGTGGTTCTGTTTAATGCATATTGATTCATATAAAGGCCCAGTCAGGGAAAATTGAAACAATCCCGTTCACACAAATCTGCAAAAAATGACTGATAATGCTGTATCATTCATGCCAGTCCAGTAGATGGCGATATCACTTTGTAAAGAAACACTACGCACCTGCGCACATAGCCCTAGACTGAACACGTAATGCGTATGACGTCACAGTTTTCACAAATTTGCGTTTTTGTAGTTTACGTGGATAACGGTATCGTTTTCAGAAACTTGCACTTTTAAAACTGTTTTCAGAAGTTTGTGTTTTCAGGCCCCCAAAACGCTGTTGTCGTATAAATGAATGGCAAAATGTATAAAACATTTTCTGTTTTTAGTTGAAAACAGTGTCGTGTATATTAGGCCGTATATATGAGGTGGGAAACATTCAAGTCAGTTTGGTCGAAGCAAGATGTACCTTTTCTACATAAAATAAAAAATAATAATAATAATAACTACAAAATGATGAATAAAGACTGTGCATTGGGTGAGTTTTTGCTTTTTATGGCTTTATTCAATTTTGAAGGTATTGTAAATTGAATCGTTATATATGGTTTTAATAAATTGAGAAAAAAATCACTCATTTTAACTAATTATACCATTAACAGAGATGCTGCATTAATTGCGTCCAATGTTTTCTCACACTGCATTATCCCTAAACGTATGTCCCACAATGCACTGCCCCACTGCTATAGACACCAATTGAGAAATTGACAGATTTACTAGATCAGCTTGATAATTTTAGCAGATTCTGTCGATTATGTCGACCCCTTACATTTAAGCACTGTATTACTGAATATAAGATGTTCCACTCACTGTTGCGTGCAAAAACAACAGGATGTAGGCTATGACTTAGAAACAGGCTATGAATAAATCGAGTGTCTGGTTTCTATTTTGTAATGAAAATGCAGTTGAATGGAACCGTGGAGACCGAGATGAAGACATTGCAATGCTTATTTATAGTTTTTTTACAATCACAATCTCGGTGCCGTTTTCTTGGCAAACGGCAACAGCATCCTTATCAAAACAACACCTACATGTTGTTGCAAGTTGCAACAGTCTGCAGTTTGCCAGGAGGTGGAAATCAGTTGTGGTAGTTCAAAGAATCTGTGGTCTTACATATGAAGAAACACACGCTGACATGCAGGAGCACGCTCACACAGGCACGCGCACCCTTGCTGCGCTGCCCCCTTTTACCAGTGTATCATGTGAAGCAACGGCAGACACCCAGTGCAAGTCTATTTTTAGCAAGTGCCTGCAAGACGCAAGCACATATGTTAAAATGCCGCTCAGCGGAATAGCAATGTTAGCTATCTTTGCATCTTGTTGCATTATCATAAACGAGACATGAATGTAACATATAGGGCAATATTTTGAATAGTAGTAGGAATGTTTTGTATGATATATGTGTCTGTTTTTATGCACTTGCAGAATGTGCAGACTGGAGGGTTTGCTGCTAGTGTGTGATGCTTTTTCATGGATACTGTACAAATTGGTGTCCTGTTACTTTTCTAATAAGCATTTTTTTTTTTTTGTAATAGCTATTAGACATGGTAGGCAAAATGCTGTCTAACACAAAATTAAGCTAGCGTGAACTGTAGATATTAAACACATTAAATTTCAGTATTACCGTAAAATTATGATTTTGGCTCCCAGAAATCTTGAACTGTATCCATCAAATAAAATAAATGCTAAAGTTGTGTTGATATGCAGTGTTGTGTTATTTTAATTTTGCCTATATACTGCACTGAAAAAAATGGAGTAAGACTTGCTCTGAAACTATTTTCATTCAGAAATTGCTAGTAAATTTGACAAATAATAACAATAAAAAAGGCGAGTAACACTGAGTTTAAACATGACATTTTTAGAAAGACTGAAATAAAATATCCCAATCTTTACAGGTGTTAAAAATTATTAAAATTATTAAAAAATATTTTATACTGTGTATTATAGTATTAATATTATTCTTTTATTTTTATATTTTCAGTTTGTAGTAATTCAGTTAAGATGCTTTTGTCATGTTTATTGGTTTAAAATTATAGTGTATAATCTATTAATAAATAATAATCTATTAATAATCTATTAATAAATAATATACAGTATATATATACACTGAACAAAATTACACTTTTGTTTTTGCCCCCATTTTTCATGAGCTGAACTCAAAGATCTATGACTTTTTCTATGTACACAAAAGGCACATTTCTCTCAAATATTTGTATATTATTTCAGTTTTAATTGTAGTAATTTTACTTCAGTTTGAATGTATTTATTTCAGTTAGTTGCCAAGGCAATATTTAACATTTTTGTTTTTGTTTTATTTAAGTAATTTTTTATTTATATTTCATTCCAGATTTATTTCAATTACTGACTACTGTTTTAGTTTTAATTAACAATAACAAAACTGATATTCAATGCACTATAGTAAAAAGTAACTAAATAAATAAATATAAAATAAATATTAGCTCATTTTAGGTACCAGTAATATTTAGCTGCGACCCACATTTTCTATACAACTCTTAACTCTTAAAAAGTATATTGTGGAACCCAAGAAATTATATAATTAATCTTGGTGGGAAGACAAAGGTTTTCTGTTTTGTTTTGTTTTTACAAATATTGCATTGTTGACTGCAACACTGCTCAACCATTCAACCCTGATATTATAGGTTTTATAAAAACATTATCAAGCAATTATCTTCTTTATTCCAAAATTTCCAAAATTAGCTAGTCCCTTCTGAGTGACGTCTTAATCGGCTAAATTGGTAACCGTTACTCATTCTGCCATATATATATATATATATTTTTTAATAGTGTCCATTTAATTTGAATGTATGTTTAATGTTCATTGCTAGAAAATGACAGAATCACGACAAATCATAACATAAACATTTAAACTGTATCCCAAGTTGTATAATGAATTTTAATAATGAATAAAAACTAATAAGTTCATAAAATATTTAGCATGACCACCTGTGGTTGACAATCTCAGCACCTTTCTTAAGTATTTAGTTTTTTTTTTTTTTTGCAGTCATATTTTACCCTACTCGTGGAATGAGCCTAATATAGGTATTAGACTCTCAAAGAAAGCTCTTTTATTCCCCAGTATAGCAGGTGAGGCTCGTGCTAAAGTGATTGGAGGATGAGAGAGCTCTATTTCGGGAGTTTTCTTTGTTGAATTAATTTTGCTTATTTATGCATGCACCTCCACATGAAAGCATCCCGCGGTCCCTAGTGGAACTGATGAGTTGTGGAATGAGAGGAGTTTTAGCTCTTTCTTTCTCGCTCACACTCACTCTCTCTGTCTGATTCACTTCTCTCACGTCTTCTGTTCTTTCTACCCATTTTTCCTTCTCTCTTTCCTTGCAGATGAATGGAAAGGTCACTAAAGTGTTTATTCCCGGCACGATTGCGCTTTATTGAACGTGACAAATAGATTCGTGTCGTATCGATTCCTCTGATCAATAGGTAGAGTGTTCTGAGAACTACAGAGGACTCTAATGAGATTGTTAGTAACCCAATTAGCTGCAAAACAACAGCTTATGAATTATGCAAAACGTTATGCTTGGCTGCCATATCAAAAATCAACTAAACACATTATTATCAACCTGATTAGTGGTGAGCAAGGTCAATGAATGTCAGTCTTCATTATTAATGTCATGACTTCGAATGCGGCTCGACCTTCATCGTATTTTGAGCTAAACAATAAATTCTGTCTGCCCAATCAATGACTTTTCATCACTTGTAAGGAGGGAAATTATATATCAGATTGATAGACACTTTTATTTGAAATAGCCCTGACTTTTAATATATAAAAGCATTTGGTTAGTGAATAAGATGAGGTTGTGCAACTGTTTAGTGAGAAAAGAGGTTAAGGAACGATGAGCGGTTGGTCAAATTCGACTGGGACTACATTTTTCATAAGTCTGTCAGGCGTAAACCTGCTCCGGCTTTCAAGCTGCATAAAATCAATGAGTGCACCATTAACCTACGATTGCACCGGTTCACTCCACCGCTGCCCCCCATAGTTCATGACCGCATGCGAACACCTCACTCTGCTGCGAAAAAGACAAACTGATCCTGAGCAGTTTGAGTATAGTAACAAATGTAGAAGGAAAATCAGAGAAACACACATATAGCTTTAGAAATGTCTTATAACTATAAATATTCTGCTTGCTTACTGATTAGCTCTGAACTGCTATGAAACTGAATCATTTCAGGGATTTCAAAACAAATCCCACATTACACTGAAAATAGATCTTAGAGGAATATTCTGGGCTATTTACAGCGTCAGCGTCTTAAATATAAACTTCAATGTACAGCATTTTTCAGGTTGCTCGCTTTCTTAAAGGAACACGCCGGGTTGAGTTCAAGTTGAGCTCAGCACTTGTGGCATGATGTTGATTAAAGTTTTGACTTGTCTCTCCTTAAAAAAATGTAAAATCTTTGAATTAAAAAACAGTGCGGTACTTACAGTGGAAGTAAATGGTGGCAATCTGTAAATGATCAAATGTTCACTTTTAGAGCTAGTGTAGTAGTGTGACATAACGAGTGTGTATGTTAACATGATTTTAATGCTGAAGAAAATGCTTACTAACCTTTTCTGTGTAAAGTTGTATCCAAACTTTGTTGACCACACAAAAGAAAGCCCTAAAACAATGGTAGAAATGAAAAAGAGCAACTTTGCATCTTAAATAATACAGAAGTTACAGATCTTCTTTATGCACCAAGAGCTTGTAACACTCCAAAGAGAAAGGAAAAATTTAAATCGCATCATATGACCCCTTTAATTGATATTTTCGTACATTTCTGCCATATGCACATTAACTGACAGTCACCACTGATAAGCTACCACTAAATACTGTAGGAACTTAATTTGCTGTAAAGTTGCTTTGCAACGATTTGTATCGTGAAAAGCGCTATACAAATAAACTTGAATTGAATTGAATAGAAGTTGACTTCATTTACTTCCATTTTAAGAGCCTCACCGTATAAACTTAAAAAAAAATGTAATCCAGAATGATCCAATTTGAAACACAGCACAGCAAACTGATTTATAAATTTTTTTTAATGGTGTTTTAAACTTTTTTTAAAGTAAAAAAAGTAAAAGTTTTCTAAAAATGCTTCGGTTTACTTCTAAAAAATACTTAAAAGACTAATTTTTAGGTGAGAAATATAAATCGTTTAAACATTTACACACACAAACATTAAATGTATATTTTTTATTAAATTAAATGAATAAATATATGTATACAATTATAGATTGTTATTTAATGTCTAAAATATATTATGCATTTTAATGCATTTTTATATTTCAAAATATACCAGGAATTAATATTTACAAATGTATTTTACAAAATTAAAAAATAAATATGTATATAACATTATATGATCATATATATATAATACATACATTTAAATGTATACTTTTAATTCAAGTAAATTAAATGTATAAAATATATGTATAAAATTATAGATTTTTATTTGATTTATTTAATTTCAATTTTAAACAAAATGTAAAAAATGAATATGCATATAATATTATATGATAATCTTAACTTCCTAATCTGCAACAATTGTCCTCTTTTACTTCCATTGTAAGAACTTCACCATTTATTATTGTTGAAAACAATGGACGAGTCAAAATTCTAATATTATATATATTATTCATATAGAATATTTGTGATAACCATTGTGTGAATGAAATGCTGTCAACTGAACTTAACTTGTAATTGAACCCTACATATTCCTTTCAGACAAATGATCTTTGAAATAATGCACTTACAAAGTTAGTCTATGGGTTTGGGGTTTAGAAGCAGAAATGAGAATCCTCTAGCTCTTATATGAATCAGTTAATAAGGAAGTGTTATTTGAGCTGTAAAGTTGTCTAAATCATCTTTTCCTACTCTGAGAAACTTTTGGTTAGACATATGCATAAACATGAGGTTGAAAATCAACCGGAATATGCTTTTAAGGACAAGGCTTTATTCTAAAAGTCAAAATCTTTTTGAGGCTTGAGGTCTGATGGATTTTTAGTGGGGGATTATTAAAGAAGCTCCCTTTGTCTTTTTGCTGCATACTGTACACTTCAAACGTCTCACACGGCTGTTATATATTATTCATGTGAGAATTATGTAACGTGCCTACGTTGTGAAATGTCGTAGAAGATTCAGAGGAGTTTGTTAGGCATCAGGATCACAGATCTGATCGTGGATGGAAAAGACAGTTACACTTTATACTGCCATAGACAATGAAGCGTCCTTCTGCTTTGTTCTCCCGCTGGAGAAAGAGTTGTGGAGCAGTGTGTTTTATGTGTTTGATCACGATGTGTCCCGGTTGCAGTGGTGTGTGGGTGTGGGTTCGTGCGCTGATGTGGAGGCAGGGTGGAGGTTGCCTGCACCTTTGCAGAAGAAGGTGGAAAGTGGGTGAGTCATCCAAAATTAAACCACAAAAGCAAGAGCAGATTTGTGCGCTCTGGGGCTGCACACACACTCACACACCTGAGAATGCAGGTTAATTAATGATTAACCCGCCATTTTATTCAATAATGAAATACCGTTTACCTAAATTAAGAAATTCATAATCATAAAACAGGTCAGACGACTGTCCAACTAAGCCCTGATCTTTCAAAGAAATAGTGTCAAATCGATTGATTCACTATTTATTCGTATTTTGATTTGATTCAAAAGCAATATTTTATTCGGAACAATTCAGTTTAAACAAAAGTAGAGCAGACTGATTCAGTAACTTTTTTTTTGAAAAATAATGTTCTCAAGTGAGAAAAAACAAGTAAGAAAAAGAAACAGAAAACAAAAATATTTCAATGTATAATTATTAATGTATATATATACAACATATGTGTGTGTGTGTGTGTGTGTGTGTGTATATACACATACACACATAAACATTCAAAATACTAAAAACATTATATAACATTAAATATGTAGCAATATCAATTATTTATTATATTTTTTATAATGATTTTTTATAAAAGATTATATATTTAATATTACACAAATCATATATATATATATATATATATATATATATATATATATACAAATTATGTTAATGTATAAATATATACACAAAAATATTTTAATGTAACAATAACAACATGTATATAATGATTTGTATATGTGAATATATAAATACAATTATTTTAAAATGTGTATATATATATATATATATATGTATGTATACTGTATATATATATACAGTATATATATATATATATTATCATTTTTATATTAACAAATTAATATACATTTAGTTTTTGTTTTATAATATTTAGAAATCATAAAAATAGTGTTTTTAATATTGCTATTTTAAAATATAATTGTATTGTTTTTTATTATATTATATTAAGCACTAACGATTCATTATTTGAACATTTTCCTGTGTAGGATCTGTGTAGGTCAGTTAGCAGGATTTTTTATCAACACTTTGAGAAACGTATGACTCGTTTACCATCGTCAGATGTCTTGTTCCTCACAGGACGTCTTATCATCTGTCATATCGCAGAGCTGAGAGTGGAGAAAAGGCGGTCAGCTTCTGAAGTGACCCCGTCAAAGTCACAGAACAGAAGACGTGTCTGTCAGTCGTTGCTGTTGCTTGCACACTGGGGCCGCTGGTGTCTGTCTGCGCTCTGATCAAGAGAAGTGTCGCCCAGTGGAAAAGAGCAGGGTGTGTTTCTCTGTCTGAAATACAGGGCATGGAGACAGAAAGAGAGATGAAATGAGTAAAAGAGCATTCGTAGCATGGGATTGGTTCTTTCTGCCTGCGTGCATGGCTGTTTTAGCACTCAAATTGCTTTCCGACGTCTGAGCTCTCCTCAGGGAAATATAGGGACGCAGAATCAGCGTATGAAGGAGAGAGGACACTGAGCGGCCTGATGGATTGGCTTGTGAGATGTGTCTCACTGTCTCTTTTTTTTGAAGGGGGATGTGCGTGAAGCCGGGGTGGGCCACTAACGTTCATAAAGCAATATGAGTTTGTGAAACCCCAGAGGTGTTGTCAGGCTGTGAAAAATGTCGTTAAGTTGCAAGCGCACTAGTGAGACCAACAGATTCTTAGTGAGAGGGATAATGTGTCTCTCAGGTTAAAGGATTGGTTTACCCTTAACTTATGTTTTGTATTTACGTTGCTCCAAACCCATATGACTTCTATTCATCTTTGAAACACAAATGAAGAAATTTTTAATGAAACATGAGAGGTTTCTGTCCCTTCATTGAAAGTCTGTTCCACCAAAACTTTGATGCTTCTAAAACTTTATAAAGACATCTTAAAAGTTATCCACACGAATCGAGAGGTCTAGTCACAAGTCTTCTGCAGAGGCCTGATTACTTTATATGATGGACAGATTTAATTTAGCCTTTTATTCACAAATAAATATTGATCGGTGCACACACATAGAGCTCATCAAATATGGTAAACACACTCAGAAAAAAGGTACAAAAGCTGTCACTGGGGCAGTACTTTTTTAAAAAGGTACACCCCTAAAAGATTCTTCATCAGTACATTAAAGGTACATATTAATACCTAAAGAGTAAATATTATAACTAAATGGTACATATTAGTACCTTTCGAACGGGTAACACTCTTAGAATAAAAGGTACAAAAGCTGTCTCTTCAAAAGAGACACTTCTGTACCATATTTACCCCTAAAGGTGTTTATTAGTAACTTGCAGGTACATATTAGCACTTTAAAAGTAGGCCTATATTAGTACCTAATTGGTATATATAAGTACCTTTTGAAAAGGTACTGCCCCTGTGACAAATTTTGTACTTTTTTCCTGCGAGTGTACTGCTCCAGTGACAGCTTTTGCACCTTTTTCCTGCGAGTGTACTGCCCCAGTGACAGCTTTTGCACCTTTTTCTTGCGAGTGTACTGCCCCAGTGACAGCTTTTGCTCCTTTTTCCTGAGAGT
>NW_015505482.1:195712-210560 GCF_001515645.1 Sinocyclocheilus grahami | reverse complement strand
TTTTGCACCTTTTTCCTGCGAGTGTACTGCCCCAGTGACAGCTTTATATAATACAGCTTTTAAAAAAAATAACACTGTTCCTCACAGAAACTTTCATGTGATTTCAGATGACCTGGAATATAGCGCTCAAGTGGTTTTTGACATTTTATGGTGATTTTGAATCCTCTTTGAAGCCTGAAAGCTTCAGTACCTATTGATTAGCTGCGTCCCAAATGACGCACTAAACACTATGCACTTATACACTCTGTATTTATGCACTATGTACTCATCCATGTAGTGTATGAATTATATAAGGTTATTTTGTCATTCATAAACAGCCCCTCCCCCTTCGCAATGTAATTAAAGCTGCGACAGTTGAATGCATTTAGTGTGACATTCCACACTTTGCTTTTTGGGTTATTTAAGTGCATCATTTGAGTATTTAAAGTGTACTTTGTCTTTTTGGAAAGTTCAGTGTGAACACACTCCTCGCACTATTTATACTACAAAACATCAGAAAATAGTGCATAAGTACGCGATTTGGGACGCACCTATTGTAATTGCATAAAAAAGAAAGATACAATTCTTTAAAATACTCCTTGTGAAAGGACTCTCCTTCTTTAGACTGCCATGTACCACTTTGGAGCAAAAAACTATGGATTGTGAAATAGGATGGCGGATTAGAGAGAAGAGCAGATGAGGGGGGGGAAGGACGGTGGTTTGGGATCTGGGTTGCGTGCTCTCTCTCTCTCTCTCTCTCTCGCTCTCGCTCTCTCTCTCTCACTCTCTCTCTCTCGCGCTCTCGCTCTCTCGCTCTCTCTCTCTCACTCTCTCTCTCGCGCGTGTTAGAACGAGCCGTTTTAGGGGGGCGTGGCAGAGTCTTAACTTTGATAAAGAATATCTCTTTGGTTTTGAGACTTTAGTCTTTGCAACTTCAGGGATCTTATCTATGCACAATCAGCTTGTAACACTCCAAAGAGAAAGGAAAACTTGAAATCGCATCATATGACCCCTTTAAGTTGATATAAAGTGACAGAACAGACATTTAAAATGTTACAAAACATTTCTATTTCAAATAAATGCCATTCTTTTAAACTTTATATTCATCAAAAAATCACTGTTTCCACAAAAACATGAAGTAGCACAACTGTTTTCAACATTGATGATAATAATAAATGTTTCCTGAGCAGCTGAGACTGGAGTAATGATGCTGAAAATTCAGCTTTGAATCACAGAAATAAATTACATGTTCAAATATATTCAAATAGAAAACACTTATTTCAAATTATAATAATATTTCACAATGTTACTGTATTTTTGATCAAATAAATGTGTCAACAAAAAAAAAACATGAGTGTAACGATGTGTTTATTTATACTCGCTCAACTATCCTGCAAAAATTTGATGGCATGAACCTTGCAAACATTGCCAAATTCAGCGACTAGATCTTCTTTTGAAGCGCTGAATGTAGTAGCCTCTGCCACCTTGTAAACAGAAGTTTATTTCCCGGTGGACTGATAAAAACCTGTGCTCCCTGACTCCTGGAAATTGCATAAAGCAGTCAGTCAGATCAGAACTCGCTCTTGCCACTGATGTGTGCAATCTGCAGCCTGTCAGCGAACGCTTTGTGGGCGGCCTATGGACGTGCCATCTGAGGCCAAAACTAGGTCAGATATGGCATAATGTGTCTAATGTGACCAAATGCACATTTCCTTATTTTCCACATCTTAATTGGTTTATACAGCTTTTATGTTATCAAATGTTTTGTGCCATTTGGTACAGGTGCTTAAAACACTGCATTCTGGATTAATGTGCTTCTGATCATCCCAATCCTGTAACTTTCCAACCAGGAAACTAGCACTGAGTCTACAACAGATCTGAGCATGATGGATGATGTAGTCCAAAATCTGTTGATCTTCCTGCTTCTCTCCCATTTTCTGAGAGCTGGTTATTTCTTGTCTCACAGCAGTTGTGAGTACAGAGGAGGAGCAATGAATTATTAAATGTGCGGTGTTTGAGCAGAAATAGAAACCTGCCTTCAGAAGAGTGAAAATATTGCTCATCAACAGGGAAAAGGGTGCATTGTTTTGTATTAAAGAAACTCTGTGTGCTGCTAATCTACAATAGGGGCTTGACAATAATCCATCCATCCATCCAGTCATAGTATTGTGATTACATCTGAATAAGTTTAACATATGCATATCATCAATATTTTATTTATTTATTTATAAAAATGCAATTCTTTAGTTTAGTTTCTTTTTTAATTAAAAAAATCTTAAAACTTAAATTTAAACAAAATATTACTTGTATATATTTTATATTATGTAGTTTATGATTTTTAACAAAATGTAAAGCTTAAATTAGATTTTTTTTGCTTTTTCATTTTAAAATGTAATCTTTAAACTTTAATGTTACACTTTTAGTTAAATTTATTTTATTAAAAAATATAAAATATATATACAAATATATAAAATATGTCAAATGTAAAATGTAAAGTTTTTTCTCATTTTCTAAAAAAAAATCAATTTTATTTTTACAATTTGAATTTTTGCCTGAATTTAAAGGAATTTTATGAATGAATTATAAAATGAATGATGTAAATTCATTTATTCTTTCTTATTTTACAACGTTAAGCTTAAAATGTTATTTTTGCTTTTATTTCTGAAATCTAAAAAAAGAATTTACTGCTTTAAAAAAAATTACGTTTTCAAATTCTCTCATTTATTTGTCATTTATATTTCGTACATCATTTTCATTAAAAAAGTAATTTTATTATTATTTTAGTATATTTAAATAATTTAAATAATACTTTAAAATGTATTCTTTTAAAATTTAAATAAAAATGCATTTCAAAATTGTACATTTTTTAATTTTTTCAAATGTGATGTTTTAAAATGTCATTTATTCTCTGCTTTTTCATTTTGAAACTTTGAATTGTAACATTTCGTTCAGTTTCCATTTGCTTCTGATTCTTATTCTTATAAATATATACTTTTAAAGAGTGAACAGAAAATGATTGCAAGCGAGAGTGGCAAATGTGATTGGGATTTGAACCTTTGTCAGTCTTTGTGCACTACAGCTCATGGATTCAACTACTGCACCACATCTCCTAATGATTCATTTCTACTCTAAAACAGTTATCGACTCTAAAACTATTTCTTTTCTACTCTAAAACACTTGACACATACATAGCATGTGTTGATGGATGATGGCCTACTGATGGCCATTTTTTATGACTTATTTATTATTTATCTACTCATATCGGTGTCTTATAAAGTGCAAACATACACTCCCCGTGGCTGTTACTCCGAGTGCTGCTGTAATGATGCCGAGGGGTCGGATACCAAACAGAACTGCTGGTTTTCAAATGTGATGTTTTAAAATGTCATTTATTCTCTGCTTTTTCATTTTGAAACTTTGAATTGTAACATTTCGTTCAGTTTCCATTTGCTTCTGATTCTTATTCTTATAAATATATACTTTTAAAGAGTGAACAGAAAATGATTGCAAGCGAGAGTGGCAAATGTGATTGGGATTTGAACCTTTGTCAGTCTTTGTGCACTACAGCTCATGGATTCAACTACTGCACCACATCTCCTAATGATTCATTTCTACTCTAAAACAGTTATCGACTCTAAAACTATTTCTTTTCTACTCTAAAACACTTGACACATACATAGCATGTGTTGATGGATGATGGCCTACTGATGGCCATTTTTTATGACTTATTTATTATTTATCTACTCATATCGGTGTCTTATAAAGTGCAAACATACACTCCCCGTGGCTGTTACTCCCGAGTGCTGCTGTAATGATGCCGAGGGGTCGGATACCAAACAGAACTGCTGGGACGGACAATCAGAGATTAGTCACGGATCAAAGTGATTGGCACCCCTCACACGCTTCTGCATCACTGACACTCAAGCATAGGGAAGGGATTTGTCACTCTCACGCTCAACATGCTTCAGACGATGGCTGTGATAGAGAGAAAGAACATTTCCATGCTCAGATAGTGTTATGGAGAAGTGTGCTGAAGCTTTGGCGAACCCTCAGCAGAAGCAGGTCTGAGTAGTTTAGAGTTAAGACGCTTTATGAGAAGTTAAGCACTGAAATCATTTTAATCTGCTTTGAGCAGACGTTTGATACTTTAGGACATTTGGAGACAAATTCTGTCCGTGTCGTAAAAATCCCATTTGGGTGTTTTTACAGTGTACTTGAGGCGTTTCGACCTAAGTGTTTATCGATGAAGTCTGCAGTGACTGTAAACTTCAAATAGCTGGAGAGCTGAAAACTTCAACAGAGGTATAGTATTAAACTTTTGAATGACTAGAGAACAGTCATGGGTGTTCAGCCTGTGTTTGGGACGTTCCTTTAATATTGTAGTTTGCCAAGATACATCAAGGTAGAATAGAATAGAGAGAAACAGTGCCTGCTTGTTCTGCTTTGTTCTGGAAGTATTTTTTCTACCACGAGGTAAATCACAACATTGCAAACTTTGATTTGAAGCAAAAAAGCATTTGAAAATCAGACAAAAAGGTACAAGACTGTGTTCTTAAAAGCTTTAATGAAGAAAAGAACCACAGTCCCATGAAGCATTTCTAATGACATAATTAAATAAAAAATAAAACAATTGACATTGTAAGTTTATTGCAAAAGATGCATATGTACTGTATATGTATATTGCGTGATTATCTTGTCTCAGTTCTCTGATGGGTGAAGTTTTTGCAGAATCATAGATTTTGAATGAATGAATTTTGTGATGGACTGGATACTTTTAAAGTAATTACAAATAGCGAACAAAACACAGAATAGCCTATAACTGAGTCAGAGACATAATGTAAACAGCAGTGCTTAACTAAAACGAATCAGACTTTCGGTTCAAACTACAATGTAGCATTTTGTCACACAACCGCACTACTTTTTGGATAAAGTAGATTATTACTGGAAATGCTGCATATGAAAACAGCAGCGCTGCTGGCATGCTAGTGAAAAAAAGTTAGCAGCGTCTAGGTTTTAGGCATAGGCATGTATATGTAGATAGCGCATTTGACTGCTTCAGATGCGCCAACACACCTTATTTGATGCATCTGTGTATATATATATATATATCTATGGTTCTAGATGGTTGCTTGCTATTTCAGTCAGGAAGTAAAAACCTATTAATTTTCTTCATAGTTCATAGTGGAAATGTTTTTTAACTTAACTCTAAACCATTGTCAGACCTATTGTGAGTTTTGAGGTCGTTAATAGATGCTGTTCTGTTGTTAAAGTTGACAATCTGTATTTATCAACTTATTTTTTTAAATAATAGTGTTCAACAGTGGAACTCATGGTGATAAACTACATTACCCATGATTCTGCAAAGAACAAACAAATCGCACCAAAAAAAAACAAAAAACAATTTAGCGCCCACCCGCTACCATGGAACACTATATATGCATATTTTGCAATAATCATAAAATATGTCGTTTATATATACATCTTTAACTCAATAGTTTTATGTTAATCTGTCGTATTATGTCATTCGCAATGTTTCATGGGATTGTAGTTCTTTCCCTCTTTAAAGCCGTTAAGTACCTTTGTGATGTTTTGATTCACCTCGTTGCTGGTTGATTTGGTTCATGACTTTTTAGTGAACTCTTTAATGAAGACTTTTTTAAATCCCTACGGGAAAACGAATGAACATTCGACAGAGCAACCAAATCTATACTGATATTCAGACCTTTAAATAAGGCTCAAATCACTTCAGTGTAAGTCTGGGATTTTTTCACCTGTTTTATCATGTGCCTTGCGAAAGTTGTCAATTCAATGGCTTAGAATGGTACATAATTATTTAAATATAGGAAAGGTTATAGTTAATGCATAATATGGGGTTTGTTTGCATCACTAACACTAAGCAATAGTGATATGAAGCTTGCTGGCAAGACAAACCATGACCTATAACTGCTGCCAGCATGATGAAATCTGTTGATACAGTAAGTGTAAACACACACACATGGTCTTGGTCGAACCATAAAAACCGTCATACTGCACTGGTCAAAAGTCATCCTGTCCACCCGTCAACCACAGTGTTATGAAGTGTCCAGATGGTCCTCTTTGTAAAACAGTCCACAGTGTAAACCCACAGGCCACGGTGGGGAAGTGTTAAATGCTCTACTGTCTGCGAAATAGCCAACAGCAACGGCTCACCCAGTTCTGAAATGTCGGGGTCAGTCGGGGACTTGTTCTGCAGTCTCTCTGAGGATATGGATTGAGGGGTTTTCCGCTCTCATAATGGGATTTATCTACATGGTGAGCTGAAAGATGGAGAGAGGGATGAGGGAAGTATGAAGAGCAGCGGGAGGCTGAACTCCCTCATTCTCACGAGAGCCTGTTTTGATGGCCGCAGATGGAGTTTAGCTGTCATATTAGCAGGGTGTCGAGTGCATGTGATGAGCTGCACGTGATTCCACACCGAATCCCCCCAAAACAACAGCGGCTTTGAAGTAGAAAGAGAGATGGAAAGAGCTTTGTGACACTGTGGAACGTTTCATGTCACAGCTAAAAGATTGCAAACACTCTGTTACGGAGCCTAATTTGATGCTTCACTGTTTATAGAGGCCAAATAGCTACAATCTCAGATAACATGTTTAGGTTCAAACGTTGTGGGAACGTTGTTTTGAAATGTTTTAAAACCTTGAAATGTCCGGTTTTCGTGTTGTGATTATAATGTTATTTAAAGGATACAAAAACGGTTCTACTAATGTTATTTTTACCCAGATATAACGTTATTTCAACGTTTAATTTAATATTCTATGAATGTTAAAACATCCTTTTTTTTATCATGATTAGAACGTTATTTAAAAGTTTTAAAATGTTTCTTACAACATTCTACTAACTTTATTTTACCGAACATATAACATTATTTGGATGTTTATTTTTAATATTCGTACATATTTTACGAGGTGGCTAATTTGTATGAATTCGTATGACCTCGTACAAATTTATACAATTTTCGTTACGAGTTGCACAATTCGTATGAATTTGTACGAATGACCTACACCTAACCCTGCCCCGAAACCTACCCGTCACTGGGGTGTAGACAAATCGTACAAAATTGTACGAGTGAGGCCGTACGAATTAGCCACCTCGTAAAATACGTACGAATGAGATAGTGTTGGTTTTTCTTGTCATGATTAGAACGTTGTTTAGAATGTTCGTCAAGTACAAATAACATGATGAGGACATTCCAAAAAATGTTGCTTTAAGAGAACGTATGAAAACGTATATTAAATATTACTCAAGTTATAAGAACTTTACATAAACATTACTTTAAGAATGTTCTGTTAGCTGGGGTACATGAAGAAAGCTAGCTGTTATCATTGGCATTTATCTCAATGGCAGTTGCTCGGCTAGTGAGTGATCACTTCTATGGAAGGATGTGTCTAATCTTGTTGCTAATTGTTGAAATGTTTTTGAGCTAACCATCTAATTACTATGGAGCCACGGGGAAATTATGTCATAACAATGCTGATTGGTTAATGGCACCACAAGAAAAAACAGAAGTTTATGCTAATGCTTGCTATAGGGGAAGTGTGGCAATGCCGAGAATGCAGCACATGCTTGCTTTTTGTTATGAATAATGTTCTGATTCTAAACCTGTGTTAGCATGTTTCTAAGCTAATACCATTACTCTAATAAGAACAAAAATGTCAGTCATAATCATACTGTATATTGGGGCAAAACAGTGCATTAATTACTTTCAATGCTGAATGAATTATATATTAAAATGGACATTTCTTGTCTCGAACTTGTTGTAATGCCTCGAATGTAAAGCATACATAAAATTCTGCCTTAGACTTTGGCCAAAATGAGGGATATTAAAAGTAATTTCCTATGAGGCCTTAAAATGCACTCTAGTTTTGCATCTAACAAAGCACTTGTTTTGTTAGAATACAGTTTGTACAATTTTATACATATTTCCATTCATTCATTCTTTTTCTTTTGAAAGAAACAAATATTTTTATTAATATTTTAAAGAATGCATTAAATTGATGAAGAGTGACAGTAAAGGCATTTATAATGTTACAAAAACGCTTTCTTTTTTCTTCAAATAAATGTTGATTTTTTTGGGGACTTTCTATTTGTCAAAGAATCAAGAACAAATGTATCATGGTTTCCACAAAAAACATTAAGCAGCACAACTGTTTTCAACATTGATAATAATAAGAAATGTTTCTTGAGGAGCAGATCAGCATATTAGAATGATTTCTGAAGGATCATGTGACACCGAAGACTGGAGTAATGATGCTGAAAATTCAGCTTTGCATCACAGGAATAAATTACATTTGAATACATATTAAAATAGAAAACAGATATTTTAAAGTGTAATAATATTTCATAAAATTACTGTATTTACTGTATTTTTGATTTTTTTTTTAATGCAGCCTTGGTGAGCATAAATTTTGCACTATATATACACTTACACACTTTTGGCCAGTAGTGTGATTATAAGCAGCTGTACTGAATCACACACACTGTTATCAAAATAGCAAGATTTTAATTTTAGCATCACACACATAGCAACAGGTTCAACATAGTATCGGCCAGATCCAAATGTGTATGTGAAATCACAACACTGCTATTTTTTCTGATACTGCCCAGGTTACATGAATAAACACAAACAGACCCCTGCATCAGTCCTGATTATTTCTCTGACATAAATATTGTGCATAAAACCTGTTGTTCCTACCCCAAAAAATGTGTAAAATCGAATGTTTACAGTATTGTGTGATTACACTTGGATTGGGACAAACTCATCACATTCAGTTTGTGAATTCCTGGCCACAATTAGAGAAATTGTAGCAGGTCTGTAATCCTGCGGCGAGAGTTGAAAGAAGCTTTGGGTCATTCCGCGGGCCATTAGAGGATGATGGGAGGTCAGGTTTGGGCAGGGAGGGAACAGCTCGTCTACTTCCAAATGTGATTACAATGATGCAGCGTGAGCGGGCGCATATATTCATATGATGGGATTTAGATTGCATTCATTTTAAGGGACTAGGCTGGCTGTACGAAATGGCAGTGCGTACTTTATTTATTAGTGAAGTGTGCCTCAGAAACAATGTACATTTACAGTAATGAGACTTTTGTCATCGAGAAACATTGTAGCTGATTTCCATCTAAATAGGGTCGTTGTTCATAGTTCAGACCTTTTTTTGTGCTTGTATTTCTTTAGATGACGCATTTAATGCGCTGAAAGTGCAGGTTGAAGCATAAAGAAAGCTTTTTCTTTTGTGGTAATTCAGAGAAAATGCATATAGCCCTGCTACACGCTGCAAACTTGCCATTTCCTCTGTGCAAAGATATGCGAGCTTAATCACACACACTCAGATTAAAGTGTGTGTGTGTGTTTCGTTTGTGCATTCATCAGCGCTGCTATGGTGAGAGGTGGGAACAACAGAGACGTACGAATTGTTGCTAGAGATATCTTCCCATGGGGAAGCACTGAATAACACACACCAACAAATACTTCGCCCGAAGCTTGATACTGTCTGTCTGGTCTTTATACCTCCATTTATATCAATACTCTCCTCGTTTCTTTTCTTTCGTCGTTTAGCTGCAGCTTCTCCTCGGTCCATTCCGACTGAATGTTTAGGAAATGTGCTGACAGCAGCATCAGACGGAGGAGAGAGGGAGGGAGGATGGTTTAGAATTTTTCTGGGATGGTAGAAGGATGCAATAATATCTTTGAGAACGTGAAAACAGTGTTTATCTCGCACAGATTCTTGTTTTATCAACCATCCGCACACACACGTGTGCGATTCACACCCACAGTCATAAAAATGGTGAACGCTTTTGGATTTCCATGACCTCCTTTCCCGAATCGGTCTTTTGTCATATGCCGCTCTCCCTCCCTCGCTCTCTCTGTTTCTCAGACTAATCCTGTGCTTTGGCCACATTTCATTTTGTGTTTTGTGTGTGTGAGTGTATTTAGAGGGGAAAGCTCAGACCATCTTGAAAAACTGATATTTGATCCCGTGTGTAAAGGAGAGGAATGAGTCCAGCTAGCTTCACACCAAACATCAACACTTCTCTCTTTAGTCTGTGATGTATGATGGATTTCTTCATATGCCAGGCTGGCATTTTTAATGACGTGATGAAAAATGTCAGAGCCGTATATACAGTATGTACTAAAACATTTTAGTAGTTCATCATCTTGATGTTTATTTGAGAGAAATGATAGCTGTACTTTGCAAAAATTGACTACATTCACTGTGAAATTTCACTGAAATCTGACATTTTGTACCTTATGTTAATGTATACGATGCTCTCCTATAGGCTGCATTTATTTGTTTAAAAGTAAAAACAGCAGTATTGTGAAATATTAGTACAATTTCAAATAACTGTTTTTTATTTGAATGTATTTTCAAATGTAATTTACTCCTGTGATGTAAAGCTGAATTTTCAGCATCATTACTCCAGTCTTCAGTGTCACATGATCCTTCAGAAATCAGTATATGCTGATTTGCTGCTCAAGAAACATTTCTTCTTATTATATTGTTGAAAACACTGATTCATTTTTTTTCAGGATTCTTTGTTGAATAGAAAGTGCAAAAGAACAGCACTTATTTGAAAATCCCAATGACAAAATCATTTTTTTGTAACATTATGCATGTATTTTCAGTCACTTTTCAAATGTAATTTACTCCTGTGATGTAAAGCTGAATTTTCAGCATCATTACTCCAGTCTTCAGTGTCACATGATCCTTCAGAAATCAGTATAATATGCTGATTTGCTGCTCAAGAAACATTTCTTCTTATTATATTGTTGAAAACACTGATTCATTTTTTTTCAGGATTCTTTGTTGAATAGAAAGTTCAAAAGAACAGCACTTATTTGAAAATCCCATTGACAAAATAACTTTTTTGTAACATTATGCATGTCTTTTCAGTCACTTTAGATCAATTTAATGCATTCTTGCTTTATACAAGTATTAATTTCTGTCAAAAAAATCTTACTGGGTCATGGGTCAAAGACAAAAAGGGTGTTTAAAGCAAGACAATAAAAGTTTAATACATTTTTTGAGCAATAAAATCATACATTTTTACCACGGGAAAAAATTCTGAGAAAGAAAAATGTTCACAAAAGTTATTTGAAACATTAAAGTCGACACTTTACATGCATTTAACCCTTACAGAAATTAACAATGGTTTTACAGGGGGGAAAAACATGGTTATTGTAGTTAAACCATGGTAACTACAAATTAACCATGTTTTGCTACACTAACCATAGTGGTATTTGTAGTAAAACTGTGGTTATACAAATGGTAATCAATATGCCAAAAAACCATGGTTACTACAGTTTTATTATAATATAACCATTCAATACTCTCCTCGTTTCTTTTCTTTCGTCGTTTAGCTGCAGCTTCTCCTCGGTCCATTCCGACTGAATGTTTAGGAAATGTGCTGACAGCAGCATCAGACGGAGGAGAGAGGGAGGGAGGATGGTTTAGAATTTTTCTGGGATGGTAGAAGGATGCAATAATATCTTTGAGAACGTGAAAACAGTGTTTATCTCGCACAGATTCTTGTTTTATCAACCATCCGCACACACACGTGTGCGATTCACACCCACAGTCATAAAAATGGTGAACGCTTTTGGATTTCCATGACCTCCTTTCCCGAATCGGTCTTTTGTCATATGCCGCTCTCCCTCCCTCGCTCTCTCTGTTTCTCAGACTAATCCTGTGCTTTGGCCACATTTCATTTTGTGTTTTGTGTGTGTGTGTATTTAGAGGGGAAAGCTCAGACCATCTTGAAAAACTGATATTTGATCCCGTGTGTAAAGGAGAGGAATGAGTCCAGCTAGCTTCACACCAAACATCAACACTTCTCTCTTTAGTCTGTGATGTATGATGGATTTCTTCATATGCCAGGCTGGCATTTTTAATGACGTGATGAAAAATGTCAGAGCCGTATATACAGTATGTACTAAAACATTTTAGTAGTTCATCATCTTGATGTTTATTTGAGAGAAATGATAGCTGTACTTTGCAAAAATTGACTACATTCACTGTGAAATTTCACTGAAATCTGACATTTTGTACCTTATGTTAATGTATACGATGCTCTCCTATAGGCTGCATTTATTTGTTTAAAAGTAAAAACAGCAGTATTGTGAAATATTAGTACAATTTCAAATAACTGTTTTTTATTTGAATGTATTTTCAAATGTAATTTACTCCTGTGATGTAAAGCTGAATTTTCAGCATCATTACTCCAGTCTTCAGTGTCACATGATCCTTCAGAAATCAGTATAATATGCTGATTTGCTGCTCAAGAAACATTTCTTCTTATTATATTGTTGAAAACACTGATTCATTTTTTTTCAGGATTCTTTGTTGAATAGAAAGTTCAAAAGAACAGCACTTATTTGAAAATCCCATTGACAAAATAACTTTTTTGTAACATTATGCATGTCTTTTCAGTCACTTTAGATCAATTTAATGCATTCTTGCTTTATACAAGTATTAATTTCTGTCAAAAAAATCTTACTGGGTCATGGGTCAAAGACAAAAAGGGTGTTTAAAGCAAGACAATAAAAGTTTAATACATTTTTTGAGCAATAAAATCATACATTTTTACCACGATTTTACCACGGAAAAAAATTCTGAGAAAGAAAAATGTTCACAAAAGTTATTTGAAACATTAAAGTCGACACTTTACATGCATTTAACCCTTACAGAAATTAACAATGGTTTTACAGGGGGGAAAAACATGGTTATTGTAGTTAAACCATGGTAACTACAAATTAACCATGTTTTGCTACACTAACCATAGTGGTATTTGTAGTAAAACTGTGGTTATACAAATGGTAATCAATATGCCAAAAAACCATGGTTACTACAGTTTTATTATAATATAACCATGGTTATTTTCGTAAGGGAATATGCTATATGTATATATTTGTAAATGTATTTTAATGTGGACACCAAAATGGGATGTCTCGTCTTTGACCCTCATATATTATGATTCTCTGTGATTTTGTCAAATCACCCAGCAGTTGTGGACAGACAAGTTGCTTCTTGCTGAAAACTTGCAGTGTCTGATTAGGACACAGTATAATATCACAGTACTTATATACCATATTACTGAACGTTCATGTTCATGTACCGTGGTATTTTCATGGTACTTCTAAGAATACCATACCATAGCAGACGTTCAAAAAACATGATATTTGCATAACTCGAGGAGAGAGTCATAGATAACACAGCGACTTGTATTTGTACATGTATTTAATGACTGAATGTTGACTGAGACTTTAGCTTAGCCGCGGTTAGCTTAGCTTTGCTTGTAGCTAGTCTTCATATTTCCCCCACAGACGTGCCTCAGCAGAAATATTAAACTTCAGATGTAATCCTTGGCATTACTGTACACAGAGAGAGATTAAACGCCAGCCACGACTGTCACTCATGAGTGCAAGCAATAGGACAGGTGATTAGAGACACTTTAGCTAGCAACTGGCAGAGGTAGGCTACTTTTTAAAAAACTTTTTAATTTGAGTCAGAATACTGGTCTTAAAACATAATTCTTTCTTAAGCTCACTTTTCTTGCTGTAGGTATATTGGTCAAATCACTTGAGCCACATGGGGTAAAACAAATGAAAGAATGCACAGCAAAATTAGATAAAACATGAATAATTAATGCTTGCTCCAAACCATAAACTTCTAAAGCAACAAAACCAGCCTTGTTTATATGTTAAATATTTATTTGTAAATGTAAAACAGTTTCGTATTATGTGAGACACCTTTATACATTCATTCATTTGGTTGCCAGTCCAATATGTCAAAAAACAAGTTTCTTGCTCAAAACGTTTCCTATAAATATAGTTATGAAACATCTTGACATGCCTTAACCCTCTTTAATTAATCATTCCAATCCCTCTGCATCGTCCTTCCAGGCAGGCATCTAATAATTATTATATTATAAGTCAATAATTATTAGCATAATTCAGTACCTCAGTGTAACTTGTTCATTTATTTATATCCATTTTCCTGTGTTCTCATTCATTTATTGTTAAACCAGTTCTGTGTGCTGTGGGCCTAGTCAAAGCTTCTGATCTGATCTGGTTTGTGTTATCTGTGTGTGTAGGTGCCCCGGACGAGCCGTACGGCAGGACCTGTGTGAGTGTGTGTGTGTGTGTGTGTGTGTCTACAGCTCAGTGGAATGATTTCAGATCTCCCCAAGGTGCTGATACTGGGGGCCATCGCCGCCGCCTCTGCCTTTGTGGTCACCATCCTTATCGTCTTGGTGTGTGTGGGGTGTCAGAGGTAAGCGAACACATACACAACACACAAACATCTGGTTTACAAGGACTCTATACTGTACAAACAGTATTATACTGTATTTTCTATCCCATTACCCTAACCCTACCTAAACCTACACCTCACAGAAAACTGGCCATTTTTGAATGTCAAAAAACACTGTTTAGGATGTTTAAAGCCATTTGGTTTACGGGATACATGACATGTCCTCATAAACCATGTTTACATTGTAATACCCATGCCATTATACACATTTGCGTCCTCATAAACTGTATAATATACCATAACACACACAGACTGCAAACATCTTTTATCTATAATACTAGGGCTAAGAACCAGTTATTCACCATATTCCATGTATTTTTCAAAAAATAAATATTTATATTCCTATTTAATCCATAATATTAAAAGAAAAAAGGTTGCACTGTTTTAAGGTGTCCTTCTTACAGTGTAACAATTAAGCACTGAGTAATATTAATTAATAACATGTAGTTACTATATGGGTTAGGGTTTGGTTTAGAGTTAGCTGCATGTAATATAAATATATTAGATATATTATATTATTA
>NW_015505482.1:162785-193938 GCF_001515645.1 Sinocyclocheilus grahami | reverse complement strand
ATATGTATGTATATATATATATATATATATATAATTTTGCATATTCTTCAAGGTTTATATTGATTTATGACCATAACAGTACATTGTTCATAAGGTGCATGAGCCTTCTTAATTACTGGATTGCTATAATTATGCTTAATTTTCTTATTTAAGTTTAATTATGATTGCTTAATTATGTTGCATCAAAAAGATATGTATATGTATGTATATATATATATATATATATATAATTTTGCATATTCTTCAAGGTTTATATTGATTTATGACCATAACAGTACATTGTTCATAAGGTGCATGAGCCTTCTTAATTACTGGATTGCTATAATTATGCTTAATTTTCTTATTTAAGTTTAATTATGATTGCTTAATTATGTTGCATCAAAAAGTCTGCGTAAACATACCTTTTGCAAAACTTGTATTAAATTTAATTTAGATTTGTTATATCTTTAAAATCTGAAATGATCTCATCATGTGGGAACTGATGTTATCGAACTGATACTGAAAGAATCATTAATTGAATCGTTGAGAGCAATCAGAATCAAAACCAGGATGGTTAATTCCTTACGGTTCTCATCCATATCTAATGCTTTATTCCTGATGTTTGTACGTTTGCACATAAGTGCTCCCCACTCATATGTCGAAAGAATGCGTCGGCTTCTTAAAAACTCTTTCTCTCCCACTGTTGTGTCAGGCCACCTCCTCCTCTTTTTCTTTAGTTCTATCTCTCTTTCCGTCTCTATCTCTCCTTCCCTGCTGCGGAGCGACTTGATGAATGCTAAAATCACTCCTTCAGCAGATTGCGTGCCCTCTGTAGGAGCCGTTTCGCTGGGAAGTTAAGCTCTGCGTCGGATGCTCATTTGTGACAAAGACTTTTGCTTAGAGATATTACAAGGAACGAACCCCTCCAACAAATCAGTTTCACATACTCTCAGGCGTTGTTCTATTTCTGTTTTATGTAACGTTTACAGAAAAGATGAATAGGGACTATACTCGTTTGTTGCATACTCACCACAAAGTCATGTTTTTGCTGTACTGAAAAACAACTTGCTCTGAATGTTTTACAAGACTGTTGTACAGAAGCCGAGTGTGTACCATTATTGTCACTCTAATGGTAAAAACACAGTAAATACAACTGATATTTAGTGCTCAGAGTGCGGGTTGGCGTTGCTGCAAAGTCACCAGATGCCTAATGGAAAACACACACTGAGCTTATTGTTCTGAGATACACAAATTATGATTGAGTAAAACCCCTTTTTCAGAATTAAAATGTTCCGTCTCATTTCCATCGCAGAAAATGAAAATGTACTCACCCTCATGTATTCCAAACAAGTATGACTTTCTTCTGTGGAACATAAAAGGAGATACTTCAAAGAATTTTCATGCTGCTATTTTCAATGCAATGAAAGCTTATAGTGCCCCCCCCCAAAAAAATATACTACTCGCGTGTTATATTCTAAGTCTTCTGAAGCCATACGATAGCTATGTTTCATCAGTGTCAGTGACACAAAATGCCATTGCTTCTGTATGTGTCTATCGAATGCCAGGTTGGAAATGCAAAAGAGATTTGTGAGCTGTTATTTGAAATAAAGCTTACATAAATCAAAACATAAATAATAGGTGGAAAAATGATAACTGAAAATATAAAATAAAAGCTAATTCAAAATATAAATAAATACTATAATAGTATATAAATAATACTAAAATGAAACTTATTCAGAAGATATGACTGGATGAGACTTTCTAGGTTCAGTATAAGTTCAGTTGCCAGCATTTGTGGCATAATGTTAATTACTACAAAAATTAATTGACTTTCCTTTTCTTCAAAAAAGCTAAAAACCTGAGTTAATGAGGCACTTACAATGTAAGTGAATGGGGCAAATCTGTAGACATTAAAATACTTACCGTTTTAGCAGTATAGCAACAAGACATATTGGGCCTCATTTATAAAGTGTGCGTACATACATATTTGATCTTAGAGTGTGCGTACGCTTAAACCCACGCCAATGCTCATATATGTAAAAAAATGCCTTTGACGTGGAAAAGTGCTTAGCGTCACGTCAAGGTCTGAGCAGACATACGCACTTTTTCTTGTTCGAGTACTGCAGGTTTTTGGGAATAAAAGCTGTTCTTGTTGCTCGATGTTCTAAATGAAAGAATTTGGACGATGATTGGAGATCTTTTATAAGTTAATGACATTAATTAGGAGTCATTTACAAGGCAGAGAGCTGAAACCATTCAGTTGCGCGCAAGTTTAAGATCATTTGCGATTCATAGATTTCACATCTGAAAGGGAGGCGTACGTGCGTTTATAAATCACTATGAATCACATGTACGCATATTTGAGAGATGATCGTAAGATCAAATTTAGGATGGTTTCTGCGCGTCATTTTATAAATGAGGCCCAATATGTGTTGTTAAATATGATTTTATTGTGAAAAAAAAAACTTTAGGAATAGTTCAGCCAAAAAATACAATTAGCTGAAAATTCACTCAGCCTCAAGCCAGTCAAGATGTAGATGAGTTTGTTTCTTAATCATAAAAGATTTGTAGAAATGTAGCATTATATCACTTGCTCACCAATGGCTCCTCAGCTGTGAATGGGTGCCGTCAGAATGAGAGTCCAAACAGCTGATAAAAACATCACAATAATCCACACCACTCCAGTCCATCGGTTAACATCTTGTGAGTGAAAAGCTGCGTGCTAGTAAGAAACAAATCCATCGAGGCATTTTAATTTTAAACCTTGAACATATTTGTTTAGATCAAATTTTAGACTGTTATAAACATTGTGCATATTTCTTCTGATTCAGACGAGAGTTAAAAACATATTAATGATTGATTTGTTTCTTACAAGCACACAGCTTTTCACATCACCAGACGTTAACTGATGGACTGGAGGAGTGTGGATTGCTTGTGGATTATTGTGACTTGTACTGAACCTGGAATATTCCTTTAAAACATGGTTATGCTAATGCTGCATTCACGATTGCACACTCAGTACCAGAGTGCAGCTGTTATTGTGCTGTGTGAGGTTTTGCAATGTGTACAGTGCATTCTACAAGTCATGTGTGTAGTAGACACAGGGTCACCAATACCCAAACGTGTCCCTCCAGCCTCCTGAGTTTCTGACCTTCACAGAGGAACAGAGCGATACAGCCTTCACAACTACAAACAAACCGGAGACACTGTCATCATACCATTATGCATTACATTATTCTACTTTTTAAATGTCTTATCAATTCATCAATAAAAGCCATCTTCATCTAGTTTAGTGAGTAAAGGAGAGAGAGAGAGAGAAGAGAAAATTTCACAGATTCGCTGAGTGTGAGAGATGCTGCGGATGTTTAAAATGGGGTGCGAGTGAGAGGAACAAAAAGAGGTGTGTGTGTGTATTTCACAGGCAGCTGGATTGGTGGAGAAAGAGAGAAGCTATAATTGATGTCACACCAGGTGTGTGTAGGGAATGAGAGGAGAAGAAAAGCAAGGGAGGAGGGATCGTCAGGGTTACCTATCCATCCTCTCGCTCTCTCTTCCTCCAGTACACCTGCAACACATCTCGTCCCTCATGATTACGCCGTCCTTAGATAAAACCAGACCCTGGCAATCCCACAGAGAGCCATTACAAACACTCGCTGTAGTGGAATTTTACTTCCTGTCCTATTCAGAGCTATTGTACAATAGCTCTAGTACAGAACCCAGAGAGCTGCATGTCTAGTGTCTACAAAGGCTGCAGCTTTCTAAGGTGGCATTCTAAGCGGAATGTAATCTCATAGGCGACTGATTTGGAACACTGCATACTTGAGTTTCTTACTCATGATTCCAGTAGTCGGTGTCCACTGTTTCCCTTCATTTTTCTCCATAATAAATGGGGAAATCTCTTTTGTTTTGATAAACCATTAAAGTGATTATATATGCTTATGTAAAAGCCACAATCAAGTGTAATTCCTCTTCTTTTTTAAGTGTTTAAATGCTGAATTCAAGGTGAAGATCTACACTACCCATAATCCTTAAAGAAGAGGCACCAATTAAAATGGACACTATTAATGGAAATGAAAATTGCAGCAAAAGAGTTCAACAACAACGTCCAGTTCCATGAACTGAAATGAGCAGGCTAATTACATAATTAAATTATTCTCTCGACACTCAAACAACTCATACTTGTTTATATTGGAATAACAGTAAGATTTTTAAAAAGTTTAAAATGTTTTGAAAGATTCACCAGGACTGCATTTATTTAATACAGTAAAAACAGTAATACTGTAAAATATCATTACAGTTTGAAATAGCTGTTTTCTATGTGAATATTTCTTCAAATGTGATTTATTGCTGTGATCAAAGCTGAATTTTCAGCATCATTACTCCCAGTGTCACGTGATCCTTCAGAAATCATTCTAATCTGCTGATTTGCTGCTCAAGAAACATCTCCTACTATTATCAATATTGAAAGCAATGCAGCTTAATATTTTTATGGAAACCATGATTATTTAATGATTATTTGATTCAAATGAATTTGTCACTTTTGATCATTTTAATGCATCCTTGCTGAATAAAGTAATTTCTTTAAAAACAAATAAATACATAAAATAAAATAAATAGAAATCTTATTGAACCCAATCTTTTGAGCAATAGTGTATACAAACATTTTTGGATAAAAAAATTAATTATATATATATATATATCGTTATTCATAATTTTCATAATGATTTTGTGTCAAATTATTAACATCTAATCCTTACAAATATTGGGGGAAAAAACTGCACAAAAAAAAACAAGCCTGCAAAAAAAGGGTCAACGGTCACTGTTGTGCTTTATAGTTTCACGTTAATGTGTGTTAATCTAGCACAAACATTACACAGCACACACAAATATCGGGTTACATAACATACTTTCCAGTTTTTAAATGAAATATATTTATAATCTATATTTGTAATCATTTTGCTCTAGATTTGCCCTTTATCTTAACGTTTTCATGCAATGCTGTGCTTATAATTTGGTAAAAACAAGGCATCTTAGAATGCAGCATAATATTTTGAACTGCCTGTCAATAGCGTTTGCGTCTAAATGTCGCCTACTGTATGTTGCCTTAAAATCTTTATATGTTCATCTCGGTAGGTAGCTCACTAATATTGTGATTTACCTATTAGTTGTTCCAGTCATTCAATTCTTTTTTGCTGTATTTGAGTGTTTCTCGTTTTGTCTGCAGAAAAAGCAAAAGCAAACATGGCCAAGCCAACGGAGGGGCTCAGAAAAAGGAAACGGTGAGTGCAAAAAAAGCGCAGTATATATGAACACATACACACAGTGTAATTATGGACATGGATGTACATACTGTACATATACATGATAATGTTTTGTATTTCAGGCTGCTCTGCGCCAGTCCAAGCTGAACTCAATGAGTAAATCTGACACCCGCCTGCATGACATGCACAGGCTGCCCTGCAACGCCAATGGTGAGAGAGACCGTGATGTAACCGGTCTTTATGACATACGTACACAAGACTCATTTACCTCACATATGCACGGCGTGCAAAGGCTGACGTCTCCAGAGACTTGTCAGATGTTTACTAGATCATGTTCCCACTGCCACAGACGTGTGATCTGCGAGGCTGAGAATGACAGTTGTCAAGCTGACACGCAGAACACACACACATCCCAAAGCCTTATATACACTGGCTTCTAATCTTTTAAATCCAAACTAATAGAGACTCAGCTTTATTTAGTGTGTAAAACACAAAATACACAACAAGAAGGATAACAGTTCCCAATTCGTATCAACGTGAAATCAAGATTGACCCTATTTACTTTTGTAATACATGCTCCTGGTCGTAATATCCACAAATCATCAGTCTACACTACTAGAAAAAATTATTTCTTAAAATGAATTACAATTATTAATTTTTTCTGCTGATGTTACCAAGATCACTCGTTTCAACACGGGGAAGACATTGAGGTTATAAAGAATGTTGTGGTAACATTGTTTTGAAATGTTTCTAAAATGTCCATATGCCTAGTTTTTTTGTCATAATTATAACACTATTTAAAGGTTACAAAAACATTTCTTACAATGTTCTACTAACTTTATTTTCACTTGAAATGTTATTTGAATGTTTATTTTTAAATATTCTACAAATTTTAAAATGTCCAGTGTTCGTTTTGTGATTAGAATATTACTTAAAGTTTCCTAACATTTTTCTTACAATGTTCTACTAACTTTATTTCCCCCCAAAATATAATGTTATTTGCACATTAGTTTTTAATATTCTAAGAATGTTGTTGGCGCCGATGGCCTCGTTGGCAGCGCGCTGTTATTTAAAGATTACAAAAATGTTTCTTACAACGTTCTACTAATTTTGTTTCTACCCATAATGTAACGTTATTTGAATGTTTATTCTAAGAACATTTTCTCTCAAGATTGAGAACGAGTGCAAATAACATTATAAGAATGTTGTGAGAATGTTGATATCAGTATATTTTCTCTCATTGTTTTAAGAACATTCATCAAGTAAAAACATCATGAAGACATTCTAAGAATGTTTTCTCTCAGGGTTATCAGACCGTATATTAAATATTAACAAAGTGAGAAGAATGTTCCTAAACACTATTTTAGAATGTTTTGTCCTAAAAATTATATAACTTTTAAAAATGTTATCGAAAGTTGTGAGAAGGTTCCTTGTTATGCTAAGCTAGTCAGCTAAACGATTAGCTTGCTAAACAGGCTAGGCTAAACTGGAAAGGTAAATGCTTAATTTGACTATTTTTAGATTTGGTAGTATCATCTGATACAGTTTTGAAAACAAAATTCACATTTTTTTTGTAGCCAGTGTAGATTCATGTTGGCTTTAAACTCATTGTACTGTCTGTAAGCAGGTTTAAACATATGTAAGATTGTGAAAGTGTGGTTAAAAAAACCAGATAATCAAATAGTAATGGTCTGCCCTCTTGTGTTTGCCTGGAGTAATGTCAAATGTGTCATTTTTAATGATACTTTGGATTTTATTTACCCTTTGTATATGTATGCATTCAGTATTTTATCCAATATGACATCATTACTCCAAACTTTAATCTTAATCCTCTTTCCCATCTCTCTCATATTAGTCTGATTTCTGACAACAGACTTTGTTAGTTTATTAATTATATATAAACTTATCAAAAGCGCGTGAATGATAGCATGTTAGCAGATGATAGCTATTCACAGAACTGTGATCAAATTCTATTCAGCACCGCATAGAGATAAATAAACACGTCCAAACCTCGTCTGTGTCCCGCAGAGGGATTTCAATGGATCCCCGAGACATGGTTGCGACTCGAGCCAAAAACCCAATATCACAGTTTTTGGTTTGTACTTGTTCGTATCCAGCGGTGATGATCAGCAGCGGCAGCCCCACACACTCGCCCACTGAACCTGAACAACAAAATTCACCACACTTCCGGGTCAGCGGCCAAGCGCTTCACATTAAAAGTCCTCGAAAATGCATCCATTGTGGACTTTTTGTTTCAACCTTTCTGTCGCCACTAAATGATCATGAGACGCGACAAACGATTAAAAATACAAATATTCATAAAAGTGTATTTAGATATAGAGTGACAAATTAATAATAGTAACAACAAAAACAACAACACATATGTGATACGTATACGACAAAGTACATGTGCCTTTAAATTTATAATACAATATTATATTTTAATATGAATGAATTTATAATAATAATAATAATATCTATCTATCTATCTATCTATCTATCTATCTATCTATCTATCTATCTATCTATCTATCTTCATAGCAACACTCTAGCAACTATCCAAACCAACCCGAATACCCTAGCAACCGCATAGCAACACCCTAGCAACCACCCCGAGTGTCTTAGCAACCGCATAGCAACCCCCTAGCAACCACCCAGGGTACCCTAGCAACCACATATCAACACCTTAGCAACCGCCCCGGGTACCCTAGCAACTGCATAGCGACACCCTAGCAACCATCCAGAACACCCCAGCAACCCCATAATTTACTTAAACCACAGAACATAGTAACTGCATAGCAACACCCTAGCAACAATCCAGAACACCCCAGCAACCAATAATTTACTTAAACCACAGAACAACATAGTAACTGCATTGCAACCCTGTCACAACCAACCAGAAGACCCCAGCGACATCCATAACTCACTTAAACCTCAGAATAACTTAGTAACTGCATAGCAACACCCCAGCAACCCCATAATTTACTTAAACTACAGAACAACATAATAACTGCATAGCAACACCCAAGCAACCATCCAGAATACCCAGTAATTCACTAAACACTTAAAACAACCTAGTAATGGCATAGCAACTCCCTATCATCCACCCAGAAACATCCATAACTCACTTAAACCTCAGAACAACTTAGTTACTGCATAGCTACCACATAGAACACCCTAGCAACACATACACACAGTACTGCACCAAACACTCAGAACGTCTTAGCGTGGCATAGCAATGCCATGGCAATAACTCAGAACATTCTAGTATCATTATGGTATATTTTGCACCACTCTCATTTTCTTCAGAAAATGAATGCAAGAACTCGACATTGCTAAAGATGGGCCTATTAGATGAGGACCCATCTTTAGCAATGCAAAATTCTTGCATTTGATTTCCAGACAATTGAAAAAAATAAATAAATAAGTGAGAAAAAAAGATTAATAATTGTCTGCCATTTGCACTGATGTAAATAGCAAGCAATGCAGGGCCTGGTAGTGCAGTTATTCGTTTGGACCACTAGAGAGTGCTGTTTCCTATAAAAATATCCCCTAGATTCACCAACCTGAAGCATGATCTAAAATCTGCATGACTGATGACATTTAAATGTGTGTGGGTGTGTGTGTGTGTGTGTGTCTGTGTGTCTGTTTGCATTTCACCCATATTCCTGTCCGTCTGTCAGCTGATAACCGTTTATATTGTGTTCGGCTTTCAAGGACAGATAAGACTTGCAGAGAGCAGAACAGCCATGTATTTAGATATAGAGTGACAAATTAATAATAGTAACAACAAAAACAACAACACATATGTGATACGTATACGACAAAGTACATGTGCCTTTAAATTTATAATACAATATTATATTTTAATATGAATGAATTTATAATAATAATAATAATATCTATCTATCTATCTATCTATCTATCTATCTATCTATCTATCTATCTATCTATCTATCTTCATAGCAACACTCTAGCAACTATCCAAACCAACCCGAATACCCTAGCAACCGCATAGCAACACCCTAGCAACCACCCCGAGTGTCTTAGCAACCGCATAGCAACCCCCTAGCAACCACCCAGGGTACCCTAGCAACCACATATCAACACCTTAGCAACCGCCCCGGGTACCCTAGCAACTGCATAGCGACACCCTAGCAACCATCCAGAACACCCCAGCAACCCCATAATTTACTTAAACCACAGAACATAGTAACTGCATAGCAACACCCTAGCAACAATCCAGAACACCCCAGCAACCAATAATTTACTTAAACCACAGAACAACATAGTAACTGCATTGCAACCCTGTCACAACCAACCAGAAGACCCCAGCGACATCCATAACTCACTTAAACCTCAGAATAACTTAGTAACTGCATAGCAACACCCCAGCAACCCCATAATTTACTTAAACTACAGAACAACATAATAACTGCATAGCAACACCCAAGCAACCATCCAGAATACCCAGTAATTCACTAAACACTTAAAACAACCTAGTAATGGCATAGCAACTCCCTATCATCCACCCAGAAACATCCATAACTCACTTAAACCTCAGAACAACTTAGTTACTGCATAGCTACCACATAGAACACCCTAGCAACACATACACACAGTACTGCACCAAACACTCAGAACGTCTTAGCGTGGCATAGCAATGCCATGGCAATAACTCAGAACATTCTAGTATCATTATGGTATATTTTGCACCACTCTCATTTTCTTCAGAAAATGAATGCAAGAACTCGACATTGCTAAAGATGGGCCTATTAGATGAGGACCCATCTTTAGCAATGCAAAGTTCTTGCATTTGATTTCCAGGCAATTGAAAAAAATAAATAAATAAGTGAGAAAAAAAGATTAATAATTGTCTGCCATTTGCACTGATGTAAATAGCAAGCAATGCAGGGCCTGGTAGTGCAGTTATTCGTTTGGACCACTAGAGAGTGCTGTTTCCTATAAAAATATCCCCTAGATTCACCAACCTGAAGCATGATCTAAAATCTGCATGACTGATGACATTTAAATGTGTGTGGGTGTGTGTGTGTGTCTGTTTGCATTTCACCCATATTCCTGTCCGTCTGTCAGCTGATAACCGTTTATATTGTGTTCGGCTTTCAAGGACAGATAAGACTGGCAGAGAGCAGAACAGCCATGTGGAATGATGGTGCCTTTAAAATGGAAAACACACAGACAATGATCGGATAATGATCCAGTCTTCCTGTTAACTCAGCTCTGCTCTACTTGTCTTTATGTGTGTGTTTGTGCCATTTATGTGCCACATATGGAGATAAAAAAAATCTTTGTCACAGGTTTGTTGATTGATGGCTTGTTTACACAGGCACGGTATTGTATTCAGTGCATAATTGTCTTTCTAAATCTGACTTACAGTGTGCCATTTGATGTTTAAGGAAGGCTAAACAATGTGTGTGTGTGTGTGTCTTTGACCTGCATTATATCCAAGCCTGCATCTAGCAAATATTGTTAGAGTTTACGTGAAAGTGAGCATGCAGTATGATTGTGTGGCACATGTGTCACTCCAGTGCACTGGGCTGGATTATAGGGGCAAAAATCAGTGACAAAATCTCACAGAAACCTTAAAGAATAGATTAGATATGTCTGGAGAACAGACTCTTTCACGTAACCATCTACAACACCCTAGCAACTATACTAATGCAGTAAAAATCTTAGCAACTGCATAACAACACCCTAGCAACTATTCAGAACACCCCAGCAACCCCATAATTTACTTAAACCACATAACAACATAGTAACTGCATAGCAACACCCTAGCAACTATCCAGAACACCCCAGCAACCCCATAATTTACTTAAACCAAAGAACAACATAGTAACTGCATAGCAACACCGTAGCAACTATCCAGAACACCCCAGCAACCCCATAATTTACTTAAACCAAAGAACAACATAGTAACTGCATTGCAACCCTGTCACAACCATCCAGAACACCCCAGCAACATCCATAACTCACTTAAACCTCAGAATAACATAGTAACTGCATAGCAACACCCTAGCAACTATCCAGAACACCCCAGCAACCCCATAATTTACTTAAACCACATAACAACATAGTAAGTGCATAGCAACACCGTAGCAACCATCCAGAACACCCCAGCAACCACATAGTAATTCACTAAACACTCCGAACAGCTAGGAGCCACATAGCGATGCACTAGCAACCACCCAGAACACCCCAGCATAATTTACTTAAACCATAGAACAACATAGCAACTGCATAGCGACACCCTAGCAACCATCCAGAACACCCCAGCAACCCATGATTCACATAAACCACAGAACAACATAGTAACTGTATAGCAACACCATAGCAACCATCCAGAACACCCCAGCAACCCATAATTTACTTAAACCACAGAACAACATAGTAAAGGCATCAGGGAGGAACCACAGAGCAGGTAGTTGCTTCAGCCAGGGAAATAAATAGCAGCAAACACTGTAGCCATTCATCTGCTGGTATTAATCATTCATACAGGAGGTGTTACTTTCCCTCTTTAATCATTGACTCTCTATACAGCATACATATCTGCTCCTGTAATGATTAACTCACTGAACATTTCCATTGTAGAAACAAACACCAATCAGTCCTAAATTAAAGGAACAGTTCATGTCGTTCCAGACCAGCTTGACTTTCTTTCGTTGTTCTGTGGGACACAAATGGTGAATTTTGGAAGAATGCACTGGCCACTGTTTTATTTTTATAATGAAAGTGAATGAGGACTGGTGCTGTCGAGCTCCAAAATGAAAAGTGGTCATAAAAGTGGTTCATATGATTTTTGCGAAGAATTTTTTTTAAATTAAATTAAATGAAAAATTCCAAGTGTTCTGAGATCATATAATAGCTTTCTGTAACAAACGGACCAAAATTTAGGTCTTTATTCCCCTTCACCCTAGTAAAAAAGTTATATATTTAAAATAAATTTATTCATACTAAGTATAGATAAAATCTATTAACATATTTACTGACAAATCGCTCAAGACTTACTGATAAAATTGTTTTAATTAAACCTTATTTGGAGTGCTACTTGTGCACAAAGCCTTCATTATATAGCCTAAAATTTTATAGTGAAGTTTTAATGTCACTATTGATAAGGAGCATTTGATCTTTTATTAATATCAATTTACTTAAACCACAGAACAACATAGTAACTGCATAGCGACACCCTAGCAACCATCCAGAACACCCCAGCAACCCCATAATTTACTTAAACCACAGAACATAGTAACTGCATAGCAACACCCTAGCAACAATCCAGAACACCCCAGCAACCAATAATTTACTTAAACCACAGAACAACATAGTAACTGCATTGCAACCCTGTCACAACCAACCAGAAGACCCCAGCGACATCCATAACTCACTTAAACCTCAGAATAACTTAGTAACTGCATAGCAACACCCCAGCAACCCCATAATTTACTTAAACTACAGAACAACATAATAACTGCATAGCAACACCCAAGCAACCATCCAGAATACCCAGTAATTCACTAAACACTTAAAACAACCTAGTAATGGCATAGCAACTCCCTATCATCCACCCAGAAACATCCATAACTCACTTAAACCTCAGAACAACTTAGTTACTGCATAGCTACCACATAGAACACCCTAGCAACACATACACACAGTACTGCACCAAACACTCAGAACGTCTTAGCGTGGCATAGCAATGCCATGGCAATAACTCAGAACATTCTAGTATCATTATGGTATATTTTGCACCACTCTCATTTTCTTCAGAAAATGAATGCAAGAACTCGACATTGCTAAAGATGGGCCTATTAGATGAGGACCCATCTTTAGCAATGCAAAGTTCTTGCATTTGATTTCCAGGCAATTGAAAAAAATAAATAAATAAGTGAGAAAAAAAGATTAATAATTGTCTGCCATTTGCACTGATGTAAATAGCAAGCAATGCAGGGCCTGGTAGTGCAGTTATTCGTTTGGACCACTAGAGAGTGCTGTTTCCTATAAAAATATCCCCTAGATTCACCAACCTGAAGCATGATCTAAAATCTGCATGACTGATGACATTTAAATGTGTGTGGGTGTGTGTGTGTGTGTGTGTCTGTGTGTCTGTTTGCATTTCACCCATATTCCTGTCCGTCTGTCAGCTGATAACCGTTTATATTGTGTTCGGCTTTCAAGGACAGATAAGACTTGCAGAGAGCAGAACAGCCATGTGGAATGATGGTGCCTTTAAAATGGAAAACACACAGACAATGATCGGATAATGATCCAGTCTTCCTGTTAACTCAGCTCTGCTCTACTTGTCTTTATGTGTGTGTTTGTGCCATTTATGTGCCACATATGGAGATAAAAAAAATCTTTGTCACAGGTTTGTTGATTGATGGCTTGTTTACACAGGCACGGTATTGTATTCAGTGCATAATTGTCTTTCTAAATCTGACTTACAGTGTGCCATTTGATGTTTAAGGAAGGCTAAACAATGTGTGTGTGTGTGTGTCTTTGACCTGCATTATATCCAAGCCTGCATCTAGCAAATATTGTTAGAGTTTACGTGAAAGTGAGCATGCAGTATGATTGTGTGGCACATGTGTCACTCCAGTGCACTGGGCTGGATTATGTAAGGTCTGTTGGCAGGCTGCCTGCCCCGCCATGTGTTTTTTTTGTTTTTTTTTTTTTAAAGGCATCAGGGAGGAACCACAGAGCAGGTAGTTGCTTCAGCCAGGGAAATAAATAGCAGCAAACACTGTAGCCATTCATCTGCTGGTATTAATCATTCATACAGGAGGTGTTACTTTCCCTCTTTAATCATTGACTCTCTATACAGCATACATATCTGCTCCTGTAATGATTAACTCACTGAACATTTCCATTGTAGAAACAAACACCAATCAGTCCTAAATTAAAGGAACAGTTCATGTCGTTCCAGACCAGCTTGACTTTCTTTCGTTGTTCTGTGGGACACAAATGGTGAATTTTGGAAGAATGCACTGGCCACTGTTTTATTTTTATAATGAAAGTGAATGAGGACTGGTGCTGTCGAGCTCCAAAATGAAAAGTGGTCATAAAAGTGGTTCATATGATTTTTGCGAAGAAATTTTTTTAAATTAAATTAAATGAAAAATTCCAAGTGTTCTGAGATCATATAATAGCTTTCTGTAACAAACGGACCAAAATTTAGGTCTTTATTCCCCTTCACCCTAGTAAAAAAGTTATATATTTAAAATAAATTTATTCATACTAAGTATAGATAAAATCTATTAACATATTTACTGACAAATCGCTCAAGACTTACTGATAAAATTGTTTTAATTAAACCTTATTTGGAGTGCTACTTGTGCACAAAGCCTTCATTATATAGCCTAAAATTTTATAGTGAAGTTTTAATGTCACTATTGATAAGGAGCATTTGATCTTTTATTAATATCAGTTTTTAAATGCAAGATATTTAAAGTGTACCTGAAGTATACTTGCAATAGTTCCACTTTAGCACAATCAGATATACTCCAGTATATCTTTAGGTGGACTTCAGTACTACTTCCACACAATTAAAGTGCATTAAATAGAAAATTAGTTATTCCAATTTAGCAGACTTTAAGTACACCAGTTTAGTATACCAAAAGTACAGTTACGAGGTATTTTTTATTAAGTACATATATATGTTAATGTATTTGTAGTATACTTAGCATGAAATATAAATTTCAAAAATTATATTTCAAATACATTTTAGTGCATAGTTTATTTTTCACTAGGGCAGTGAGCTGTTAACAGTGTTATTTTAGATTTTTGTGTACACTATTACAGTTTGCATTAATATTTAGCTTTTATTTTATATTTTTAGAATTCATTCTATTTAGTTTTTTAAATGTGTATTTTTTATATGACTATTTCAGTTGAATTTATTTATTTCCAGTCAGTCATTTTAGTGCTTCAGCTTAAACGCATTTTACTTAGTTGTCAAGTCAACATTTTTCATGTAATATTTATATTTTATTGTATTTCAGATTTATTTCAGGTACCAAAAATGTTTTTGTTTTAGTTAACAATAATAACCCTGTTGTTGAAGGAATAGTTCACTAAAAATTAACATGTGCTAAAAATGAGCTCACCCCAAATGGGTGCCGTCAGAATGAGAGTTCAAACAGCTGATAAAACATCACAATAATCCACAAGCAGTCCACACAACTCCAGTCCATTAATTAACATCTTTTTTTTGTTTTTTTTTTGTTAAAGGCATCAGGGAGGAACCACAGAGCAGGTAGTTGCTTCAGCCAGGGAAATAAATAGCAGCAAACACTGTAGCCATTCATCTGCTGGTATTAATCATTCATACAGGAGGTGTTACTTTCCCTCTTTAATCATTGACTCTCTATACAGCATACATATCTGCTCCTGTAATGATTAACTCACTGAACATTTCCATTGTAGAAACAAACACCAATCAGTCCTAAATTAAAGGAACAGTTCATGTCGTTCCAGACCAGCTTGACTTTCTTTCGTTGTTCTGTGGGACACAAATGGTGAATTTTGGAAGAATGCACTGGCCACTGTTTTATTTTTATAATGAAAGTGAATGAGGACTGGTGCTGTCGAGCTCCAAAATGAAAAGTGGTCATAAAAGTGGTTCATATGATTTTTGCGAAGAAATTTTTTTAAATTAAATTAAATGAAAAATTCCAAGTGTTCTGAGATCATATAATAGCTTTCTGTAACAAACGGACCAAAATTTAGGTCTTTATTCCCCTTCACCCTAGTAAAAAAGTTATATATTTAAAATAAATTTATTCATACTAAGTATAGATAAAATCTATTAACATATTTACTGACAAATCGCTCAAGACTTACTGATAAAATTGTTTTAATTAAACCTTATTTGGAGTGCTACTTGTGCACAAAGCCTTCATTATATAGCCTAAAATTTTATAGTGAAGTTTTAATGTCACTATTGATAAGGAGCATTTGATCTTTTATTAATATCAGTTTTTAAATGCAAGATATTTAAAGTGTACCTGAAGTATACTTGCAATAGTTCCACTTTAGCACAATCAGATATACTCCAGTATATCTTTAGGTGGACTTCAGTACTACTTCCACACAATTAAAGTGCATTAAATAGAAAATTAGTTATTCCAATTTAGCAGACTTTAAGTACACCAGTTTAGTATACCAAAAGTACAGTTACGAGGTATTTTTTATTAAGTACATATATATGTTAATGTATTTGTAGTATACTTAGCATGAAATATAAATTTCAAAAATTATATTTCAAATACATTTTAGTGCATAGTTTATTTTTCACTAGGGCAGTGAGCTGTTAACAGTGTTATTTTAGATTTTTGTGTACACTATTACAGTTTGCATTAATATTTAGCTTTTATTTTATATTTTTAGAATTCATTCTATTTAGTTTTTTAAATGTGTATTTTTTATATGACTATTTCAGTTGAATTTATTTATTTCCAGTCAGTCATTTTAGTGCTTCAGCTTAAACGCATTTTACTTAGTTGTCAAGTCAACATTTTTCATGTAATATTTATATTTTATTGTATTTCAGATTTATTTCAGGTACCAAAAATGTTTTTGTTTTAGTTAACAATAATAACCCTGTTGTTGAAGGAATAGTTCACTAAAAATTAACATGTGCTAAAAATGAGCTCACCCCAGCAGCACTTTGCCTAAGAAAACAGTGGAACCGTTTCACCTACCCAATTTCCCAAAGGTGAATATGACACAGATCAGCCACACAGGTTTAGAATAGTTATAGAAAAAAACTCTCAGCTCATAACTCATCCTGCAGGGGCAAAAATCAGTGACAAAATCTCACAGAAACCTTAAAGAATACATTAGATATGTCTGGAGAACAGACTCTTTCACGTAACCATCTACAACACCCTAGCAACTATACTAATGCAGTAAAAATCTTTCAGAACAACTTAGCAACTGCATAACAACACCCTAGCAACAATCCAGAACACCCCAGCAACCAATAATTTACTTAAACCACAGAACAACATAGTAACTGCATTGCAACCCTGTCACAACCAACCAGAAGACCCCAGCGACATCCATAACTCACTTAAACCTCAGAATAACTTAGTAACTGCATAGCAACACCCCAGCAACCCCATAATTTACTTAAACTACAGAACAACATAATAACTGCATAGCAACACCCAAGCAACCATCCAGAATACCCAGTAATTCACTAAACACTTAAAACAACCTAGTAATGGCATAGCAACTCCCTATCATCCACCCAGAAACATCCATAACTCACTTAAACCTCAGAACAACTTAGTTACTGCATAGCTACCACATAGAACACCCTAGCAACACATACACACAGTACTGCACCAAACACTCAGAACGTCTTAGCGTGGCATAGCAATGCCATGGCAATAACTCAGAACATTCTAGTATCATTATGGTATATTTTGCACCACTCTCATTTTCTTCAGAAAATGAATGCAAGAACTCGACATTGCTAAAGATGGGCCTATTAGATGAGGACCCATCTTTAGCAATGCAAAGTTCTTGCATTTGATTTCCAGGCAATTGAAAAAAATAAATAAATAAGTGAGAAAAAAAGATTAATAATTGTCTGCCATTTGCACTGATGTAAATAGCAAGCAATGCAGGGCCTGGTAGTGCAGTTATTCGTTTGGACCACTAGAGAGTGCTGTTTCCTATAAAAATATCCCCTAGATTCACCAACCTGAAGCATGATCTAAAATCTGCATGACTGATGACATTTAAATGTGTGTGGGTCCACACAACTCCAGTCCATTAATTAACATCTTGTGAAGTGAAAAGTTGCATGTTTGTAAGAAACAAATCCATCATTAAGATGTTTTAACTTTAAACCGTCACTTCTGGACAAAATACAAAATACCTCTATCCATAATAACACTTCCTGCCTGAATTTGTTTCCTACAAACACACAGCTTTTCACTTCACACGATGTTAACTGATGGCGTAAATGTATTTTATTCATGTGATGCAAAGCTGAATTTTCAGCATCAGTACTCCAGTCTTCAGTGTCACATGATATTTCAGAAATCAGTCTAATATGTTGATTTGCTGCTCGAGAAATAGTTATTATTATTATCAATGTATAAAACAGTCGTGCTGCTTAATAATATATGCTTAGCTTTTGAACAATAGTATAATATGTCAAATAAAGTTTAAATAGTTTTGTTGTTTTAAATATAAAGCTCACTTAACATAGTTGCTTAAAACAAGGGGAAATTTTAGAGTAAGTAAAAGCAGTCTCAATTCAAGATACACTCAAATAAAAGTTTATTTAGGCCTTAAATTTACTGTATGTATTTGAAATGCATATAAAATTTCCATACATATGGATTAAATCGGTTTAACTTAATGTGATGTGTTAGTCATACATAGTACATTATAGTTCTATTAGTAATAAACTGGATGCGTTTTAAATACACAATAACCAGGTTTACACATTTATCATCAATAAATTCAATTTGTTTCCTTTTTTGTTGTTTGTTCCATAGCTAGCCATATTTTAACAATGATTATACTTTTTACCTGACTTAATGTATTTGTTTTACCATGAACAGATTCTAAGAAATTGGAATAAATGCCTTTTAAAAATATGTTTATTTAAATAAAATCAAATAATGCAATGGATTTATATGCATATGCTAATTAATCTACATAAATAAATACAAGTGTCTATTTAAAAAAAGATTGATACTAACACAACTATTATGTTCTCTGATTTTAAAATTTGCACCTCGGGTGGCATTGAACGTACTTTGAAAATGACATTCTACATTTATTTTGTTGGATAGCAGTGTAACAGTAAGCTGAACGTCTTTGGCTCAGATGGAAGTGTTGGCTGTTGTAACCGGTGGAGATTGCAAGGGAATGAGAAAGAGAGAGCAATATGAAGGGGAAAGAAAAGACAGTGAGAGAGCAAGAGGAAGGAGAAAAAACCTCTCAAGGCTTTCTCAACAGCTGCAGAGAGTTTTGAAACCCCCGTCATTGTGATTTCCTCTCGCTCTGCAAAGCGCTACACAGCACGGTAAACAATGCTCGACATGGAGGAAAAGAGATCGGAGGGGTGCACACAGACACACACACTTTTGGGAGTTTCAAACAACATGAAACTCAGCGGTTTTCTTAAAATCGGCTGGTTCAGTCATGCCTGTGTTCAGACGCATGCTATGCGTCGTGCCGTGGCCTGCAGATTACAGTACAGGCTGAAATACTGAATGCTGCAGCGCTGTTTTCCAGACCAGTTAGAGGTGTTAACATGACAAACGCAATCGTATCCGCAGCTCGATTCATGCCATAACATCTCCTCAGCCTGTACACATGAATGCCGTAAAGGTCACTAAGTGAGTTGGAGAGCCGAGTTGAATTCTTGACTTGAGATTTTACACATGCCATTAAGATGGGAGTGCTAAATATCATCTACCACAGAGAGGGCATGTGAGGTGAACACACGCACACACACATCAGTGTTAGGGTTGTTAGGGCAATATTGACAATATCTAAATATTTTGGGGATTTTTTCAACAACAATAATTCAATTATATTTGTATGTGTTTTTGATCTGGTTTAAGCCTGTCGGATAAATAAATGACACTAATACTACCAGTAGGTGGCGTCATTTGAAATTGAACATACTTTGCGACAGTTATAGGGTTAATTTTATATAGTATGAATATGGGTAGTGTGAGGGAAATTCACATACTATATCCGCGATGTTGATATGGTCAGGTGACCTAGTTGCGTCACTTCACTACCATTCATAAATTCTCTCCCGTGGCCTCATGGGATAGTAAAGTGTCCACTGAATGTGGATCCTGGTGGAGGTAGTAGCCTAGGTCATACTTTACTCCTACTGTTTTATGAATACTGTGAATTATTTTGGCGAACTGTTTTTCACATACATTATAGTAGGGAAGTATTCAATTTCAGACACAGCACCTGTTTTAATGAGTGATTCATTGACTCATTCATTCAAATGATTTGTTCAAAATGGCTGATTCATTTAGAAACAAAGCAAGTGACTCTCTTTATGAATGGATAACTGAATCAAATGATTCGTTCAAAAGCAGATTCATTCAGGAACGAAACACCACAGTGTTGCTCTGAGATGCACAAATGTTCTACTTCGACTTTGTAACTATTTTCATTGGCAAAACAGAAAAAAAACAGACACTGTTCTCTCTGTAATGTAACTTGCTTAATATTAACTTCTTGTTTGTTGAAGTGTTGTATAGAATCAATCACATTTGTGGTCACGCTCGCACGCTGATTTTCTGGAAAACTGATTTTTTTTGTGTGATATTATGTAACAATATCATATAAAAAACCCATGTAGGAGTATTTTTTTGGGTTCATAACTTGAATTATAAGGGCATTCTAACAGGCTTCATCATGCAGTAAATGCTTTCGGACTTTTGTTTTTTGCAAAGTGAGTGACATACTGTCAGCTCGCACATTGTTAAAACAACAACTGCAATATTATCGTAGATGATAAATATCGCACACCCCTAAATAGTGTACTTGTATCACATACTCGTAACAGACCACACATGGACATTAGAGGAGGATTGTGGGAAATCTTCCTACCCTAATAGCTCCTATCTGTTTAGCGGGGTTAATGGTGTCTCGGTGGGCTGCTGTGGTGAAAGTTTAACAGGCTTATCTGCAGGTTAGGTAACAGATAAGAGCGTTTACACTGGCTTTGTCGATCACGGCTAAAGTGGGTCATGTTTCTGCTGTGTGCAAGCAGAGTCCTGTTACCACACACACTATGACACACGAGTCAAACACTCAGCGCTGTAGGCATCAGTGTAGTGCGTATACTACAACTTCAGGCATATTAGAGGTTGTGTTGTGTTAACTCTTATCTGTCCTGTTGCCTTTTTACTTCTACTTTGTTAAGCCAGTTGTCTTGTCACTATTACTATTGATCAAACCACTAAATCTGATTATTCATTTTTGATGTATTGTGAATGATACTTAAAATTATGGTCTTGTTGAGAAGAGATACAGTATGCTGTTAACTTTTATAAGTGATCAAACTTAAACAGTTCACTTGATTAAAAAAATAACAATTTTAACAATAATAAGAACACTTAGAAAACCACTTAGAACACCCTAGCAACCATCTGGAATACCCTAGCAAACACTTAGAACATCATAGCAATGACTCGGAACATCATACCAACCACCAAGTACAACTTAGCAATTCCTTAGTACATCCTAGCACACATAACAGCCAAGGAACCACAAAACCAACCTAACAATCACTTAAAACACCCTAGCAACCCCCAATCACAACATACTAACTGCCCAAAACAGCTTAGCAACCACTTAGAATGCCGTAGCAGTAGTAATAACATACACCATGTGTCAAATTGATGATTTATGACCTGATTTATGACTCCTGTCAGCGTTGATTGACAGGTTGTCATTTGTCAAATGTGTACATGGTCAGATTTATAACCGTATTTATGACTATATGACCCCTCTGTCACCCTGACTGCCATGACAGTGGTGTGTGTAAATCAAAAAGATCAAAGCAGATGTTAGATCTGACTTCTAATGGATTTATGAATCCTAGCAACATCTGGAAAAACATCCTAGCAACTACCTAAAACATCCTAGCAACGACCAAGAAAAACCTAGCAACCATCCAGCACACCCTAGCAACCACCAAGAACAACTACTCATAAAAGCCTAGCAACTATCTAAAACAACTTAGCAACCACCAATAACAACCAACCACTTATAACAGTCTCATAACAGCCTAGCAACAACCTAGCAACAACCATAAAAACCTAGCAACCATCCAGAACATCCTAGTTACCACTTATAACAGCCTCAAAACAGCCTAGCAACTACCTAAAACAACCTAGCAATGACCAAGAAAAACCTAGCAACCATCCAGAACTCCCCAGCAACCACCAAGAACCACCAACCACTCATAAAAGTCTAGCAACTATCTAAAACAACCTAGCAATGACCAAGAAAAATCTAGCAACCATCCAGAACACCCTAGCAACCACCAAGAACAGCCAACCATTTATAACAGCCTAACAACTACCTAAAACAACCTAGCAACCATCCAGAACACCCTAGCAACCACCAAGAATAAACAACCACTCATAACAGCCTATCAACTACCTACAACAACCTAGCAATGACCAATAAAAACCTAGCAGCCACCCAAAACACCCTAGCAACCACCAGGAACAACCAACCACTCCTAACAGCCTTACAACTACTTGAAACAACCTAGCAACTACCAAGAAAAACCTAGCAACCACCAAGAACAACCAAGTACTCATAACAGCCTAGCAACTACTTAAAACAACCTAACAACTACCAAGAAAAACCTAGCAACCATCCAAAACACCCAAGCAACAGCCAAGAACAACCAACCACTCATAACAGCCTAGCAACTACCTAAAACAACCTAGCAACCAACCAGAACACCCTAGTAACTGCACAGGTAAGTTGTAGATAGCATATGCTGGTGGAAATGAACTTTGCAAATTCTAAAATCAGTGTGTTTTTTGTAACTCCTTCAGCAACTATAACTGTAACTTGAGAATGCGCCCCAGGACGGTTATTATTACGAAATCCTCTTTGGCAAAGCTGATCTTTGGCAGGCTCTTAAGTGTTTCTCATTCTGCGGTTCTCTCTCTCTCTCTGTCTTCAGATCTCTGACATGTACTCTACCGTTTGTAAGACCCTGAAGAGGAGACACCAGCAGGGTCAAAGCCAGGAGGATAACTGGCCGACTCAGGCCGACTCTGCTGCGTCCCAAGTGGTGGACCGGGGCGGTGCGGGCTGCCCTTCCGCCGGTGCTGCAGGGGAAGAACCGTGGGGGAGGAGCGGCCCCCAGGAGGAGCCCTGCTACGAGCCTTTGGGCGAGAAGACGTGGCCCCGGGGCCTGGCGCAAGAGTCAGACCCGGCCTACGCCACAATCGATTCCCACCGGAAACGGGAGAAGCTGGCCAGCAACACGCTGAAGCCTAAAAAGAAACCCACACAGGGTCCGGGCAGAGCCATGACCTGCGAGAACTTTTACGAGACTATCGGCGACGTGAAGCAGGGAGCAAACGCAGCGAGCACCACCACTATCTTTACCTTTAACGACGGCATGGAAATGTACGTTACGGGGCTATAAAAAAAGCCTGACTTTAACCGTCAAATTAAACACAGAGGGGAAAAGAAAAAAAAACTGCAGCCCTCTAAAAAAATGAGAAGATATACAGCCTACAGCTGCCAAACACACGCCAACCTACATAACCACACAAACAATGTATATTTATTCTTATCATAGGAGTGCACAATCAGCTGCAACACTCATGCAGACAAAACAACACTGAATTGGCTGAACCAGGCCTGCAGCCGGGCTGTTTTTAGCTGAAAGGCATGCTCACCAAATCCAGGGATCTAAACTGGTTTTTCCACCATGCTACAGTTGCTAATGATAGTTTACTGCAGGGTTCAAATCAATATGACTTTAAGACTCACTGTAGCACAGGGGAGTTTGCATCTGATTATATACACTGCCAGTGTACGTTTGGAGTTAAGATTTTTAATGTTTTAGTAAGAAGTCTCTCACTTAGACTGCAATTATTTGATCAAAAATACTATAAATTCAATAAAACTGTTTAATATTATTACAATTTAAATAACTGTTTTCTATATAAATATATTTTAGTACGTAATTTATTTCTGTGATGCAAAGCTGAATTTTCAGCATCATTACTCCAGTCTTCAGTGTCACATGATCCTTCGGAAGTAATGATGCTGAAAATTCAGCTTTGCATCACAGAAATAAATGTATTCAAATAGAAAACATTTAAAATTGTAATAATATTTTTTGTTGTAATATTTCTGTATTATTGATCAAAAATACAGCCTGGGTGAAGTTAAGAAACTTTTTTCAGGAACATAAAAAAAATCTTAATTGTTCCAAGCTTTTGACGGGTTGTAAAATCACAATGTACACACTGTTGGTCAATCCCACTGCCGTGTGAGCACTACCTGCACATTAACACAGGGATCACACAAGACGTCAGCTTAACCCCCCTCCCCTCCTGCTCTGAAAACACACCTGACTGGTTCTCTCAGCTTGAGACGGCCAGCCACCTCCACAGTGTTAGTTTAGCTGAAACAACAGAATACAGAGTTAACTTCTCTTGTTTTCCACCTTAAACATTATGTATGCGGTGTGACAGTTTAGGTGGTGTACATAAAGTATGTCTGGTCATTTTCAGTACGCATGTAACTTGCAGTCAGGCCCAAGTGGAATCTGCAGATTTTTGTTTTTTTTTGGCACTGATCTTGGAGAAGAAAATGGTGCTAAAATGGGTTTAATGAAGCTACCTGGTTATCTGAATGCATTAGATACCATTATTATTACTTTACAATAAAATACATGTATAATAATATTTTTTATATGCACTAATGCTCAAAAGTTTAGGGTCTGTATGATTTGTTCAAACAGTTTTGAATCAAACAGCAGTCAAAACAGCAATATTGTTCAATATTATTATAGTTTAAAATGACTAATTTTAATATATTTTAAAATATAATGTATTCCTGTTTTGAAAAAGCTGAATTTTCAATAAACATTTCTTCTTATTATTAGTATTATCAATGTTGAAAATAGCTGTGCTGCTTAATAATTTAGTGAAAACATTAATACATTTTTAAGGATTTTTTGATGAGTAAAATAAAAGAACAGAATTTATTTGAATCAGAAACATTTTTTAACATTATCAGCTGAATAAAATAATTAATTTTCTTAAAAAAAAAATCTTACTGACCCTAAACATTTGAACTATAGTGTGGGTATCTCTCTATTTAAATAATAACCAAAAATAATTATTTATTGATACAAATATTTACTAAATACAAATATTTCAAAATAATCAATAAACAATTTTGCAGAGCTTTCTGTGGAGTTTTGCGGATGCAGATTCCATGTGGGCCTGCTTAAAGGTCACTTTATGGCTGTGTAAGTGCATTAGCTCTAAATTTCTTTTGATTTTTGGTTATTTCGTCTATAGCATGCCACTTCTGCCCAGTCTTTGGATGTGTCAGGTAGTTTTAGTGATATGCCACTCGTTTCTCACAAGTTTTGACATTTTTGCAATATTAACAGAATGGAAAGTAGGACAAGAGCGGAAACAAGATTTTTCAGGATGCCTCAGCCTAGCTAGTTAACATGTCATTTTCAATGGCCGTTGTTAACATGAGAGTTTATGAGGCTTATAGCGTCAGTGTGCTGGAACGTACAGAGGGCAATAAAGGCTTCTAGTTTGGCCGGGGCCGCTCTCGATCCACTGTTCTCAGGTCAGTGTGTGCCAGCACTGCTCCCAGGTTCGCTGGGCCTCCGGCTGGCTTAGCCGTCAGCAGCATTTCATGGAGACAGTGTCCAAGGAAAATACAGCACAAGGCTCATGGTTGCTAGTAAATGTTTTTTGGAAAGACGTCTCATATTCTGGGCTGTCTGTGCGACTTGATCCTATTGTAAACAATGCCTTTCCCACATGCATTACGGGAGCTTGGATTAGGATCGGGGAAAATAATAGCACAATGGAGCAACCTCTGCAAGGCGAAACCATTCGAGATGATCCCCGAAGACTTCCGAGGGCCATCGGCATGAAATAAAACATCTCCAATGCATGGTTGGTGATTTTACTACACCAAGCATATTCAGATCATTGAAGTCTGTTGGAGGGCTACAGGAAAGCACGGAGGAAAGGGATTTTGGGATTCAAGAGGGCCAAATTATTAGCTCAGGGATGGATAGATAGAGTTCATTAAGGATAAATAACCAATATACTGTCCTCATCCATATCACATGCAACCTCTGGTGAAAAACGTTGGGTTCGTCATGTCAGTTTTAATAGATACTAAGATGAAAGATTTTTATGGCACTCTATTTTCTTATAAAATTGCATTGGTTAACTCGTTTCCACTTGTAGCAACGTGTTGAGAAAGCTACTATCACTGCCATTCACGTGTTCCACTGTTCTGTTCAAGTATAGGCTGCAACTATTTCCTTGCTCGCAATGCATGCTTCTGGAAACAAAAGCTCTCGTTTTTTTTTTCTTTCTCCTCTCTGGTGCATCGGATATAATGTATGATTCATTCCCGTGCCTCTCACTATAAGACGTAGTGCCAAAAAAACGGAATACCAGTCACCAAATTGGAAGTGGAGACGCCACAGGCAACTGCTTCTGAGAGGTTATGGATCTTCTCAGGGAGCACAAAGCACATATCTGCTCCAGGACTCGTCCGAAATGGCAGGGATCTGGTCTCAAAGCAGCTGTAGGCCCTCCCTGCAGTTATTAACATGTGTCCTTCAGATTTGACGTTTGCCGTATTGAGGGAGGAAGTGTGCTCCACTTTAGCATTGGCTCGGCGGTTCCTCCCAATCCTGAATCTGTCTTTCTAGCACAAGGCTTACTTTGTATTGCGGGGCGGATCGGTGCTTTTGATGTTGTCACTTCTGAGAGAGGCTGGGAGAACTGATCGTCCGGCCGTGCATTGTTTTTGATGAAAACGAGATCTTTCAGGGTGTGATTTGTACAGGTTGCACAAGGGTTTATTGGTTTTTCAACCACGTTTGTTCTTAAAAGAGGCCGAGAAATGGCATGCCCAAAGTATGATATTTATTGGCAAATATGTAAATAAAATATCTATTAAAAATCCATCTGCTTGCGTTCAACAGACGTATCAACTGACGTGATGCTTCTTATTCACTCAGAAATAGACATTCTACCATAACAAAACCAAATCGCATGTATATAGAGCGTACTGCAATGCAACATAACTATATTATAAAAGAAAAGCTCTGGTATTGATGTTTTAAAACGCAATGAAAGGTTTCTACTTCTGCTGTTTAGGTTGTATGTTGTGAAGTGTGTACATAGTAACACTGCTTCCCCAGCATATGTCCTTGGCTTAGCTGAGTTTATGTGTGGTCCATCCAAAGTGTAACACAGAGTATGGTGTATTAAAAAAAAAAGTAATATTCTGTGCAAAAAGAAAAAAGATTGTAATGTTTTCTATAAAAAAAATCATTCATATAAATATTTGTTTTTACTTTTTTAATAAAGTTGCACCTTATGACTAGTTGTACGTTGATTATTCTGCCGCGATATATCATGAATGTTTATGATTATTGAAGAATTCGCTTTTTAAAAGGCTTTTGTCAAAGCCCCTTTCAGCCATGGAATAAAAAATGTAATAAAAACGTACCCTTTTTATTTATTTATTTATTTATATATTTTCTGTGGTCCGAATGACTTTTTTTCCCGATAACAGAAAAAATGAGCCGATATGGGCCGATACCGATATGGTGGCCGATATATCGTGCATCCCTAGTTTTAGTTATTTTATTTAAGTTAAACTAAACAAATGTGAGAAATAGTTATTTGGCAACTAGCAGAAATAAATTAATAAGTTATCAAATAAATAATTTAGTTTTTTTTTCACGTTTATTTTGTCAAGTAACATAAATGTATGTTTATGGCTTTAGTTTTACTTAACTACAATAACCCTGGCTTAAGATCCACTATCTTAAGTGCATTTAAAATGCACAGTCTTTCTTTTCCAGGAAAATGGATCAAAATTAATGATGACTCATCTTGGACTATCCAGAGTTTTAAATGTTCTCCAGAAAGAGAATGTCCCTAGTACCACCTCTTACTGACTAGCAGTAGCAAATCATGATTCACATTTGGTTTTTTAAAGAGGGGACAGGCCCTTCAACATGTCCTGTTTCAACATTCTGTTTTAAGAGGTCAACATGGAGAGAAAATTATGCTCATCAAACATAGTCTTTAAAGGGATAGTTCATCCAAAAATGAAAATGTGATGTTTATCTGCTTACCCCCAGGGCATCCAAGATGTAGGTGACTTTGTTTCTTCAGTAGAACACTAACAAAGATTTTTACCTTTAACTGTTGCAGTCTATCAGTCGTATAATGCATGGCAATGGTAACAAAATCTATGAGAGTAAAAAAAACATGCACAGACAAATCCAAAATAACCCCTGCGGCTTGTGACGACACATTGATGTCCTAAGACACGAAACGATCGGTTTGTGCGAGAAACCGAACAGTATTTATATCATTTTTTACCTCTAATACAGCACTATGTCCAACTGTCTTTGAGCGCGCTCACGGCATCCGGTGCGTGAGGTGTGTAAGACTGATAGACTGCAACGGTTGGACTTAAAAATCATAATTTGTGTTCTACTGAAGAAACAAAGTCACCTACGTCTTGGATGCCCTGGGGGTAAGCAGATAAACATCACATTTTCATTTTTGGATGAACTATCCCTTTAACATCCTAAACACCCATCATAAATAATATAACCAAAATAATATTACTATGCTATTGCTAACAATTACTAACAGAATTGAATTAGTTAATTTCCTTTGGACACATGTCGTAACTGGTAAACCTTTTGTTCTCAGTTTGCATATGGCAGAGAGGAGGACGAACAGAGCTCAGGTGGGGTCCTTAAACATGGCTGCCCTGCTCATCGCCTGATCCTGAATGGCATCAGGCTACAAGACCAAACCCACATGGAGGCTTGGAGCCCAGTGAGAGGGCCTGGGGAGCCAGGATGTCGCCTGCCATCTCCAGAGACTCCGCACACGTCCTCCATCATCCCCGTCCCACATGACAGGTCAGTTCTGATAGTTGTCTCTGAACTCATCCAATCACTACAGAGGGAACTGCGTACTCTGACACCGATTGGGTGATATAGTAATTATATTCATGCATGTATAGCATTCAGTGTGTGTTGTATGCAAATACACTACTAGTCAAAAGTTTGGGCACTTTTACTAAGTTTGTTTTTTAAACAGTTTAATTTTAAACAGTTTAATCTATAGTTTTTTTGTGTGTTGTATGCAAATACACTACTAGTCAAAAGTTTGGGCACTTTTACTAAGTTTGTTTTTCATGAAATTTTAAACAGTTTAATCTATAGTTTTTTTCCCCCAGATTGTACCTTGTGCAGTTAGTAAATAACTTTACATTTTTTGGTCACTTCATCCTTTCAAAATTTGTATTTGTGTTTTTTAGTAGTTTTCTATTATTTCAAAAAGTGGACAGTTGCAGCAGTTGGATTCTGGAAGTAAAAACTCGCTTCATCTTCTCCATAGTGAAACTGATTTTTTAGCAATAACTCATATGAGACAGACCTACTGTGAGTTCCACAGTTGTTAATTAATGGTATATGCTTTTGTTGAAGCCATTCATTTGCATTATTTGTGTTTAACAGCTGAATTTGTGGTGAAAAACTACATTACCCATGATGCTGGACAGAAATTCCACCAATCAGAGAGTCTTGATGAGCAGAAGCTCTGCAGGGAAAAACTATGCTGTCAATACACTTAAATATTAGTATACTGTATATATAAGCACATTTTGCAATAAACTTGAAATATAATTTCTATAGGTATAATCAACAACCTTTAAATTAATAGTTTTATATTTGTCCATCATTCTTAAATTGATTGTTATTTGCAATGCTTCATGGGATTGTAGTTCTTTCCCTCACTAAGCCGTTAAGTACACAGTCTTGTACCTTTGTCTTTTTATTTGATTTTCAATTGCATTTTTGTTTCAGATGAAAGTTTGAAATGTTGGGTTTTACCTTTAGTTTATGGTAACACTTTAACGAAGACTGAAAAAGTGGGCTGGCACTAATGCATTAATGAGTAGGTGTGTCCAAACTTTTGAATGGCAGTAAAGATTGTTATAGTTATTCACATGCTGTAGAGTAAGTTAAGCTGTGTTGCATTCATGCAAACCAGGCCTGAGGGAAACATTAAAGACATAAGTCATAGATCTCACTTGTACTCCTATTGATTTGATTGTCAAGTTACTTTCTAGGTTTAATGGCTCAGTCTGTTTAAAAGTGGAATGAAGTGTTGCTTAATCAGACATGTTTTAATCTGTTGGTTAAACTGTCATTCCACTCGCTTGCATTCAATTGCGTACAAGCCTTTATGGGGAACTTCATTAACTTAAGTTCTCAAATCATTCTTAAGACAAACGTTATGTGTCATTAACATTGAGTGTCTTGTAGCCAGTGGCTTTTAAGCATACCAGAGGCTGATAGTAGTGTAATGAATGGCACAGGATGGCGTGGAGGAGACAGACGGGCCACTTGGTCAGTGTTTATGCAACCTTCATTTTTGGTGTGTTTATGAGGAATGTCTGATCAAATGTAGCATTCTGTCTCTGTTTCTGTCATTTTCACTGTTTATCTGCCGTTTTCTTTTCCGTTTTTTGTCTTTCATACTCTCATTCCCATCATTTTTTTCATGAAACTCCAGACTACTTTTTCTGAGATTTTAGCAGAGGTGTTTGTGTTGCACATCATAGAAGACAATATTTGCATCCGATAATTTTAACTGTTTGAGAAAACTGGTTAATTTTAGGCTTTTTTTGTGGCATTTTCATGTTCCGGGCTTAAAATCTACATCGTGTTGACGTCACAATTAGAGATGCACCGATTGCAATTTTCTTGGCCGATTCTGATTTCCGATTTTTCGTTAATGTGATCTGCCGATACCGATTTTTGCCGATTCTGATTTTCTTTCTAAGAACTATAATTGACAGCATATAGTACACAAACAAAAATCTAATTTTCTTCAACGCAAAGTTTTATTTTCATAAAAAACACAAGTAAAAAGTCAGTAATAAAATAAGAACAAATAAAAAAATTACAAACAACAGCACAAATAAATGCAATAGAATAAAGAGAGCTATGAAACTAAGTTTTTCAGGTTAAGTAAGTTTTTATTCAGGTAAGAAATACTATAGAAATTAAAGTAATCAAATGTAAAATAACACATCCA
>NW_015505482.1:162248-162585 GCF_001515645.1 Sinocyclocheilus grahami | reverse complement strand
TTGATCCACTGATTTGTAGTCATGTCCTCTTTTGGAAGACCAAACAAAGTAGTTTCGCTTTCACCACGAAAAACACAGCGGCCTAGCGTGAGGGGAAGCCCCGGCTTAGCATGCGCTGAGTGAGCTGAGGTGGCGGGGTCGAGAACGGCGCGCCCGGCGGAGCCGATGAATGAGCGGCAACCACATGTGACGACCCCGGGCTGAACTCCGCTTCGTCCACGGTGAAAGTTGATGTATTCCCTCAGCGACCAGCACAGATCAGCTCTAGGCATGACGAAGCGGATATCGTCCTCTTTTGGAAGACCAAACAAAGTAGTTTCGCTTTCACAACGTAGCA
>NW_015505482.1:158705-162079 GCF_001515645.1 Sinocyclocheilus grahami | reverse complement strand
TTGTTTTTGCTTTGTAATAAGAGTTCGGCACAAACGCGATTCATTCACTTAGCGAGTGTAACTGTTTTTACAGCTCTGTGACACAAGCCATCCATAGGCTTATATAAACGCAGCAGAATAAGTCTAAAAAGTTCTCCGAGCTGCAACAACACGTTCATATATATGTTTTCAATGCAGAGTGCAAATGGCTGTGCTTTATTTGTGTTTTTAACTCGATGGGAGCGAAATGAAACTGAACGCAAAGCTGTGTGTGTTGTCTGTCTCCCCACTTCCCCCTTCTCCGCTCCGCTGCGCACCACGCCCACTTTTTTTAGCCTTTTTTAAAACTAGTGAGAACTAACCAGTGCTAAAACAGGGGGTTTCATGACCCTTTAAATCAAATTCATCACAAATACATCTAATAACACTGTCCTCATTTACTCATCCTCATGTGAGTAAAAACCAAGAGAGTCAAGCAAACGATTCAAAATTTTGTGTTCAAAAGAAAGTCAACCAGGATTTTTGGGTGAACTATGCCGTTCAAGGACACATTACCAATCCAGACCAGGTTGATTATTAAAGGGGACTGAAGTATGGGGCCGAAAAGTGTCTAAGAGACATGCAATCTGTTTTTGTATGTGCACAAACCATCATCAGCATTGATAAATAGGTCAGTTTTGAATTGATGTGGGTGCGTGGGATGCTTTTCAGTGGGAATTGACAATCTATTTGTGTGTTTAACTAAATATGCTGATATAGCAAGTTCAGTCAAATTACTTTGACTTTATATTTAGAATAAGGCTTTTATAATGCTCACTGAATTTATGACTTAGCACTCAGTACATGTTCATATAATCTTTTCTGAGCAAGTTTCCTGAACACTCCCCCTGTCTGCCATTGGTTACCTAAACAGATAGCCCCTCCCCAAACGTACGCTATTGGTTGAGCTGTTGCTGTGTCAGACTGGTCAAGATAGTTAAACAAACAGAGCAATGTTTTGATAGCACCACAAACCCTGCATATTAAACTAGAATAGAAGTACATTAAAATAAAAAAAGGATACTTGTTAGCATTCATTTACAGTTTTTATTAAAAAATTTATTGTGCCACTTATTATTCTGTCAATAGAAAGTATTGCAGCAATAAGTGTGAAGCTACAGTTGTGGCTTTGTGTTTCTACATCATCAATGTGGCCTAGATTTTAAATGATACCTGGATCTCATACTTCCTAAGGGTTTGTAAATTTATGTAAAACTCTCAGATACGCAGGCAAATGGCTTGTCCCTTCACTGCAGTGTTACAGTGAGAGAAGCTGATGTTTGTCAGATAAATTCAACACAAGCTCTACCTGTCGTATTTTATGACCACTCCATAACTCTTTTATTCACCTGCGGCGCTCTTTTTCCAGCTATACAGCTGTCACATTGCCATCTTTTATGCGTGTTTATATGTGCTGGGCAAGTATCTCAAGGTTTTGTGGTCCAAAGAAGAAATTACTGTACATAACAGTACAATTATTATAGGTATATTAATATGAAATGTTCAGTTCATTGTCTACAATGGTTTTAATTTAGCAAACAACAGAGAAAAAGAATTAAGAACAAAACGAGGTAAAAAGTGCCACTTATCTATCAATATCATGCATTAATAAGAATAATAACAAAGACTTTTGCTTGTAAAATTATACAAAACACTACAGCAAAGCAGAATCATTAATGAAATATAATATATTGGTTATGGAGCCAGTTCTTTCGTTTTATGTATGAGGAACTTCAATTTTTAGGGCATTGAAATAAATCTCTATTAGTTACACCCAGTTGTAAATTGTTATAGGCTCTGTATTGTACACAGAGTGCAGTCACTATGCATTGTACTCATGCTAAGTTATTTTTTTTAGAGTGCAGGATCTGCAACACCTTTTTGCAAATGTGATGCCATTCATACTAGTACTTGAAGAATTAGACTCAGTTGACATTTAGTCCTGCCTTTAGATTCTCGGTCAGACATGCAAGATTGCATTTGAAATGAGTGGGAGAAATTATGCCTGATGAACCTTACATGACCGTATGTGGTGCACTAAGCAAATCCTTCAATAATTTAGTGTGTTTGCACTTACATGTGTTCAGGAGATAAGGACTGGTGGCCATACGCTTCTTGAGTAGCTCTGCACACATTAGTCTTTCATTGACATGTCCAGGCTTGCCTGACAAATCAGTAAAAAGTCACTGCTTTACACTGTGGCTGATAGGTCACACAGGCAGCAAGTCTATGCTTGAATCTATTCTTCTCTTATCAGCATTCATCTAAAGTAAACTCAACTGAGAGACAAAAGCCAAGGTGGAAGGTAGAAAGTCCAGTAGGTTGAAGCCCTCGCTTTTTGAGTTTGTCTTGTATCTGCTTGTGCAAGCCTTTGAAATAATCTTCAATAAAAAGGTGAAGTCAGCAAAATTGAAGTCCAGTCAAGTGGTCATCTTGATCTTACGGCATTCAAAAAAAACAATGCTTCATAAACTTCCTTTACATCCGTTATTGCATAATCCCTTTATAGCAGAAGAAACTCACAATTTGCATACTCTCTGTCCTCGATCAGGCACAAGTCTTGAGTTTGTTGAAAATAATGTGATGCTGCTATACTTTTTCTTGTGGGTTTTAAAGTATGAATCATATCAAGTCTTCAATCTGTATATGGAAGGAATTCATAGAAAAAGGGGCTGCAAAAAACATTTGATATGTCATCTATGTTGTATTCTGAATAAAATATTGAAATTTGAATCTTCCACATTGCATTCTGTTTTTATTCACAATTTGTACAGTGTCCCAACTTTTTTGGAATGGGTTTGTAATTTATATAAATATAAATATTTTATATATAAATCTAACATATTTTCCTTAATATATACATGTATGTGTGTGTGTATATATATATATACATAATAAATATGCACAGTACACAAACACATATAGTATGTAAACAGACTTTTATTTTGTATCCGATTAATCGCAATTAATCGTTTGCAGCCCTAAAATGTTGAAGGATGCCACAGTACTGTATCCTATCAGACATTTTTTCCTTAACTAATTATTGGATTGGACAAAATTATACAAAATTGGATCAAAAAGATGCTAAATGAACTACAGTGGGGCAAAAAAGTATTTAGTCAGCCACCAATTGTGCAAGTTCTCCCACTTAAAAAGATGAGAGAGGCCTGTAATTTTCATCATAGGTATACCTCAACTATGAGAGACAAAATGAGAAAAAAAAATCCAGAAAATCACATTGTAGGATTTTTAAAGAATTTATTTGCAAATTATGGTGGAAAATAAGTATTTGGTCAATAACAAAATTTCATCTCAATACTTTGTTATATACACTTTGTTGGCAATGACAGAGGTCA
>NW_015505482.1:155405-156848 GCF_001515645.1 Sinocyclocheilus grahami | reverse complement strand
CCACATTGCATTCTGTTTTTAATCACAATTTGTACAGTGTCCCAACTTTTTTGGAATGGGTTTGTAATTTATATAAATATAAATATTTTATATATAAATCTAACATATTTTCCTTAATATATACATGTATGTGTGTGTGTATATATATATATACATAATAAATATGCACAGTACACAAACACATATAGTATGTAAACAGACTTTTATTTTGTATCCGATTAATCGCAATTAATCGTTTGCAGCCCTAAAATGTTGAAGGATGCCACAGTACTGTATCCTATCAGACATTTTTTCCTTAACTAATTATTGGATTGGACAAAATTATACAAAATTGGATCAAAAAGATGCTAAGGAGAACTTGCACAATTGGTGGCTGACTAAATACTTTTTTCCCCCACTGTACATTTCTATTTCTGAGGTGATAGGCTGGATGCATCTGACAATACATATGAATATTGTTTCACATGCTATTTTTATATACTACCCTTCAAAAGTAAAAGTCAGTAAGATTTCTTTTAAAGAAATGTAATGTATACTTTTATTCATCAAAGATGCATTAAATTGATCAAAAGTGACAATAGATTTGTAATGTTACAAAAAAAATTATATTTCAAATAAATGTAGTTCTTTTAAACTTTCAATTCATCAAAGAATGTTGAACAAAAACTAATTTTATTCTTTATTTCGCATTGTGTCAAGTATACTTGGACTGAAGGCGCAATTGAGAGTTGTGTTTTTATGTGAATTATTATTATTTCTTTCTTTATAAATAATCACAGTAATAGCCACGTTAAACTGACTTGCGGTGTGTTTACAGAAGAGGTTACAGCATCCAGCTGACTGACTTTGTCAAACTGAACCCTCTCAGTGGGTCATAACCTCTGCTCTCAGAATCTATGGGGTCATATAAGAGCCACAGGAATGACTCATGTGTTCACGTCAACCAGCACGTAGCTCACGTCTGGCCAGCCAGCAAGCTATTAATCTGAAGGGTGAGTGGGAGGCATTCCTTCGTCTAGTGCTGGGCGGTATGACCAAAAAATTATATCACGGTATTTTTCTAAATTATACCGGTTTCACGGTACATGACGGTATTTTTTTTTTCATGCATGACCGGGTGCTAACCATATTTTCTACTAATTGAGAGTGGAAATACTGCAGTATATTGACTTAGAATGCCCTATTTTACTGTCATGAGTGAATATTGTCCAAAATGCCACACTAAATAGTGACTAAACATGACCCTTTTTAATACATGTTAACCAGGAGTCACTCTCATTTATAATCGCGGCATCGTCTGATAAAATCAACATGCATCTACACTAAAGAGCGGCCTATGCGGTTGTTTTTGATTAATTTTTTGTCTCATACAGTGCACTGCCTGCGTCTGAGTAGCAAACTAAAAAAAACAACAAACAAAAAAGTGCATGTGATATTAACAGA
>NW_015505482.1:149248-155271 GCF_001515645.1 Sinocyclocheilus grahami | reverse complement strand
GGAACTTTCACGCTTAGTAACACATACAGCTGTGCCCTCACCACAGTGCAACAGTGAAAAGGGACACCTTTCAAACAGTGGTGCGTTCCAAACGTTGTTTAAGCGACATACACCGGTATTGTGGTATTTTAAAAATTCATATCATAACAAAAATAAACCGGTATGAACCGGTATACCGCCCAGCACTACCTTCATCCATCTATAACTCACCTACAGTGTTCCTTTGGCTTGCCCAAGCGCACAAAGCATAGGGTGAAACTGTGACCGCTTGAGAACGACAGACGCCCTTGTGCCTCAATTTGATACATTTGCTGTAATTAACATCTGTTATGACTTGTTGTGTTGATATTATCAGAAGCCACAACAGATAACAGTGTGAGCGGCCTGCTCATCATGGCTCATGTTACGTTGCAGAGGATGAGTGTCTATGAAACCGAAGAGAGGAACCAAAACTTTCAGATGATATTTGAGGGGACGCTCTTTAGATGCTTGCAGTTTAATTGGCTGCTTTGTTCCACATATGAAAAAGAGAAACAGAAGATTGAGGACTCATCGTATTTTTAGTTCTTTCCCTCTGACATGATCTTATGAAGGGTACTGAGAAAGTACCACATTTAGGCCTCGTTTACTCCTGGGATTGAAGTCAGTTTGAATCAGCCTTTTTTTACTTTCTTAATCCTTGCGATTCCTTGTTTGTGTGACTTTTTAAAATTGTATCTTTGTGAACTTTATTAAAAATACATAACTTGATCTTCCTGTGAAATAACTTTCCTTAACCTCTGACATAATCAGACCACTCGGGCTGTTGGATAATGTTAACCAACCACCAGATAGCTAGGAATTTGGTCTACTTATCACAGGGGGAAAAAAATGTGGTGTTTCTTGATTTGCTTGGATAAAATGTCACATATGGAATGAGTTGCGAGAAGCATTTCACATTGACTTTAACTTTCATATCATGATCTGATCATAAATGGTCAGTCATAGCAAACTGACTCATCACATGCCTCGCCACATGATTGGATGGGGTACTCCAATTTCATGACTACATACTGTCTATAGCAAGTCATGTCAGTCATACTGAACATATTCCAAAAGGTTTTCTTCTTGTTTTATATATATATATATATATATATATATATATATATAAAATATATGACTGTTTTGTTTGTACCATAGTCTTTTAGCCATACAATCACCTTTGCCATCATCTAACATCAACTTAAGGTGAATCTTTAAATAGACTAATAATTTAAAGCTGCAGTCCGTAAGTTTTGCCTCTTTGTCGCCATCTCTGTTTGAAAACCTGCAGTTGCAGCTGTCTGCGGAATGATCTTCCTTGCTTGGGGTTGTGCTCCGGCACGGCTCCAGCGCGGATGAATCTAATGTTTTGAGGAGTATGTGTGTGTGGTAGTCACCGCAACGGGGTGGATATTTACTGTACTTCAGTATATTTTTTACTTATATTTTTTAGGGTTTTTAGTGGGGTTTTCTGTATTAATTTAGACAAAATAGTATATAATTTTAATATCAGATGTTTAATGGTTATCATCCATAAAAATGAAATGATTATCTGCTTTTTGGTATTGACCAGAATCCTATAGTATTTTGAAATTATTCTTCTATAGCAGTTTTACTTGTAAAAAAATGTTTACAGTTAGTGGCGCAATTTAATTTAATATAGAAATTTAAAGGGATAGTTCACCCAAAAATTATGAATTAATTACTCCCCCACATGCTGTTCCAAGTGCGTGAGACCTTCATTCATCTTTGGAACACAAATTAAGATATTTTGGATGAAATGCAAGAGCTTTCAGACCTTCCATTGAGAGCAAGGGTCATGAAACTTTCAAAGACCAGAAAGGTACCAAAAACATCGTCAAAACATTCCATGTGACATCAGTGGTTCAACCTTAATTTTATAAAGCTACGAGAATACTTTTGTGCACAAAAAACTGAAATAACGACTTTATTCGACAATTTCTTCTCTTCAATGTCAGTTCAGGAGGCGCGTTCACGAGGGCACTACGATGCATGCGTGTCGTGCTGCTGACGTATACCCGGATACGCCCGCACCTTGGCGCCTTGTTTACAAGCAGAGGAAGACACAGGCGTCGTAGTGCCCTCGTGAATGCGCCTCCTGAACGGACCTTTCTGGACTTTGAAAGTTTCATGACCCTTACTGTACTGTCTATGGGAAGGTCTGACAGCTCTCGGATTTCATCCAAAATATCTTAATTTGTGTTCCGAAGATGAACAGAGGTCTTACGGGTTTGGAACGACATGAGGGGTAGTAATAAGACCTTTGTTCATCTTCTGAACACAAATTATTTAGAGCTTTCTGACCCTGCACAGACAGCAACGCAACTACCATGTTCAAGGCCCAGAAAGGTAGCAAGGACATCGTTAAAATAGTCCTTGTGACAGCAGTGGTTCAACCTTCATTTTATGAAGCTACGAGAATATTTTATGTGCAAAGAAAACAAAAATAATGACTTAATTCAAAAATGTCTTCTCTTCTGTGTCAGTCTTTGCTGCGCAGTCACGAAGAGCACCATGATGAAAGCTCTCGGATTTCACCAAAAATATCTTAATTTGTGTTCCAAATGTTTCTGTCTAATGGGGTGAGGTGAGTAATTAATGACAGAATTAAAATTTTTGGGTGAACTATCTTTAATCTTCAGTCAAATAAGACATGTCAGTTAAACAAAAGCGATTTAATGGCCTCTTTGCATGCCTGCCCTACACACACTAAAAAAAAAGTCCTGCAGTATGAGCTTTATAACTGCTGCCATGCAGCTGGGCCATCTGAAAAATCACTATTATTCTGTTACTTTGGATTGCCCATTTTGTTTTTTTATAATAGCGGATACTTACACAACTAATGCTGCCCGAGGGAATCGCTCAGTACTTTTAAAGCAGTGTTTTCTGGTACCAAACTTACCAAATGCAGCTTTTAAGCTTTCATGGTCCAAAATGAGGTTGTGGCCACAATTGTGAAATTTCTGGCAGACATAAATTCAGGACCAGACGCCAGCTCTGACCCCAGACATCAGCATGGTTCGTCCAGTGCACTTGGACAGCCAGTGTGCAAGAAAAAACGACAGAACCAAAAACAAGTTTGTTTTTTCTACCAGACCTGAACTCTTGTCGAGGAATGCTGGTTGTGGACTCGTTGTTTGTCTGTAGGGAGACGAAGAGCCAGTTAATCAAATGTTTTTACTGGCTATACTGCCTCGATTGCCCTAAGCTATGCTGTTTACTTTTTTGATTATAGTTTTCATTTGTTATTTTGCTCATATTTTGCTCGTCATTATAGCTCCTTCGCAGATTGTGGTGTGCCGCACCGAGTCAAGAAATTCAGCCTCCTTCTGTATCCAACAGCTTGTGTGTGTATTTTGCTCCTGGGCACGTTGATCATTGCGAAGAATATGTTTTACTGATATTTATTCTTATGAAATGAGTCTATTATGTGCATGTGTGGATAACTTTACAGATTTTACTGCTCCCGGCCCAGCTGTAAATTGTCATTGTGTGATGATTCTTGGCCTTTCGGATCTTGATAGATTCAATAGAAAGGCAGGAACTGGAGGAAAGCACCTTTGAGGCTCTTTCTCTTCTTTACCATTCACACACCCACATCTTGCATAATCATTAGAAGAATTCCCGACTTCTTCTTGGGAATAAATGGCAGCCTACTCTGACTTCTAAAAACAGCTAGATCTCTCCCTTTTTTTCTCTCAGTTCCCCCTTTTCCAGATGAATTCTGTCATGCTTCCAGCAGCCTCTCCAAAACCTCTGCAGTGTCATAAAGAACCCGGCCGATTTGAGTTTGGTTTTCCATGACGCTCAGGAAATCATGTGCTCTTTGATATGTTTAGTCTTGGGCAAATATTGTAGAAAATTTATGAGATCTCAGTATTTTTATGCTTTATCCTCCACTCTGCAGTGACCCAGTGGCCTCTACTCTTTGCTCCGGGTCATGGCACCAGATCCAGCTCTAAATCCCTACAATATGAGAGCCCTGTTCCAGGATCAAGGCTGCTTCGCAGTCTTAGACTGCTCTCAGTAATTCAAACCCACACACTCACACAAAGATTACTTTATAAAATAATATAAATCCTTGTAAAATAATTTCTGCTTTCAAAAAGAGTTAAGTCACATCAACATAAAGCAGGGAAACAAACAGACAGAATCTTATAGCACTTATTTTAGGTGTCGCTCCATTTTCTGTTCTCTTATGGTTTCCGATCTTCTCTGAAACGGTTTTAGCATGATCAGTGCTTAAAATTACTCCAGGATTGAGTTTTATCTTGAATAATAGTTGACATAAACAACTTGCAATGGTTATTCTGAAGTAACATTTTGGGTAAGTTGACAGTATTTGACATAATAACCACAAGAATAGAATAAAATAAAATCAATAGGGTCAATTTTTGATATTATGTTGTCATGCAACAAAGATGTAAAATTGTATATAACTTCACACAGAAAAGGTTAATAAGCATTTTTCTCCCAAGGAACAGGGAAATTAGTTTAACTCACGAAATTCCCTTTAAAATCAACATAAAAATTAATTGTGAACAGATCATGGATCACTGAAAAAAAATCATGATATGATATTCTTGCCATATTGCCCAACCTACTAACATGCATATTGAGTGTGAGTGTTTTGACGGGTGAATTTGCCCTATTCACTTCCATTGTATGTACCTCACAATTATCCAGATTTACAAATGTAAATTAATTTTTGTGGTATTTATGTCACAAATCCTGCTGGTTGAGCTTGACTTGTACTGAAGCTGGAATATTCCTTCATGTTGTTTCTGCTAGCATTGAATGTGCATTGTTGCGCTTACTCAGCACTGACCCCCTCACCTTTAAAGACTGTTGTCCATTGTCGAGTTTGGAACAAGTCAGGGTGGTTTTGCTGGTTTCCGCTTCCACTGTTTGCTTTATCTCCTGCCTGTGCGCATTTGCTCTAAACATTAGGCTGCTGTCTTATGATCCCGGCAAACTACATTATGCACACAAACACACTTAAACACACTCTCTAGCTCTCTTTTGAGTTCCTAGAAAACGTTAGCGGTATTTACAGCCACACCCAGAGTGGTGGATTTAGAGAGGCTGAATCGAAGCTGCTTCGCCTGAACCACAGGGTCCAAAAAAACCTTGAAGAACTAGAACTAGACTACACTGCAGCATGACTTGTGCGCCAGGGCCTTGGATTGAGGGTCAAGGTCTACTGTGTAGGTGGACCAAACCGTGAATGAACTACTTGAAATCACAGTGCAGTGGTTCTCAACCTTTTTTGGGCCAGCACCCCCTACCCATTATCACCTCCGTGAAGTTGGCCCCCCACCCAATGCAAAACGTCTCAATCATTTGTGCTCCGTTTGTGCTGGGTTGTGCTGTAAAAAAAAAACCTTGAAGAACTAGAACTAGACTACACTGCAGCGTGACTTGTGCGCCAGGGCCTTGGATTGAGGGTCAAGGTCTACTGTGTAGGTGGACCAAACCGTGAATGAACTACTTGAAATCACAGTGCAGTGGTTCTCAACCTTTTTTGGGCCAGCACCCCCTACCCATTATCACCTCCGTGAAGTTAGCCCCCCACCCAATGCAAAACGTCGGCAAAATAGTCTCAATCATTTGTGCTCCGTTTGTGCTGGGTTGTGCTGTAAAAATGTTTGTTTGTGCTGCTTCGGTTTTTTAGATATTAAAAGAATATTTATAGGTCATTCTGAGGTCACTCAGCCCCCCAACATACTCCAAATTCACCCCAAATAGTCTCGTTTGTCTGTGCTTCGTTTGTGCTGGTTTGTGCAGGCAATATCTTAGTTTGTGCTGCTTCGGTTTTTAAAATATTAGACATTGAATTATAGGCGATGACGTCACTCAGCCCCCCACATGCTCCAAATTCACAAAAATGTTCTTGTTTGTTTGTGCTTCGTTTGTGCTGTTTTGTTCCCTAAAAAAATTAGTTTGTGCTGCTTCGGTTTTTATGATATTAAAATAATATT
>NW_015505482.1:140518-149071 GCF_001515645.1 Sinocyclocheilus grahami | reverse complement strand
ATAAATTCAAACGGCAAACCAAATCACATGAAATAGTTGCAGTCACTTAATTGTTAGTAGCCATGTTCGTTCAATTAAACCAATTAAATGAAAAAAAACTAGGCCTAAAATGCACAAATTAATATAGAAACATTTTGATTTTAACAGGTTTTTTTTGGCCAAATTAGAAGTAGGCTAATGCTTTTCTTGCACATTCAGTTTAGAATTATATGTCTCTGCGCTAGATCATTGATGGGGAGCTGGGCAATTAATAGTAAATATGACCAAAACAGGGTATTATTATTATTATTATTATTTGTATATGAATAATAAAATCGCTATATATGCGCATGTCAAGTATTTGTGGGAGTATGATATGGAGGCGCCCGCGCAATCTCTCCATTTTTTTTTCCTGCAGAAAGAACTTAGAATAGGCTACTCCGTCATTTTTGGATTTGCTTTATACTGTGGAGATGGCCATCAGCGTTGACTAATCTGTTGACTAGGAAAAAATCTTTAAAAACGAGTAGCGAAAACGAAAATATTACCAGCACAAACGAAGCACAAACAAACAAGATTATTTGGGGTAGCTAATTTTGAAGCATGTGGGGGGGTTGAGTGACCTCAGAATTATCACTAAATAATATTTTAATATCTAAAAAACCAAAGCAGCACAAACTATTTTTTTACGGCACAAACCAGCACAAACAAAGAAGATTATTTTGGGTGAATTTGGAGCATGTGGGGGGCTGGTGACGTCATCGCATATAATTCAATGTCTAATATTTTAAAAACCGAAGCAACACAAACGAAACTTTTACTTGCACAAATGAAGCACAAACAAACGAACTTATTTGGGGTCAATTTTGGAGCAGTGGGGGGCTGAGTGACCTCAGAAAATGAGCAATAAATATTATTTTAATATCTTAAAAACCGAAGCAGCACAAACTAATTTTTTTAGGGCACAAAACAGCACAAACAAACAAGAAAATTTTTCGTGAATTTGGAGCATGTGGGGGGCTGAGTGACGTCATCACCTATAATTCAATGTCTTAATATTTTAAAAACCGAAGCAGCACAAACGAAAATATTACCTGCACAAACAAAGCACAAACAAATGAGACTATTTGGGGTGAATTTGGAGTATGTTGGGGGGCTGTGTGACCTCAGAATGGCCTATAAATATTCTTTTAATATCTAAAAAACCGAAGCAGCACAAACGAAAATTTTTACAGCACAAACGATTGAGACTATTTTGCCGACGTTTTGCGTTGGGTGGGGGGCCAACTTCATGGAGGTCCCATTATCCATTATCCAAGTAACCATTATACTTACACATGCCTACTTTACTATATTTCATACATTTTGTGAGAATATTTCAAAGTTTGCTTACAAATACTTTAAAGAAAACCAAGTACAACCCTAATTCTAGAAAAGTTGGGATGTTTTGTAAAATGATAAAATCTGTGATTTGATCATTCTATTTAACTTTTATTTGATTGACAAAAGTACAAAGAAAATATTTCCAAAGTTTTCACTGACCAACTTAAATGTATTTTGTCAATATAAACAAAAACGAACAACTAACACTACTACACTGGCTGCGAACGGCACGACAGTTTGTGTTAAAGCACATAGATGTTATAATCAGTAAACTACAGTAAACGGATGCCGCATTCTATTTTGGACGCATTCCAGGCACTTGTGCTACAGACAAGTTGACAAATCAATATAGAAAGTGTGATTTGATGCATCCAGTGTAGAGACGGCGTTAGGATTGTAACGAATCAGCTCATGGGAAATATTCATAATTAACCATAATTAAATATAACAAAAAGGTGTGTGTCTGATTGGTCCAAATGCTACAGGATCTTGGCAGACCATTTTCTTTTGCAAGTTTCAGCTCATACATCTTTGGTATAAACTCGCCATAACCAAACGCCCCCCAAGAACACCTCAGTGTCTCCCTTTCAAAAATATTGCTTCCAGCACCCCCCCCAATGCTCTCCGAACGCCCCCTGGGGGGCGGTAACTCCCCCAGTGAGAAACACTAATCTACTGTTTACTGACACCTACAAGCTCACTTGTGGATTGGCCACTTCAATTTAGTCTATTGTGCTATTATTTATCTCATAACCATATCACAATACCGTTTCATCCCAATATGACATGAATTAGCCTTTCAGATACAACGTCACATCTGTGTGATACTGTGAAATTACACCGTGCAAAGATTGAAGAAACAGGTCTCTGCTGCAAATTAGATTAAGATAGCATGGTTTCTCTGAACTGTTGATTCAGCAGGGTTTGGCTACTCACTGTGATTACTTGCCCCCATAATCTGATTTGCCACAGTATTATGGAATTACAATGGGTGAGAGGGCAGTCTGGATTTACATATAGTCAGTGAGCAATAACCATTGACCCAACTCCAGGAGATCAGTGTATGGGCCAAGCACAACCATGGTCAGATCCAATCACATCGCCATTGAGATTACTAAGATGTCAAAAGTATTGGTACTTTGGTACTAAATTTTAAATACTGGTAGTAGTATCAGCTCACTTTGGTGTAGGATTTACTTTGAAACAATATATAAATTGCTAGTAATTTATTTAATCAAATAATTACAAACAAACAGCAAGTGACACATTGAACTAAATATGGAATTTAGTAGAAAGACAGAATTTTCTTGTAAAATATTCTTTAATAGTCTTCTTTTTATTTGCAATTTTGAAAAAAATTTTTACAGTCTACTTCAAGCCACTGCTTTTAAGATCCCATGAGTACTGGCTTGCATGTGAGAGCGGTAATGTGGCTGTGTGCATGAACGGTCAAATGCACTTCTCAGTCCAAATGCTTGTCTTGGCAAGATATTCATGTAAACGCAGCCAGTTGTGTCATAAGTGAATGTAATCAAATGGTAAATTTTATTTATATAGCACTTTATACTATAAAAATAACTTCAAAGCTGCTTTACTCTTTAAATTTCAGAAGTTTCAAACTAAATAACTTTAATGAGTTTTAGTTTGCTTTAATACTTAATAATTCTTCATATAATAATAATAACAACCATGAAAACTATTCTAGTAATTTGATCAGATTTTGTATAACTATTTATTTATTTACTGCTATTAAACAGATTTAAGCTAAGACTGTTTTGTTTATTTTTTATTTTATTTTATTTTACTTATTTACTTTGCTTTTTCCTGTATCTTTGTTTTTCATTTTAGTACTGTTTACTTTATTAGTTTCTTGAAAACGTGGCAATACTACTTAACTTCTAAATACAGTAATTGAACACAATTTTGCTAATTTAATTTGTTAATCTTTATAATAATGTTTAAATTTTTGAATTTAAAATGTTTTGTTGTGATAAAATTGGTCCAGAGAAGCATGAAATATTCACTTGTGATGGTATAGACTACTGATATTTTGGTTTTCTAGGTAAAGTTTGTTCTAGTTTACAGCATTACTAATGAATTTGCAAATAATGCTAATAATGTTGCAAAATATTTTTGGGAAATGTTTGCATAGCACTTTTGGGACTTTTTTTTCATTGTGATCCACTGTGAATGTGGGGATTTTTATTCAATCATTTTTATACATTACATCATATACTGTAGCTTTTAATTGGGAAAAAAGTCCCTAGGTTCTGGAATGTAATGACTGTAATAAAAAAAAAAATCCACATGACTTTCCCTCTAGAAGCCTAACTTCATCATGAAATTAATCACTCAATACTCAGCTTTGGTACTCAGGCCTACTGCCACAGGTATCTAAAGTTTTATTTATGTCCCTTTTTATTTTTGTGTCATTTTTAAATAGATGTTCAGAGTGAGGTTATTCATTTTTGCAATTTGATTCACACATGGCTGTAAATTTACCACTAACGTGTGTATCTCAGAGGAACAGTTCACACTGTTGAACACTTTTCTGTGCAACTGTAATACACACCATTGGTTATACTGCAAAAAAAAGACAAAAAACCCACCAAACAGTGACATAAAAGTAGTCCATACTACACATGCTGTATATTTCAAGTCATAAGTTGTGAAAACTATGTCACACCTGGTTAAGACACACTGACTGTGTTTACATGGACATCAGTAATCTAATTATGTACCTTATTCTGAATAAGACAATATTACGATTACGGTGTTTACACGAGTTGCTTTTAGAATATTCCTTTCATGTTCCCGTTTTACATGTTATAGTACATAGATCGATTAATGGCACACGTCATTACTCAGCCTCCAACAACACCCTAGCGACATGATAATGACTTGGAACACCTCAGCAACTGCATAGCAACACCCTCAGTCTCCAACAACACCTTAGCGACATGATAATGACTTGGAACACCTAAGCAACTGCATAGCAACACCCTCAGTCTCCAACAACACCCTAGCGACATGATAATGACTTGGAACACCTTAGCAACTGCATAGCAACACTCTCAGCCTCCAACAACACCCTAGCGACATGATAATGACTTGGAACACCTAAGCAACTGCATAGCAACACCTTCAGCCACCAACAACACCCTAGCGACATGATAATGACTTGGAACACATTAGCAACTGCATAGCAACACCTTCAGCCATCAACAACACCCTAGCAACACTTGGTGTTGGCTCTCTGCACATTGGGATATTGATTACTCGAATTCCAGTGACATGATTACATACAACGTCAACGGACAACATAGTAGAACGTCATCACTGGAATTAACAGCAGGCAGTACCAATCTAATTTTATATTACTTTTTATTCTCTTTAAACACAGCGTTCTGTTACATGTTCTTACAATATTTAAGCAGAATATTAATTATAAATGTTAATTAGATGCAGGGGCGTAAATTTCGTCTTAACGGTATGGGGGGACAATAAACATAAAATTTCTCAAGAGCAATTTTTGAAGGGGACACAAATAATACAGCTAAAATTGTACTTGTAAGGAATAGTTTACACAGAAGAAAGCCTTACTACTATTAGTGTAACAGGGAGACTGTGCCACAACTACAAGCTGTTGTGGTCCCGCCGTGACAGCGGTCGTGTCCATTGTAGACATTACTATCTGTCAAGCAGGTAACGTTATTATTGCTAACATAGTGGACTCATTGAAAAAATGAATTGCCATCATCTGTATTAAAGACAAAATAATCACTTCATCCGATGTTTAAGTGAATAAATTAGCCTTGACAGCCTTACTTACTGGAGTTCCACAACTATTGACTTTGTTCTCTCTCACCGGACTTGTGTGTGTTTGTAGGTGATGCAGGGTTGCCAGGTTTTCGCAACAAAACCTGGCCAGTTGCTACTCAAAACTAGCCCAATCGCGTTTCGAGGGGGGTTCCCCGGTAAAAAAAATTTGCGTTCCTGGGGGTAAAATACACGTTTTTCGACATGTTTCCTCCGGTAAAATTCGCATGCGTTATTGGGATTGCTTCAACCTGCAGACATGTAAAAACAACCCGTGGCAACAGTGTTAAAGTAGCCCAATTGGCAACACTGAGGTGATGTAAAAGAGGAAAGCAGGCATTTGGACCAAACCACTGTGAGGCAAGGGAGGGGGAGACTCAAAATGTTTTTAAACTTAAAACGCATTTTTGCCCCATTTGCATTTGTGTTGTTTTACTACTTAGAAAGTTAAAGTATAAAATGTTATTTACAATACACAGCGTGGTTTTTAATCATATTTTAAGGGGGACAACCCTCAGATGAGGGGGGGGTCCTGACCCCCCCGGGATTTCCGACTATGATTTAGATGTGTACATTACCTGTCTAGCGATGTGTGTTCATGTTGAAATATACAAAAAAAATATTTATCATATTTATCGAGTTGGCTCGTGTGGTTTATGTTTCACGCTTCAGAAATGTGACGTTATTTCCGCTAAGGGAGCATAGTGAGCGTCGATGCTCCCTAGTTTTTGTGGTGCATTGTGGGATTTTTCAGGGAGCGAACGTTCCAGTGCACTGGAAGGATTTCGCGATTGAGACAGCCCTTAAAATGTACAAGGGAGCTGATTGAGACGCACCCTTGGAACACCTTAGGAACTCTAAAAAACACTCCCATTTGCCCACAACACCCGAACAGCGTTCTGACAGCAAGTATGAACAAATTAGCAACACTCACAACTTGGAACAGCTTAGCAACTTTATCACAACACTCATATACACCCACAGCACCCAAACAATGAAAAGTGTTGACCGCTATTGACGTTAAATTAATATAACCCAACCATAAACTTGCCGTATTTATAACGACTTAGTCCCTTCGTTTGGCCCTCACAGGTAGTGAAACAAGTTCACACGAACACACACACTCTCAACAACAGCCGATGTGGGGTTTCCCCTCACCCTCAGATGGAAATGAAAAACTCAGAGATGGCTTATTACACAGTTGTTTCTGAGGCGATCAAATATGTTGCTAAAGCCACAGCTGGGAGTTAGTGCAGCATAATGACAACAACATCACAGAAACTGTGTTTAAGGTCACCAAGCTGTGAAGTCCTGTGTACTGCAGTCAGATGAGCTACAGTACATGCACTGCACTTAATTATCACAGTCTTACTGCTAACTGTGTGTGTGTGTGTGTGTGTGTGTGATTAAACCCCCAGGACTTTTACAGCATTAATGTTGCTGTGGATGTCATCAGAGTTGTCAGGTTAGGTATGTTAGTGTCCTCTCAGAGGTATTAAACGAGGCTTGTTTTTGCCCTGTAGTGTGTGTTATCAAGGGCTTTTTCTTTGATATTCAGATTCGAACGAAAAACGTTTCTATGTACTGCGTCCACTCAAACACTTCTTTAATCGGCCCTCAGCGGACTGCTCTCAAACTTTGTTTTCGCAACTTGATAGCCTCCATTTTGTTTGGTTTGCTTCAACACTCAAATGGCAAAGTGTGTCTCCTCGGCCTCATTGTGCTCAGTCAGCCTGCTGATTAAAAATTGACATTTTTTAATTTAAAAGTTTAGTTTTACACTCTTTTACTGCTGCAGTTCATGTGAGGATGTTTCCCTTCAGACTTTTCGAACTAAGTTTGGATGTGTGAGGAGGTGGTGTTTTGTCATGCTGGTGTAAAGTTCTTTCTCTTGGTGTATCTGCTTGTCTATAGTTGTGTACTGAAAACTAATCTGGTTTGCTGCACTTTGTTGTTTTAACTGCTCTCTTAGCCTGGTGTTTAGTTGGTCAGCTGTCTGGTCTCTCAGCCTGAGTAACATATTTTTAAACAAATATCACAAACTACATGGAATTTACAATGCACAGACTAGATTTTGTCAGGATGTTACTATGTAGATGCATCAAAGACTCCTGAAAAAGTATCGCGGTTTCCACGAAAATATAAAAAAAAGGTTTCTTGAGAAGCAAATCAACATATTAGAATGATTTCTGAAGGATCATGTGACACTGAAGACTGGAGTAATGATGTTGAAAATTCAGCTTTGCATCACAGGAATAAATGACATTTTACAGCATATTCTTACAGAAAACGGTTATTTTAAATTGTAATAATATTTCACAATATTACTGTTTTTACTCAATTTTTTTATCAAATAAGTGCAGCCTTGGTGAGTTGAAGAAATGAAAACATAAAAAAAAATGTACTGACCCTAAACTTGAATGGTATAAACCAAAGTTATTTTTAATAAATCAGATGTGAACAGATATTGGCAAACACTCTTGTGCTTTTTACCCAGCTTTTTGTTTGGGAAAATTATAGTGGAAATATGCAGAGAGCAGTTTTTAATATTATATACTGTAGTATTACATTATTATGAAGTAACTTACGTAAGTGTGTGTGAAAGACCATGTGCATTTAGAGAGAGAGAGAGTTAAGCACTAAGCTCTAGTTTAAAAGCAGTGCAGTTTGTCAGACACACAGTAACTTGCATAAGAAGGGCTTTTATAAATCACAATGTTGTGTGCTATTAAAGTCTAGTCATCTATCATTCTGTTGCTGTACTGTAGCCTTATCCTCTGGTAAACATGGACACTGTCCCACCTACCAGTGTGTGTGTGTGTGTGTGTGTGTGTGTGTGTGTGTGGATCTGGAGTGGAGCGGGGCATTACATAACAGTGTGGCGGAAAACAGGCGGAGACTAACTGGGTGTGCTGGGAGGGGGTGGGGACGACTATAATTAGAGAACTGCACAGAGAGAGAGAGAGAGATGGAAATATAGATGGGAAAGAGAGATAACAGCATGCTCTGGTGCTGATATACATCACACAGGAGCCAGCGACATGGGGAAGAGCTGACAGATAGAAATGAGGAAAAAGAGTTGTTCAGATGGAAAGTGAAAAATCAATCAGTGTAATATCAGTAGTTTTGAGAAAAGCCCCTTGAATAAAGATAATAATTAATTTTATTAATCTTTTTTGGGGTTTTGCACAGTCCACTGTGCTACAGCCTCAACATTAACAAACAAACAAGCAAACAATAAATAAATAAATAAGGAATTTACATATTTTAGGCATATATACTGTATATATATATATATATATATATATATATATATATATATATATATATGTGTTTTTTTTTTTTTTATATTGTTTTTCTATATTTTATGTA
>NW_015505482.1:137468-139982 GCF_001515645.1 Sinocyclocheilus grahami | reverse complement strand
TGTGTGTGTGTGTGTGTGTATATATGTGTGTGTATATATATCTATATATATATATATATATATATATATATATATATGTGTGTTTTTATTATTACTATAGTATTGGTCGATATTGTATGTATGTATATTGGCCAGTAATGGATATTCAATCATTTATGTTGATTTTTACATTAATCTGACTCTCACTTAATTTTAAAACCATTAATAATTTAATAAAACTATTAATTGCAATCTTTGCCCAATCAATCAATCAGTACATTATAATGATGTGATGATTAAATTTACTTTCTTTCTTTTTTTGAAACTTTAAAAAAATATTATTTTATTAATTTATTTTTATTTATTTTTCAGAAGTGGGATTTGGTCATTTACAGCAAAAACAGTGATATTGTGAAATATTACTTTATTTTACTTAGTTTATCTCTGAGATGTAAAGCCAATTTTTCAGCATCATTACTCCAGTCTTCAGTTTCACACGATCCTTCAGAAAAAAATAAAATGGTAAAAAACATTATGCTGCTTAATAGTTTTGTGTAAACTGCAATACATTATTTCCAGAGTTCTTTGATGAAGTTCATAAGAACAGCATTTATTTCAAATAGAAATCTGTCTTTACTGTCACTTTTGCTAATTTTAATGCTTCCTTGCTGAATAAGTCTTTTTTTTTTTTTTTTTTTTTAAAGATGCAAAACTTTAAAATAGTATAACACTTTATTATTGCAAATTTATTGGCCATAGCTTATCGACATTGGACAGAATTAAGTTATTGGCGCATCTCTGTAAATAATTAATTACTTTAAATTAGTTATTGGCAAATTGTTAAATTGACAGCTCTTAGAAAACACAACTAAGTTACACAGAAAAGAGACCTGCACTCACAAAATTTGAGGTAGGTGACAATGACAAATGAATAGTACATCTCTGCTTTACCCATAAGTCCTGCAACATCTTATTGTGTTTAAGTGGATCTTAATGGATCATAACACTGCTGGATCTCATCCGTGACTATCCGTCCATCAGCATTGAGCAAGATGGGATGGGGGAGGTGTAGCGCCCCTCCGCTCTCGGGCGAAAGTGTGGGATGGAGTGAAAATGAGGGGCTGAATGGTAGAGAACTGAAGGGTCGCGGGGGGAGGGAGACAAATGAAAACACATGTCAGAAAGAGAGAGATCATGTATGAAACACTCACTGCTCACGTGGAGCTGCAAACGTTTCAAATCTTAACATGTGCTCAAGAAGTGAATAAAAGAAAACACTGGCCAACGAGAGGGAGGAATGCTGTACGCTTTCTAACTCTGCCAAGGTCATACGCGGTGGACTTTAGAGCAAGAAGCAAACATGCTTCCCACACACTATATTCAAAGGCCTTCTCTGGTTGACACAACAAGGACAGTTGGCCGACATGTGTAAAACCTCTGGGAAAAATTGCACAAATAAACACTTCAGGCATTCAGGTGTATCCTGGCATGCTACTTTAATAACTAGCTCAGATGACTGGTTCTGTCATGCATGCTGTTGTTTTCTCATGCTTAGTTTATCTGAGGTCAGGCCGTGGGACTGCAGTTTTGACCCTTGTGCGCTCTTCTCACAGCTGCTTTGAACTATTTCTGATAACCAAGAGTGGACGTCCCTGGAGCAGTGTGTTTTAAAGGAATATTATGGGTTATTTACAAGCGAGTATGGTGGATGGAATCTTTGGTATGCTGTTGATTACCATTAGCAATAATGTCAAAGCATCCTTCAGTTCGTTCAAATGTGGCCCCAACCACAAATAAATGCTCAAAACATGATATTGGAGATATTGGGCTGTAATATTTAATCAATATAGATTTTAAGATTATAGATATTTAGATATTTTATATTTCTGCAACGGATGACTTTAAATAGCTTTATTTGGAAAATTAATTTAGAGTTATGATTTTGTTGGGGAGGGCATCTACATAAAAAGGAAAAAAAAAACAATAATCAAAAAACAAAAAAATTGGAGTGTAAAATCCTTTTAGGGTTGGAAGAAAAAGGAAAAATTAGATTTTTCATACTAGGTTTAATTTTTTACAAGAAACAGTTCAAACCTCTTTCATATTAGTCGTATTGATCAATTCACTACCACTGTCAAATGAAAATTTTCATTTTATTTTTATTGTGATTATTGATTATAATATTGAGATTTTATGAAGTAATATTCTAGAAAAGATAAATATATTGTAAAAAATGAGTAATAAAAACAATTTTATTTAATTGTAAAATTACTATTTTTGTATTTCATTTTCAAAGTGATACAGATTTATAGATATATATCTAAGATGTTTTACTAAATTTTACAGTAAATTTTGATGTAAAAACAAAAATACAAATTAAAATACAATTCTATATATATATATATATATATATATATGAAGTTTATTTGCAAAAACAGATAACAGAATTTTTTTTAATTTTCAAAAATCATGTTTTTTATTATTTTATCATGTTTTTATTGTGTAAGTTAGCTGTTTTTTTTAGTTATTTTTTAG
>NW_015505482.1:121390-137391 GCF_001515645.1 Sinocyclocheilus grahami | reverse complement strand
TAAGTCTCACAAAAAACAGAAAAAAAAACTCAGAGAGTATATATATATATATATATATATATATATATATATATATATAAAATAACAGCACACCTCCATTTAATAAGGCTTACAATTTGAGTTATGATTCATGTTCATATATTTGGATGATCTGGAAAATGATCAGAGGTTTTGTAATCAGACATTTCTCAAAAAAATGTTTTTTTTTAGAAGTTGACATTAAATAAAATTGTACCTTATCTACTTTCTAAATTCATGCTATTGATCTTGGTGATTTTGGTGATGTTTGCTGGATTTCTCCAATCATTTAGTCTGCTTAAACCCCACTCATTTCTTACAAGCGACTTCAGATCTGCCTAAATGTGAGTTTAGTTTGTATTTACCTGATGGACAAGTCAAAATTATTTTGAAGTAAATCTTGTCATACAAGGGTCCTGAATCAACAGTCAGGACAACATTGTGAAGAAAATTGCACTTCTGTGTCACACAAGGGGTTGAGTGTCTTCAACACATCACAGGAAGAATGATGTGTGTGTGTGTGTGTGTGCAACTGTGCGCTGCTAACTTTAGCATACCGCTCACAATGTTCAGTGCTTATTGTGCGCTTTTCTGCAGGCCAGATAGCTTTCCTCTGTCTGAATCTCTGCCAAGCGACGTGACATATCTGCTTCCTGAAAAACACACTGAACCAAACAGAGACAAACCAAACCAATGCATGAAGCAGCACAATGAAAGCATGCACTGCAGGACGGCACCGAAAGTCTGACCACTAGTGAAAATGCCACGCTTTTGCATTTAAATAAAAACATAAAATATTAAAAGCATAACAATTTGAGGAAAAGTTTAAATGGATAAGTACAAATTGAGGAAAGATGAAATAATTATAATTTTTTTTTATTATAATAAAAAATGAATACTTTTATCCAGCAAGGTTGCATTAAATTAAGCAAAAGTGACAGTAAAGACGTTTATGTTTATATTAAACCTCCAGAGTCAAAACTCTTTCAAGCAATTTGAGGAGAAGGATCAGGTGTGTGTGTTTGTCTGTGTCTGTCATGCGGGGTGACAGCGCACACCTTATTTACACACACACAAACACACACACACACACACACACAGGTTGGTTATAAATAGTGAGGTGACCCACATCCACGCAGTCCTGTAAACAGACACTCAGAGAGAGTATGTCAGTCCTCACAGGTAAATATTATCTGTTTTCTATCTAACCACAAACACAGAAGACTCATTCACTTCATATTTCTCATATTTCTTTCCTTTTAATTGTTTTGCTCTTCCTTCATGCTACACAGTTGAGCAGGCTTGGGGTGTTTCTTGTAGGTCCCTTCAGAATTCAGCTTTGCATCACAAGAATAAATTACAAATTAAAATATATTACTATATTACTGAATTGATCAAATATTTAACTTTTTGATCATTAAAAAACAACCAATTATTTTTTCCTTTTACACATTTATTTTAGAAAATGTAAAACATGTTTTTCTTGTTAATAATAATTTAGTCAGATGTATTAATGTAACTGAAATGATTATCTTATAACATGATGGAACAGAGATCTAGGGTCTCTCTCTCTCTCTCTCTCTCTCTCTCTCTCTCAGTGAGGTGCTGGCTTCACTCCAGCCAATAGCAGCTGTTTGTCGGTAATGGAGCTGCTCTCTGGAGTGCTATCAGGCAGGGCCGGTTCTGTTTACTTGAGCTTCTATCAGTGAACATGTGCAGCCAGGCACACACACACACACACACACACAGAGCAGGCCAGCAGGGCGGAGACTGAAGCTCGGAGGCGTGGGAGTTATAGCTGTGCTTCTCACTGCCTGCTCCATCCTGCACACACACACACACACACACACACACACAACCTTACACATTCAAAGACATATTCACACATAACAGCTTATACACAAATGAAGTGTCCTCTATACCTGTACAATCAGACTGATCTGTATGACCACACACAGTTCTCCACGAGGTCCTCTGAATAAGCTTCATCCAAACCTGATTAAGTCACATGGAGCCATTGATAAGTCTGACATTTAAGAGTCAGTCTGCAGACTCTCGCATGCATTTTTATAACTTACTTTGTATTAGGTTGGAAAGCATTATGGCAAACAAGCAAATGAATAAAGAAAGAAATAGATGAATAAAATAAAAACTAAAACGACAACATAACAACTGATTTACTTCTTATATTGGCAGTTAGAACTTTTCAAATTGCTGTTTAAATGCCCAGTGTGAAATTTTGCATAATGCATAACTTGTCTTAAAGTTGTTTTAAAATATGTGTTTATTTAGATAGATAGATGATTGTTGATTATGTGAGTTTGGTTGTCACTTTCTTGTCCTGGTGTGTCACTGGTTATTATTGATTGTAATGATGCTTTCATTGGCTGTTTTGAATTTTAAATTTAGGAGTGTTTGATTTCCGGTTTGTACACAATGCCTGATTGAAGGTCACATGATGGAAAATGTTTTTTTTTGTTAGTTGGCATTTATTCACTCTCATTTTCTTATTTTCTTCCATAGAGCACAAGGGATGAATTTTTGAAGAATATCGGTCACTTTCTTCATAATTAAATTGAATAAAGACTGGTGCTGTTAGGTGGTCTATAAAACTTCAATTTCTGTCGCTTTTCACACACAAAGCTATCATATGACTGCAAAGGGCTTGGCTTGGCTTTATCACAGCATTGTAACAATGGCACATAACTGTAACACAACACAAACCAGAGCTGCTTACTCTCAGCTAATATAACCTAGAGCTAACCGAGAGAAAAACCCAAACGGAGATGCTCTTCCATCATAATCAGAGTTGGAGGAATGTGACCGTAGACGTGTAAGTTTATTAGTCAACAGAGTACAAACGAGTCCTGCGGCCAGACGGTCACTAAATTCACTGGGTCTAGGCTGGATTTTACAGTTTACCACTGCAAATCAACATGCCACAAAACTAGATCATTATAATCAACAAGTGTAGACGCTAGACTAGATTATGTTGTTCTGCTCACTTAAAATCTAGACACTGTGTTACACAGGCCTGCAGATGCTGTCGACCAGAGAACGAGTCCTGCGGCCAGACGGTCACTAAATTCACTGGGTCTAGGCTGGATTTTACAGTTTACCACTGCAAATCAACATGCCACAAAACTAGATCAGTCCCATTATAATCAACAAGTGTAGACGCTAGACTAGATTATGTTGTTCTGCTCACTTAAAATCTAGACACTGTGTTACACAGGCCTGCAGATGCTGTCGACCAGAATGATTAGAGGATGTGGGTTAATTTATCACAGTTACTGCTGGTGTAGCATTACACGCACACTTAAATTTGACTTTAATGCTGGAAATTAGATTCCAGTAAGTCTCATTTATCTCTCACACACATTCACAGATTTGCTAAGCCCCTCTCGGCGTGTTTATGAATGTGTTTGTGTGAATATGGTAACGCATGAATCATACAGCTGAATGTGATAAAGAGCTTTTTCGGGAAAAGCGTGGAGAAGCGGGAAGGCAGGAAAGCAGGCGGTGTGTGAGTGTGAGAGAAAAAGAGTGGGAGGGAGACGGTCAGAGAAAACAGTGCTGGTGCTAGAATCCGTTTGAGTTTCTGATATCCTCGCGCTCGTTCCCAAATCATCATGTGGATTTACTTTTGGGAGCTAAAATTACAAAATACTCACTAGAAGTTATATTGTGTGTGTGTGTGTACACATATATCAGTTCAGCAGATCAAGATGTAACAATTAATTTAATTAATCAGAAGTGACAGTAAAGGCATTTATGATGTTATAATGGATTTCTATTTCAAATAAATGCTATTTCTATTCATTATCGAATCCTTAAAAAATGTATCACAGTTTCCAAAAATAAAAAAGGCAGCAATACTGTTTACAACATTGATAGTAAAAATGTTGTGATATTCTGAGACATTCTTAGGGCCAGCTTTATTAAACAGGGCAAATTAACGTTAGAACGCAATTCCAAAAAAGCGCAGATGGGAGGGGAAAATTCTGCGGGTGATTTACATCTCATTTCCATAATGACCAGCGCAATCTACCAAGAGCAGCGCAAATTACCAGTAGCCCCTCACTGCAAAACACAAGATCCAGGGGGCGTGGTTGGATCCACATCTAGGGGGTGGAGACTGGTAGGTTTAGGGGTGGAGATGGATGGGTTTAGGGATCAGGGGGTGGAGATGGGTAGGTTTTAAGGGTGCTCTGATCGCCGATCAGAAAGCAGTATCTGCCGATACTGATCACCGATACCGATCTTTTTAAAGCCTTCTTTTTATAATTTATAACTATTTATAGTGATACTCCAATCAGGATTTTTAGACATTTATTCAGGGCCTGAATTTCATTTTTGAAAATGGGGGGAATTAGTTGACTCTTGTGAGGGGAAGCAGCTTTCACAGAAGAGTCCGCTACTGATCCGTGGCTGTTTACCACAAACACAACATTTATCCATTATTTTGATTTCAAATCCTAACATTGTTACTGAAAATGCAACAATAAATATAAGCAACACATTATTCAATGCTTTTACTTTTGCATTTACTTAGATTTAGCTATATATTAAGTTGCTCAAGCAATTGGTAAACTACTTTTCTTACGTTATGCCAAACTTACCATTGACAGAAATAGTCATGTCAATATGCCTTTCCTTTTGCATTTAATTCTTTATTACAAGCAATCCGGCGGTTCATAAAGAACTTTGTTTTCCTACCTCCACGAGTGCCATCTATTATTGCCTTGTTTATCTAAAAGTGCTCTTTTCCTTTAAACCTAGCCAAAAAGCCATATGTGTTGACTGAAACACAGTAGACTTTAACAATATGCATTTATGATGTAATTACTACATTTTCGTGTCAATCCATGTTCATATTTACTGCAAACAATGCGCTGTTACTTTTTTGTGTGGTGATTTGAAGCCATTTGCGTATTTTGAGAGAGAAAGAGAGAGCGCACACAAGGTTTTCAAATTACTTTATAAGTTATTTAATGAAGAAATATTAAGGTGAGTACCTCCCCTTCAGCATTATAATGATTTCACCAGCGCCGGACAGAGACTGAGACGGTGCCGCTGCATGTCGTGCCAAACCTCTCACAACAGGTGCGTCGTCAGCTTGAGATCGGTTTATGAGATCGGCCTTTTTAGAGACCGCCGATCAAACATCCCAACGTGATTATCGGCCGATGGTGATCGGTGGCCAATCAATCACCCCTAGTAGGTTTAGGTACATGTACGGTGGGAGGAGTTGGATCTGGATCCAACCATGCCCCCTGGATCTTGTGTTCTGCAGTGAGGACCATCTCCAAATTACTGCCTGCTTTAAGACATGCTTTCTTTGAGCGTTACATAATGCCGCAAATACCAGTGAATTGACTAGTGCAAATCTTGGTAATTCGCGTTGCGTGATTCATTTAAATAGCCTACTCTACTCCCATAAATTTACGGATCGAAATGGAAACTCCTACAAATGCATATTAAGTAAGGTGAGTCGCAAAAATAACCGTGTCTATGCCTTTTCAATGCTAATTGCGTGTCTTTAGTAAATCCTGGCAGTAGTTTTTAACGCTAAATGAGGGTTTGCGGTTATGCAAGCTGATAGTAGCTAAATCTGGCCCTTTTTGGCTAAACAATTCATAAATACATTAAATAGCTATATTTACTGTAATATATGTATTATTTTGTATCTGTACACATGTAAATGTGTAATCAGGGCTTGACATTAAGCATTCTCATGTGGTTGTCCTTCGGACAAGTAAATTTGTCATTTACTTGTCCAAGTATAAAAGTTACTTGCCCGGAGAGAGAAAAAAACAACATTTAAATTGAATTATAAATATAATTATTTATTGTAGTTATACAAACATAGTATAAGGTTTATAGAGTACATGTAGTAGATTTTGTGAGCATGTCACATTTAGTTTATTTAGTTAGATTTTTCTTTTTAAACAAAATAATAAAGTGAAATCAGTATCAACAAAATTCATCTTTGCAATGCAGAAACACAGAAGCTGCATCTGAAGTGGAATAGATATATTTACCCACAGTTTAATGCAGCTCTGAGGGACATGGGATGCTTTAACCTGCAGTTACAAATGAATAAATAATGTTTTGACGTTGAATACTGATATTTGAAATCATTAAAAAAAAAAATTCAAAATACTTCAAATGTGAAATTAAAACTGCCAGTAGGTGTCATCAAGTCACTGTTAATGAGTGAGTCATTGCAATTGAACCGAATCGTTTAAATGGTTGATTCATTCAGGAACGAAACAGCGTCATGTTGTTCAGAGACGCAAAACAGCGCAGTGGCTGTGTTTGGAATTATTTCTGTTGATGAAATAGAACAAAAACAGGCAATATGGTGTCTAAAACGTAAGTCTCTTAATATTAACTTCTTGTTTGTTGAACTGTTGTATAAAATCACATTTGTAATCATGCTGATTTTTGGAGCAAAAAAAAAAAACCACGCTCGATCTTAGTGTGATATTGTTTAACTATATGAAATGATATAAATATATACATTTTCTGCCCCCATATCTTGAATTTTCTGAACATTCTTCATGCATTTTAATACTGAATCATGCAGTGAAAGAACGCACACGTGCGCTAGTCTAACCTGCTAGACTTCTTTACGTAGGCCTAATATATGGGTGCACTCTGTAGGTGTGTTTTGTTTGATTTTTGCAATATACTCGATAATGTCAAATCGCTTTTTTCAAATCGCAAACAACAATTACGATATTGCAATACGATAGCTGAATTAATTGTGTGTGTGCATGTGGGTGTGTGCACGCATGTGGGTGTTGCTTTTAAATGTAATTTGCTACATATATATTTTTATGCAATACCAAAAATACCAGCATAATCCACCTCCAGTGTGTTTTGATCAAGACTGTCGGAAACAGAGAAATGCAAACATACACCTACATATTCATTCTGAATGTATGCTCCACACACACACACACAGTCTTTAATAAAACCAGCATAGTACCGTCATCTCTAATGTGTGTTATTTTCTTTGCCTCTAGAAGCAGACAGTTTCTCCTCTCCTCTCCTCTAAAAATGAGGCAGAACTTCATATTTTATTTATGTTCCTTAGTCTGTCTGCTTCTAATCCACTACTTGCTTTTCTTTTCTTTTGCAGCGATAGAAAGATATTTGGAAGTTGACCCAGATAAAGGAAAAAAGTTTGACAGCCCTGCCAAGTCTCTGGGCTTGGCTTTCAGAGCGACTCTAAACCAGTTTGCTCTGGTTGGGTTGCCAAAGCAGGCGGGGCGGGGCGGGGGGGGCAGAAACCCGGCATGTGTGTGTGTGTCTTGGGCAGAGGGAGCATATTTCATGAAATTAGGAGTGTGAGTGGGATTTTTTTGATTATATAACACAGACAGCTTAGCATTGTGTCGGTTTCTGTGCTTAGATCAGTGCTGCTGTGTTCAGGGTGGAGAAGATCTGAAGAATCTGATTCTCGCCGAATTCTCTAGCATGGCTCAAAAATTACATAATTACGAATGTTGAAATAGGTAGTTGACTTTTAAGGAGTAGTTCACCACCAAAAATGTCCTTCTTTCACTCTCATGTCATTCCAAATCTATTTGATAGTTTTTCTGTTGGACAAAAAAGAGGTTTAACAGAACATTCAGGCTCCACTTTTCCATTCAATAGAAATGAATGGGCACGAGGGTTGTCAAATGTAATAAAAAATATATATATTTTAATTTTTTGTAATTTTTTAAAGACATAAAAGTAGTCCATATGGCTTTTGAGATACTCATACAAACACTTTGTGTAATAAACAGACCAAAATTTAATTAATTATTCACTGATAATCAGAAATGGCCATCATTATTATAGTATTATTTGTATACTATTGTATTATTTTAATATATATATTTTAAATGAGCTTATATATACACATTTTAGTGGTTTTGTTATGTGTTGTAATTTTTTTTTTTACAAATGTATTTTATATATATTTTGGTTTCATTTAATTTTAGTATTTCAGCTTATTTCAGTTTATTTGCCAAGGCAAATAATTTGAATTAACAAAAAATATTTTAATAGTTTTAGGTTGTTTTCATTTTAATTAACAATAACAACATGGCTCCATACTGATCGCAGTTGACATCAAACCTGTCATGACACATTTTAATTATATGCAAATGTACAAATAAATACATTGAAATGACAAAAAAAATTCAGGGTTGGTTTTTTTTTGTTGGTCCCTTTGGACTAGAAGCAAAATCATCTCCATTTGACAAGAGATGAATTTATATTAACATAACATTTGTTTGATATTATTGTGTAGTTGTGTTTGTTGAATCAACATGCCACTGATCGCATTTGCATCAGTCCCATCTTGTACAGTAATCTTATTTAAACATTTCTAATTTGCATAAATATTTCAATGTAATGTCTGTTAACACACTCACTCGCTCTCCTCTCTCTCTGATCTACCACAATCCCTCTGGTTTCCCTCTCTTTCACTGCAATCCAATATAACAGTCATCAATCATGTGCACACAGTATGCATACACAGCTCGAAGCTGAATCTCACCTGTGAGCAAGACCCTAAACAGTTAACAGAGCGTTTCATTCAGCCGCGCACTAAACCCTGGTGTTGATTTACAAACACGAGTGAACTGTCTCCCACACACATGCTGAATAAATACAGTTGATAATGGAGCTGTGCTGTGTGGGCATACACCAGAGGCCGAGCGCTAGTGTTTTTTACTGCGCTGTAGGGAGCTGCGATACGGCCGAGAGAAGTGGGACTCGGCCTGCCGAACAGAGAAAATGGGCACTCAGGCCGAGAGAGAGAGAGAGACAGAAAGGCCGGGCGGCCCACCTAACAGATGTGTGCCGTTTTATGTTGATGTGAGAGTGCGCTTCACATCTGGCTCTGCTTGACGTAATTGGTTTTAGTTGATCCAGGTCTTAAGATGTCAGTGATTGGTAAACCTCATTTCTCGCTCTCTTTTTTAACAGGAGGCCTTCTGGTCTTGCTGATAAAGAAGTGATGGCCGCCACCGTCCTGACCATACTGTCCACCAGCCCGTTGGTGCTCAACCCTTCCTCCAGCGCCTCAGGTTAAACATCGCTCTACTTCTCGCTTCCCTGTTACCTGATAGATCCCAGAGCGTTCAGGTTGAATGATGGCTTGTCAAACAGGCTCTAAACCTTCATAAGTGCTCAAAAGGACTCCTGCTTTCTCCATTTTGGAGTGTGTAATTTGTGTGCCGCCAAACAGAGTTGCAAATATTTGGTTGTTTTCGAACACCGTGCGTTCTGATTCAAAGAGATAGTCCCGCCTCAAACTCACGCCATTGGTTGAGCCAGTTATTATTAATTATGTTATATTATAATAGAGTTGGGCGATATGCTCAATTTTCATATCGTCCTATCGTCAGCCTGTGAGATCGCCGATACACGATATTATCGTGCTAATTTATGTAATTATTTACTTAGTTTCACTGCCGGAAAGTGAACCAACTCCAGCGGAAGGCTAAAAGCAGCCTAATGTTTTTAATGACTGAATTTGTATTTAACATGATAACAAATTAATAGAAACATCGGAAGTTGCTAATTATAATGATTACATTTACATTTCCTCAGTTATTCAAAAAGCAGCTACAGAAAACGAGCAAAGAACATGACATTACCAAAGAACATCATCACAAGCTCAGTCTAGCGTGAGTTTATGCACTTTAAAAACACTCCCGTTAAACTCAGTGAATCTACACTCTATGATGAATAAATCTCTTATACTTACATTGCACGTACATCTGCACTTTGTTGTTTATAATAAGAGAACTTGCGAGTTAGATTTCAGTCAGTGCGCACTGAACAACAGAACTCCGCTGTTTCAGTGATGACTCATCTGAACGCCTCTGATTGGCCATTGCATTCATAAGCTCAACATAATCGTGTGTGATTGGTTAGAATGGCAATACTGTAAAAACGCGGAAAAAGAAATATAATGCAACAAATAAGCCCTAATATTAATTATATAGTATTACTAGCCTGATAATAATAATAATAATAATAATAATAATAATAATAATAATAATCGTCTTGCTATCGTCAAAGGCATCAGCCACATGCGATATCTCTGTCTATCGTCTATACACAACACTATCGTCTATCGGCACAACCCTATATTATAATTAGAATTATTTAAAAAAAAATTGGGAAGAAATTAATGCTTTTATTGAGCAAGGATGCATTAACCCTTTAACTGTCACTCACATTTTTGAACATAGACGTGAAAGTGCACGATCCAAACTTAAATTTTTATAATTCATGAACGAAAACATTTTGTAACATGATATTGATGTACCATTTTCATGGTAATGCAATGTTTGATTTTAAAATGGATTTCGAAGGATGCATTTTGAGATTTAAAGTTTTCAATTGATATATCATTTCTGATGATTTCTAAAGTGTGATAGAGAAAAAGGCGACAAAGAAGACGTTTTGCTACAAAGGTCAGAACTCCTGTTATGATGTAGATTTTTTGAGGTGCACTCTTGTCGTAAATTAATCTATTACTTTTCCTACATAATTTTTTACAAAAACATTGGTAAAATATCTATTTAGGAGTCTTACAGTGTGTTCACACCAAACGTAGATTACATACAAAGTCAATGCAAAGACGCGAATAGAGGCGAATTCGCGCCAGGCGATGCGAATGACGCGAAATGCGCAACGCGTTTGCCGCGAATGCGAGATATTCACCTCAATCACGTCTTTCACGCAAGTTCAAAAATTTCAACTTGAGCGGAAAATTCGCCTGACGCCAATCAGCGAAGAGCTTATCGGCACGTCTGGTTGAATCAGACAATAGAAGAGTGCATTATGACGTGTGTATGTTCTCAGGCAAGTGCTGGACACTCAGCTATGCATGAAGAACTACAAGGAACGCTTTCACCTCCTCCTAAACCTGGAAGAGATTCAGATGGAGGTGGACATCAAGAAGTACGATCTCTACGGCAAGACCATGTCCCTCGACAAATCAAACAAAAAGTTGCTCATTCTCAAAGTGAGTGAGAAGCACAATTATCTAACACCAGATGTGTTCTTATTCATGCCAGATGTTGCTACAGATATCATGATGTCAGTCACAATTTTAGGACAGATTTTTTTTTCTGATGACTTTGTCTCTGTTTTTAACTCAGGTCCCTGGGGTGGCAGAAAACAGACCGTCCGTACTACGTGGAGATAAGATGAATGTCTGTTTGTCAGAGGACAGGAACCAGCCCATCACTGTCTATGAAGGCTATGTCCATAGTGTAGAACTTGAGAGAGTTAAACTCGGCTTCTCCAAGACGTAAGAATATTTCAAACAGTGAGAACATGATACATAGCTTTCATGAATAGTAACCACATTGTAACATGTTTTTAACAAGTTTTTGTATTAAAGACCTAATTTTATTTATACACTACTGTTCAAAAGTTTGGGGTCAGTGAAATTTTTATTTGTTTTTTAGTTTTTTTCAGAAATTAAAGGGTTAGTTCACCCCAAAATGAAAATTCTGTCATTAATTGCTCACCCTCATGTTGTTCCAAACCCGTAAGACCCGTTCATCTTTGAAACACAAATTAAGATATTTTTGATGAAATTTGAGAGCTCTCTGACCCTCCCATAGACAGCAACGCTACTGTAATGTTCCCAGGTCCAGAAAAGGACATCGGTAAAACAGTCCATGTGACATCAGTAGCTCAACTTCAGTTTTGCGAAGCAACGAGAATACTTTTTGTGTCCAGAGAAAACAAAAATAACATAATTTATTTAATTATTCACCCCCGAGTTACGTCTTCCGCCATTTTGGAGAGGACCCAAGAGCGTAATCGACGTAATCAGCGTTGTTTACGTTCGGGGGGAAAGCGCGCGCATGAACGTAATCTGCGTAATCAGCGTTGTTTACACTTGGGGGATGTGTGCGTATGCATTGTGATACTCTCTAAAATGGCAGAAGACGTAACTCGGGGGAGAAGAATTGTTAAATAAATTGTTTTTTTTGTATTCTTTGCGCTCAAAAAGTATTCTCGTAGCTTCGCAAAACTGAAGTTGAGCCACTGATGCCACATGGACTGTTTTACCGATGTACTTACTACGTTTCTGGACCTGGGAACATTACAGTTGTATTGCTGTCTATGGAGGGTCTGAGAGCTCTCCGATTTCATCAAAAATATCGTAATTTGTGTTCTGAAGATGAACGAAGGTCTTACGGGTTTGGAACAACATGAGGGTGAGTAATTAATGACAAAATTTTCATTTTTGGGTGAACTATACCTTTAATACTTTTATTCAGCAAGGATGCATTAAATTGATCAAAAGTGACATTAAATACTTTTATAACATTACAAAAGATTTCTGTTTCAAATAAATGCTGTTCTTTTTAACAATCTATTCATTAAAAAATCATGGTTTCCACAAAAATATTAACCAGAACAACTGTTTTCATCATTGATAATAAAAAATGTTAAATCATCATATTATACTGATTTCTGAAGGATCATGTGATGCTGAAGACTGGAGTAATGATGCTGAAAATTCACCTTTGCATCACAGGAATAAATTACATTTTAAAATATATTGGAAAAGAAAACAGTTATTTTTTTTTAAATAATACATATATTAAAAAAATTCTACATTTTAATTGTATCACTTATAAAGTTAGTCAAGGTTTCTTGCACCAAAAATGTTTTTTTTTTCATTTGTCTTTTTTTTATACTTTACCCTGTACAATTAAACGGGCTGTTTGTTGTACTGTACCTTTAAGACTTCTAGATGTAAATGACCTCTGTTATGATTGGCTAATCTCAGCATACCAGTGGTCATATTTTAATGAGCTCATGGTTGTGATGTCATAGTCACCATGATTTCAGTTTTTGCAGATTAGTTTCACAAAAGTGTCTGTGTAGACATACAGTGTAGTTTTGTATAAATATCAGCACATGGTCATCAGACTCTTATTTCAAAAGAGGAAGAAAAATTCTGTTTTCCATTTTTATGTCCCCTTTAGCATGATGAGAGGAAAACCAGACTATGGGTTTGTAATTGCAGTGACTGTCCTTCCTTCAGCTCATGGCTTACAAAACCAAAAGTATGTTCACAGAGTTTCAGAAGAAAAGACAATAGACATTGTGCAGCAGCAGAAGTGCTTGAACTCTCTCATTGATGTTTTATTAGACTTTGAATCAAACACAGATTTTGCCCTTAAATGAATAGCTTACCCAAAAATGAAACCGATTCTGTTATCACTGACTCACCCTTATGTCATTTCTAAGCCCAAAGAAGATATTTTGAGAAATGTAGTGGTTGCTATTTTCCATGCAATTACAATAAATGTGTACTAAAGAGCCAGTGAGTCAAACTCGAGAATCAAATCAGATTCATTGAACAGAACTATTCCTTTAAAACGTGTAACCAAAGATTGTTCTTTTTAAAGAGCAGGATTTTTAATGTTAACTGAACTGTGGTGAAAGCGTACTTGTATTGCATTTGTTCTGACCTTTGAGAGATTCTGGAACAAAATGAAAAGTGAGAGTTTTCTTAAGCTGTCACAAAACAACAGCTGTCCCTTCACAGTCCCTTACATTTGTGTCTTGGAAGGAACAGGCTGTTTTAATGGATCCTCTGAACACTTTCCATGGAGGATTTCCCTCTAGTTTGTTCCTTCAGTTATTGAGTCACTCAAATCCTCCGACCTTCTTTGATTATTTTGATTTATTGTACTATTTTAGTTGGCCAAATTTGCATCATTGATGAATTTTGGATGATGGATAATTTAGTCATTATTATATAAGGGATATTGGAGTGTCACTGAGTACGCTGTATAACTTTGTTCAAATAAGGTTTGGAGTCAGTAGGATTTAATTTGATATTTTTGAATGAAATTAATACTTTTATTCAGAAAGGACACATTAAAGAGATCAAAAGTGAACGCAGAGACATTTAGAATGTTTCACAATATTCCTATTTCAAATAAATGCTGTCTGAACTTTCTACTTATCAAAGAATTCTGAAAAAATATATCACGGCTTCCACAAAAATATGAATCAGCATAACTGTTTTCAATATTGATAATAATAAGAAATGTCTCTTGAGCAGCAAATCAGCATATTATACTGATTTCTGAAGGATCATGTGACACTGAAGACTGGAGTAATGATGCTGAAAGTTCAGCTTTGCATCACAGGAATAAATTACATTTTAATATATTCAAATTTTGAATATATATATTCATTTGTAAGTCGCTTTGGATAAAAGTGTCTGCTAAATGACTAAATGTAAATTTAAATATATATTGAAATAGAAAACAGTTATTTAAAATTTGAATAATATTTCGCAATAATTCTGTTTTTATTGTATTTCTGATTAAATAAATGCAATCTCGGGGTGAGCAGAAACAACTTCAAGACCCCAAACTTTTGAATGGTAATTTAAATAATATTTGTCAATTGGCCATATACCTAAAAAGGCCCCTCACCTCGTATACATTTAATAAAAATGCCGAAAAAACAAATTTTCTGCATGGCATGGTCAACTGGAAATTAATACTACTGCAAATACTGTTAGAAAATGATAGAAAAACAGGTTATTTACATGTATATATTCTGAATATTAAACCCTTTCCTGGATTGGTTACAGAAAAGTGAATGTGCAGCAAGATAAATCTTTGAAATGACATAGCGCATTAGTAAATAGTTTTTCTTATGTTCACATTTGTGTAAGTCATTTTTCAATGTCCCTTCGGTATAGATGTTTTCAGTTGATAGCAGACATCCTGAAATAATATTATATCTCATTACTCTTGCCTAGAGGACAACTTAAGTAAAAAGTGCCACAGCTTTCCTTACTCTCCATTACTATTTAATCAAGGACATTGGCCTTGGGATTGGATTTTATGTGTTTTTCATTTGTGCGTTGTCATTTTTTAATATCTTTAATGCAAACACATTGCCCTTCTGGGAAATTAAAGACTTATTGTACTGTATCAGCGTGGCTGCACAAATAACAGAGAACTGTCCCTTTCCTCCCAACTAGAAAACAGATAAAGAAAGAATTCATATGGGCTGCTGGTATTTCAGTAGTTTTGTTAGTCTAATGACTAACGGCATGAGGTCTGGTCTTCATTGCAGCTAATTCCTGCCAAGAACCGCCAACTTTGAGAGGAAGATACGGTCTTGTAAAGTGACCAACCACAGTCTGGGTTTATCTGAAATGGATGTAACCACAATAAAATACTGATGTGGGGAAAAAAAACTAACTGGTGTGACAATCCTCATGTAGGATTGAGGCAGAAACTGTAGGGCTACTTTGATTACAATTCTTTCCTGGTGCTATTGTGCCCTTGAGCCGAGCGCTTAACCTCTAAATCATGCCACTCCAGGGAGTGTGTTCCGGTAATTAGTGTACTGTAAGTCGCTTTGAATGAAAAACATCTGCTAAATGGCAAGAGCACACATGCTGGAAGAACCCAGACCATAATCCTAAGAGGTCAAGTGCCATGAATTGGTGGTGATTTGCCTGTTTGGGGTCATGCAATGTCAGCGCAGTTTATGCTGTTGCTCAAGGTATCTTTAAGCCTAGAAATTTCGTTAAGTTAGTATGTTCAAGGTTGTTATTGTTTAACATCAGCTGGACAGTGTGTCCTATTCTGTTGCATAGCTCACCTTTACATAGCTGTATGGTATATCTGCAGATTTGTGTTTACAACCTTTATTGTTTGGCGCTGATATGGTATTGAACATAATGCGCCAAAATTATTTTTGAAACTGAAAATAGAGTTTTCATTTAGCCAAAAGCAAAACTAAAAAAAGATATGTTAAAACAAATAATAATAATAATAATAATAATGAATTTAACTATCAATCAGTCAATCAATCAATCAATCAACCAATAAGCATTTAAATTGCACATAAGGTTATTTTTAGATTGACTTTTTAATTATATAATTATAAACAGTGGCTGT
>NW_015505482.1:117138-121015 GCF_001515645.1 Sinocyclocheilus grahami | reverse complement strand
TTTTTAGATTGACTTTTTAATTATATAATTATAAACAGTGGCTGTAATCCAAAAAAATAAAATAAAATAAAAAGGAAAATATTTTTGGTAGCTGAAATATCAGTCCTTCACTAACATTTAGGTTTTTCTTGAATATTGTGATTTTGGCAACATTTTACAATATGGTTCTTTTTTTTAACATCAGTCAATCATTTATGTTAATTTCTACATTTACTAATACATTTTTAACATTAAGTGGTTAACAACATTAATGTATGTTTTATGAACAACATAAAATAATGAACTGTAGTGTATTTATAAATTAACTTTAATCTAGATTAATAGATGCTGTGTAAAATGTTAGTTATCGTTAGTTTATGATAGAGCAAAAGTGAATCTTATTGTAAAGTGTTACCATGATTTGTAGTGATGTGAATCATTTAGCACAGTTTTTATTTCTTTTCTTTTTTCTTTTTGTTAATTTGAATGCTTGTAAACAGTCAACTTGTGTTGATTTAAACTATTACGTTTTTTATAGATCTAGTGACAAATGAATTTCATATAAACACATTTACTGAAGCAGTTACAGAAGTTGTTACTTTCTGCTTCTATTAGAGTGCACACTAGGTCATGTGTTGCGATTTATAAAACATTTATTTGACTAAAAATGCCACAGGCAGTGAAACAAATTTCTGTTTCGCATTAATGAAATAATACAATGGCTTTACAGGTTTGAGTGCTGCTGTGTTATTTTATCTTCATCCAGTGTTGCGTGCCATCAGGGATATTTCTGTGAGTTCACACCAACTCCAATCTGACTAAACTGTATGTAAGGAGTAATGTTCAGCCAGGTGGATGTTATCGCAGACGCAGAATAAACCCCGTTATCCTGCGATAACAACCGGCTGAATGTTTATTATCCTGCTTATTCCAGGGCGACTTGCCACATAAGTAAATAATTAGACACCAATATTGATTTGAGTTGAAATACTTTATTCGCTTTTAAACGCAACGCTTCCACAAAGAAAAACAGTTCCTAACAAACAGCATTGAGTCTAGACGACGGTTTTATTTGACAGTAAATACAGTCAATGACTGAGGTGCAAGATGGCAGCTGTGTTTGAATGAACTGAGAGAGAGTGCAGTGGTGTGATAGGAAAGATGTGAGAGAAGCCAGATAAGTGGTGTGTTATTCGGCATTGCTAATTACGACGGATGTTATTGGGGATAACACAACTTGGAATGTTGTGACTGACCAATCAGAATTTTCATAAAGACTCTCGGCACATTATTTGTTCACATTTTATACGTGAAACAAATCAATGATTTTCACTCTGAGTCTAATGCCAAATTTCTGATTCTGAATGAATTCTTTTAGCATGCACACTTTCACAGAAATTGACCTAGCTCCGAATAACAAAGGTTGTGTTCCAAATGACTCACTATGCACTATGCACTATGCACTTATTCTATGCACTCAACTGTCTAGTGTATGAATTTTATGAGGTTATTTTGTCATTCACCATCAGAGTCTGATGGCCCCTTATCCTCCAGTAGCCTATGAATTAAAGCTGTGTCCAACATTCCACACTTCGTTTTTCAGTGAAGTGCATCATCTGGGTATTTGAAGTGCAATTTGGAATTTTCAGTGAGAACACTAATCACACTGTTTATACTGAAAATTGGTTTAGAACAGAGCAGGGGTGGCCAAAATAGGTCCTGGAGAGCCACAGTCCTCCCCCCCAACCCTAGTCACACCTGAACAAGCTAATCAAGGTCTAAGGGTTACTAGAAAGCTACAGGCAGGTGAGTTTTATCAAAGTTGGCGCAAAACTCTGCAGGACTGTGGCTCTCCAGGACTGAAGTTGGCCTCACCTGTGCAAAATTTGGGACACACCAAAATTGATCAGTCATAGTAGTATATGGATGTATTGATATGTAGTGATACTTTGGGTTTGGTAAGATACCAGCCCCTGGAACTTATTAATCGGCCATTGTTTTGAATATGCCTTTTTATTTCTTTATTTTAAGTGGTTGTTTTTTTATGGTTTTGATTTTTTGCTTTTTTCTTTGTTTCGTTTTATGCCTTTTGTTTTGTTTTGTTCTGTTTTTTTGTGTTTTTTTTACATCTTGTTTTTGTTTTATTTTGGTTTTGATTTGTTTTACTGTCTTTAGTTTTGTTCTGTTTTTGTTGTTTTTTGCTTTGTTGTATGTCTTTTGTTTTGCTCTGTTTTTGTTTTGTTTTGTTCTTTTTCCCTTGTTTTTTGTTGTCTTTTGTTTTTTTTATTTGTTTTTTGTTCTGTTTTGTTTTTGGTTTGTTATGTCTTTTGTTTTTTGTTCTGTTTTATTTTTTAATCCATGGATTTGATTTTTAATCTGTGAATTCATGCAGTGTGCTGGGTTCTGGGATTGGTAATAATACATACTCCAGGCAATAGTGTCAAAGGTGTTTTCCTGCTTGAAAACGCTGTGTTCTGTTTTCAGGTGCAGATTTGGCTGGTAAGGGCTGGAAGGAGAGCCTGTCTGCCAGCTACAGCAGCTCTACCAGTGGGAACTGGAGCTGGGATGCCAGCGACCAATCGGTGCCATCTACGCCATCACCGCCCCTCTCCAACGATGCCGGCAAGAGCTTCCTGCTTTCCTCCCAGAGTGATGACAACATTGAGGAAACCGAGAGTACACACTTCCTGTTTGAAGACCCCATCCCCCGAAAAAGAAAGGTAGGGGTGTCAAGTCATGGCATATGAGAAAGCAGTTCGACTGGTTAGTTTTTGTGCACAAAAGTGGCTTGACTCTTCAGTGAATTTGCAGATTTCTGCCTTCAATAATTGAAGAGATCTAATAAGCACATCAGTGTGGCCCTGGCCCAATGAGTCTTGTCACCCTCGCACCTCAGAAAATGATGGCATGTTTTTGCTCTCTCTCTTTTGTTGTCTCTTCTTTTGTTTCTTTTCTGTTTTTTGTAGTGTGGAATCACTCCAGAATGTGAATGTGGTTTCAATGTCAGGAAGCCATTAGCCTTTCTGCTCATTCACCTTGTTTTGGGAGAGGCCAAGGATGTGTGTGTGTGGATGAGGGGGGGTTCTGTTATAGATCCACTTGGGCTTATCCTTTCACAGTGCTACACACGCTTTAACACACGTTTTTTCATGCAATTCCCAATTGCACAATATTGTATACACAGATTCTGTCACGACTACACGCTTCTCCCTGAAGAAAGGAGAAAACTGAAATATGTTTACTCAGATGTTTTTTTTTTTTTACTGAATATTTCTCAATTCTGATTTTGCAATTCCAGATATTGGACAGAGAAATGAAGAAGGCAGAAACAGGACAGAAAAACTTTCCTTAAGTGATATCAGACATTTAAAAAGATTCTTCTAGTTTCAGCTGTACTGAAATCTTCTGATTAAAACTACAAAAGTATTGTTTATTTAAAAGAAGTGTATTGACCCCACATTTTTTGAATAGTAGTGTACAAAAATCTCATTTACAGCAAGGCACTATGGTAATCAATGGAGCATGGCATTGCATTGCAATAAATGTTTACAAAAAGACTTGTTAATGTTAATAATATAAGACTGCTTACTAAACTTATCTGTGCAAAGTTATATCCAATCTTTCAATTCCTCTCATGACCATGCAAAGTTTGTAAACCACGTAACTTTGCAAGGTATGCCAAGATACCATCACTCAAGTCACAGAAATGATCATAACACATAACTGGAGGTTGATCCACCTAGAACAGTAGTTCTGCTAATTAACACAAGATTTTACAGCTCTACAACTCCACAACTTTACTTTCAACTTGAAAACTCAAATAACACACATGGTTTGTAGTGAAAACTTAATTTGATTAAAGGTGATGTATGTAATTTATTAAAGCGTAATAATACCA
>NW_015505482.1:115880-116415 GCF_001515645.1 Sinocyclocheilus grahami | reverse complement strand
GAAAACCAGTGTAAACAAACACAGAAGAAGAGTATTCCGAGAGAGGAGAGAGTGGATGCCGAGTTCATGTTATTTTTGGTATCTGAGAACAGAATTATTTTCACTTGTTCTTAATATAATTTCTATTAAGAGCCACAAAACCATTTTTATTGTTTGAATTTCCTAAAAAAGACCACATTTGAAAGCTGAGACTTTTTCATACCAAAAGTAACCTGCTCTGTCTCGTCTGTCGATGCGTTGTCTGTTTGATGTTTGCTCTGCGATGTATTTTTCACTGCGTGAGAACGTGATGTTTAGTGTGAGAGTACCATGGCTTGTCGGACATAGCAACAGTAATGAAGGGGGGAGCGGGTCTTTGCGAAGGGTCAGTTGCACACGTTCCTGTTGCATGTCCTCAATCTGGCAACCCGAGTGAGCATCGAGTCTGAGGAGTGGGAGGAGAAAAAACTCTTAAAAGTGCCCCTATTATGCCATTTTTAAGGTTGCTAATATGTTTTATGAGTCTCCTAAAACAGGTTTACATGCATGCAAGGTC
>NW_015505482.1:106288-115870 GCF_001515645.1 Sinocyclocheilus grahami | reverse complement strand
TTCTAAATGATTCATAAACGACTCGTGCGAAGCAGTTCAAAGAATTCTCTAAACTGCTCCTTTCCGTGAGCCCTCACTGCTGTGATTGGTCAGATGGCGCAGTCCTTTGTGATTGGTCCAGAGCCGTAGAGAGATTGGCTCTCAATTGGTCTACCGCGTACAGCACGTGTCGGAAACGAAACATTGCCATGACGGAATGACAGCCCTGGAGACTTGTCAATACATAGAAAAGATGGTATCGATTGTACCTTACCAATTCGAGCCGGAGTCTGATGATGAAACGGTTGAACTGGCTGATCGACAAGAGACTGATTCACAAGCACGACTGGAGCAGGACGTTTCTCAGTGGTAAGTGTCAAGTGTTAACAGGTTTGTGGTAATTATAAAATGTGATAAAATAAATTTACTCTCACAGCATAGGATACAGCGTCTTCTCAACATGATGTTAGCCAAATTAAAATGTTACTGTTTGTGGGCGGGCAAGTTGGCGACGTAGAACGTGGGCGGACATTATGCAAATGTGTTACTTTGTGACGTAGAGCCGTAACAGGATAAGATTCGAATTCCTGACGACTTGTTTAGGCGTTTGCGAGACAGCTCTTTTTTTTTTGATAGACAATAACTTTATTTATTGCGCACTGTCGGCTTCACAGCTTTGCAGATAGTTTATGTTCACATACAACTACATGACACACTGCATGAAAGGTAATATTCGAAAAGGCACAGTAGGGGCACTTAAATATTTTTTATTTTGCCTGCAGTACCCATTTTTAAACCACTAGCTGTCAATATTACATACTAAGCGCTACACTCATGGCCAAAAGTCTTAGCAGAGACATAAATGTTGTGTTTTGCAAAGTTTGCTGCTTAAGCTGTTGTGGTGTTCATTCACATTGTTTTTAGATTATTGTGTAGAGTGATCAGATCCATTTTAAATAATTGCTAAAAGCTTCATTGGCCAAAAAATGAACTTTTCACAAAAACAAAACAAATTTCACTGTTTTTTGATCCTGACACAAAATTACCTGCTAACATTAATTGATTAGTCATATCAGCAGCACATGTGAAAGTGTGAATGAGTACTAGTCAGGTTAATCACTATCATACTAATTAGATTGTAAGAGCAGACTGATGGGGGGGAAGAAGTGCTTCCAATCATTGTGTTCTTGTTAGCAATGGTTACCTCCAAAGAAACACATGCAGCCATCATCACTTTGCATCAAAATGGCCTCACATGCAAGGAAATTGCTACAAAGAATATTGCACCTGAAAGAACCATTTACCGGATCATCAAGAACTTCAAGGAGAGAGGTTCGACTGCAGTGAAGAAGTCTTCAGGACGTCCCAGAGTGTCCAGCAAGCGCCAGGACGTCTCCTCCTGACGAGTCAGCTACGGAACCGTGTGACCAGCAGTGCAGAGCTTGCTCAGGAATGGCAGCAGGTTAGTGTGAGAGCATCTGCTCGCACAGTGAGGCCAAGACTTTTGGACAACGTCCTGGTGTCAAGAAGGGCAGCAAAGAAGCCACTTCTCTTCAAGAAAAACATCAAGGACAGACAGAAATTCTGCAGGAAGTACAAGGATTAGACAGCAGAAGACTGGTGCAAAGTTATTTTCTCTGATGAATCTCCCTTCCGTCTGTTTGGGACATCTGGAAAATCGATTGTTCAGAGAAGAAAACGCTACCATGAGTCCTGTGTTGTGCCAACAGTGAAGCATCCTGAGACCATCCATGTGTGGGGCTGCTTTTCAAACAAGGGAGTGGGCTCTCTCATAATTCTGCCCAAAACACTGCCATGAATAAAGAATGGTATCAAAACGTCCTGCAAGAGCGACTTCTTCCAATGATCCATGAGCAATTTGGTGATGATCCGTGCATTTTCCAGCATGATGGAGCACCATGTCACAAAGCAAGAGTGATAAAGAAGTGGCTCGAAGATCATTACATTGAAATTCTGGATCAGTGGCCAGGCAACTCCCCGGAGCTCAATCCCATAGAGAACCTGTGGTCAGTCCTCAAAAGGCGAGTGGACAAGCAGAAGCCCACAAATTGTGATCAACTCCGAGAACTAATAAGGCAAGAATGGATCGCCATCAGTCAGGATTTGGCCCGGAAGCTAATATCCAGCATGCCAGAGCGAATTGCAGAGGTTATGAAGAACAAGGGTCAACACTGTAAATATTGACTCATTATATATTTTTTGCCAATAAAAGCCTTTAAACCTTATGATATGCTTATCATTGTTTTTCAGTATACCATAGAAAAATTTAGAAAAATAATCTACAAATACTGAAGCAGCAAACTTTGCAAAACACAAAATATCACGAGTATTGCAGGTGGGGCGTGGGCCATCAGCAGAAAAAAGAAAATAATTAAAACAGTAAACAGCCAAAGGACGTAACTTAGAATGGGAGATGGATCGGTTTGTGAAAGGGAAGAGAAAAACCATAGATGAAGTCGCACAGGCCCAGGCAGGTTCTAGTCATTCAAAAGCTAAATGCAGAAAATATGACAAAGCATATTTTGCACTCGGCTTCACTCACCACTCACCATCTATACTGGATGCTACAGCTCTACACTGGACATGACAAAGCGACCGTTGCAAATCATTTTAACTTTGTGTCAGTACGTCATAAAAAGAACAAGGCATCCGTTTAATGTTAGGGATTTGTCGTGTCGCGTTCCGCATCTAGACATCACTGATTATAATGGGTTCTACTGTATTTTGCCACTCGCGTCTGGTGTAGACACGGTGTTAATTTTGTTGGTGAGAAGGAAAGGCCTGTGTTTCCTATGCCTTAGCGGACAGCAAACCCACAAAAAAATTTTGTGTGGACGATTTCTTGAGACGAGGAGAAAAAAAAGATCGGATAGGGAAAGCTCTGGCTTCGTGTGGACGTAGCTTAAGGATCCTTAGGGCATTCTTATTTGATCCCATTAGGATCGGTTCAGATTATGTTAGAAACTCCATTAGCCATGCTGTACACAACTAGATATTTAGTCGAAATGTTGAAGAAAGAGTTTATAAAATAGTTTGCAGCGTTGTTTGTTTCACGCTGGTGCGCATTACATAATGTTCAGTATGATTTGGGCTTAACTTTGTGTCAGTACGTCATAAAAAGAACAAGGCATCCGTTTAATGTTAGGGATTTGTCGTGTCGCGTTCCGCATCTAGACATCACTGATTATAATGGGTTCTACTGTATTTTGCCACTCGCGTCTGGTGTAGACACGGTGTTAATTTTGTTGGTGAGAAGGAAAGGCCTGTGTTTCCTATGCCTTAGCGGACAGCAAACCCACAAAAAAATTTTGTGTGGACGATTTCTTGAGACGAGGAGAAAAAAAAGATCGGATAGGGAAAGCTCTGGCTTCGTGTGGACGTAGCTTAAGGATCCTTAGGGCATTCTTATTTGATCCCATTAGGATCGGTTCAGATTATGTTAGAAACTCCATTAGCCATGCTGTACACAACTAGATATTTAGTCGAAATGTTGAAGAAAGAGTTTATAAAATAGTTTGCAGCGTTGTTTGTTTCACGCTGGTGCGCATTACATAATGTTCAGTATGATTTGGGCTCATTTTTTGGCTCTTCTGTGTGAGTACAGAGACAGATGGATGTGTCCCATACTGCTAGTGCTTGTCTTAGGCAACAGCGCTGGCTACCTCCTCTATTATTTCAGCTCACCAGAGGCCTCCCTGCATACCTATACGTCCTGCAATAGCCAATAAAAACCACTCTGAATGAAGGAGACGAGAAAAAGAAACAAAGTTCTTCGAAGCGAACCAAGCCAAATGCTGAGCAGCTGGTTGAAGTGTAACACAAGAGGACTGGCTGTTCATTCATAAAGATGGATGGAAACATACACTTCCAGCCCCGCTCCGCCAGTTATCTGGCTCGCTTTCTGAGTCTGTTTTGGTTAATGGTTGTCACATCATCTCTGTTTCGTAGGCTCGTGTGATCTGTGAAAGGGTTAATATCATCGGCCTTGAGAACAGCGGGAGTATTTGCTTGTTTTTGTATGTGTGTGTGAGCAGACACACGCCCACTCACTGACTCTGATGAGAGCCGTGAACAGGTCTGGACACGTTTCAGAGTTAATGTGCTAATTTTTCTCACAAATTAAGTTCCTGGATGGGTTTACCAGAAGAAATGATGATACTTATGATTATAAGGATAATGTAATCTCGGTTTGTTCTGGAGTGTCATTCATTCACACTGTTCTCAGTCTGAACTCTGGGAATATGACGCATAATGTAACCTATTAAACATTTACTCACACTCTCCAGGATATCAACTATTACCAGGGTTCAAATTTAACTTTTGAGAAAACTAGCTTCCGATAAATATATCTCAATGGCATTGTTTTTAAATTCCATTTGACTAAATATTATTTTAAATTATTCTTTTTCTAAATACAACTTTTTACTTTATTTATTTTGAATAAATAAATCAATTAATCAATAAATGAAACATATAGTTTGAGGTCAGTAATATGTTTTGGGTTTTTTACAAATTAAAGTAGGATTCATTAAATTGATAGTGACAGTAAATACATTCATGTTGCAAAAGATTTCTTTTTCAAATGCTGCATTTCCTGTGCATCAAAAACAACAACAAAAAAACATTTCATAATTGATAAGTTTTTTTGTTTTTTGAGCAGCAAATCAGCATATTATACTGATTTCTGAAGGATCATGTGACGCTGAAGACTGGAGTAATGATGCTGAAATTTCAGCTTTGCATCATAGGAATACATTTCTTTAATGTCAAAAAACACTTTTGTGTGCACTGTGCAGTTATATTACAATAATATAAAATAATTTTCAATATACTGTATATTAAAAAAACTAAAAAAGAAAACATTTTAAATTGTAATAATATTTCATGTTACTGTTTTTATTTTTGATCAAGCACAAATAATGTAACTGGTGAGTAATTTTATTTAATGTACTCGAGTGTTAATTTTCGAATTGGCTGTAAATAAGCAGTGTATTGCAGCATGTGAGAGGCTGATTCATTGTTTGAATCACCTATAAACTCCGGAATCAAGCATGTTAGATAAACACAGATGAGATTTAGAGCAAGAGGGGAAACGAGCGCTGGTGAAAGTGACAGAAGAGCGCAGGTGTGAATCTCCCACACACGACACGCATGCCGTCACCTGGCAGTGTCACTGTTGTTTTGAAGTGTTTTAATAGTTGTGTCACTGCAGCAGTGCTGAAGGGAATTTCTAACTGCACATACACATGAGACTTATGCAATCAGACCTCTGAATCACGGCCTTGACTGCAAATACAGCAGATCTCCTTATAGACCATGCTCTTCATACCATACATGATTTGATCTATCACTTCCCTGCGCATTATATTTGGCTCTTCAAGGGTTTCCTTTCCTTTTTTGTTAAATAAAGCTGAAATAAAATAAAATAGAAATATAACTATTGGATGAAAAACATAAAACTTAAATGCAAATTTGAAATTTTGCCTTAGCAACTAACTGAAATAAAACAAGTTTAAGCTTTAGTACTAAAACTAAAACTGAAATCAATTAAAAAATAAATAAATAAATAAATAAAATTAATAAAAATGACCAAAGAACATACAAACTAAAATGTTAACTAAAATTGAAATAAAACATAAAAATATAAAATAAATGCTCATTCAAAATATATATATATAGCAAACTAGTTTATGAATAATAAAAAAAAATTTTTAAACATTGCTACAAAATATCTCAGATATTCAGAACACTTAAAGATGCACTTTATTATTATTCTCTCATAATTAATCTTGAAAATGGGTTTTATATTTATAGCAATAAGGCAGGACTGTTGTTAATCTTAATCAAAATTATTAAAATATTTTGGTTAAATAAAGCTGAAATGAAATAAAATATAACTTATTAGATGAAACACTTAAATGCAAATATGAAATTTTGCCTTGACAGCTAGCTGAAATAAAATAAGTTTCAACTTTAGTACTAAAATGACTAAAACTGAAATAAAGAAGAAATAAAGATGAATAAAAATGACAAAAGAACATAAAAAAATACCAAAATTGAAATAAAAATTCAAAATATAAAATAAATGCTCATTCAAAACATAAATAGCATGATACTTTATAAATAACAAGCTACAAATATCTCAGATATTCAGCACACTTAAAGATGCACTTAATAATTACTATTCTCATAATTCATCTTTAAAGTGGGTTTTATATTTACAGCAATAAGGCAGGACTATATTGATTGAAATAAAATAGAAATGAAAGCAAAATAGAAACAACAAAATTACTAAAATGTAAACTAAAATGAAAAATAAAATAAATGCTAATTCAAAAATAATCTATACTAAGTGTACTATAAGTGTATAAATAATACTAAAATAACATTGCTACAAAATATATATTTTAGAACACTTGCACATACTAATATTATTCTTTCATAATTCGTCTTTGAAGTGTGTTTTATATTTAAAACAATAAGGCAGGACTATACTGATATATTTTTTAGGCATTCTGTTTCTTTTTTTTTTTGTCCCCCGAAATCAAATTTCTTTGCCAAATCACTTTGCATGCACACAACATTCAGTGTTTGTAGCCTTAGATGTGCTGTCTATTGTTTTAAGCTTTATACTTGATAAAATACTCGAAAATCTAAATCTTACAGGCCTGCCATTGTAAAACTGATTCATGATTTGCCTCCTTTACAGTCCAAAGACGGCCTGACTGAACCAAAACCTGAAATCTGAACTTCTCTGAGCACTATTCTATGGCAACATCAAAGTTCCTGATATGTCCTTCACGTGTCAATCGTGTGTTTGTTTGTTCCAGAACTCCATGAAGGTGATGTTTAAGTGTCTGTGGAAGAACTGTGAAAAAGTCCTCAGCACTTCCTCAGGGATCCAGCGCCACATCCGCACCTTCCACCTGGGGTAAGAGTCAGTCAGACACATCACACCTGGGACAGATGTGCACACGCTTGTTCTGCAGTTTGAACGTGTAGTCTTCTACACAGAAATGAGACAGATCGACTCTCTTTTTTAAAAGAGAAGTATACTGTTAACTTTCGAATGGAAGTTTCATTCGTTGCTGTTGGACTGGAGATGAATCTGAAGGGCCCAGATTGTCTGTCAGGGAGCTCTTCCCTTTCTGAGCACCATAACAGGAGGTAACGAGGGGACCACATTCTGATGGAAGTAGTAAGAGTGTTTTTATAGCCTCTTGTTGCTACCTGACCTTGCCATATAATCTCGAACCTCTGTTAATGTGCTGGCACTGCTGTCCCCTGCTGGCCGCACACAAGAGTGCACTTAGGCCTGTGTAACTTTAGGATTGTGTGTTTTCAGGCGAAATGGAGATTCTGACTACAGCGATGGCGAGGAGGATTTCTACTACTCTGAAATCGAGGTGAACATGGACACGCTTTCGGAGGGGCTGTCCAACCTCACGCCCACGTCACCTACTACGTCCGGCCCGGCCCCCATCTTCCCCGTCTTGACTTGTGATGCGTCTCGATCTGAGCCCACCCACATGATCCTCACCCCACTCAGCCAATCAGCACCGTCGACGCTGTGCCATATCCGCACTGACCACGCTTACCAGGTAACAGCACTCTGCATCTACACATCTTATTCAGTACACAGGTTCAGTTTGGGCTGCAGACGGATCATATTATGGGTTTGAGGTGTAGCGATGAAGTCTTCATGGATGCTTTTGTCTATGTGTGTGTGTGTGTGTGTGTGGGTGTGTGCTTTTACTTTGGAAACATCATATCCTTTAAAATCTCCCACGCAAGGCTCTGTTTGAGTTATTAATGCAACTCAAATCTCTCTCTGTCAGAGTCAATAGAGCTTAAAGGGATAGTTCACCCAAAAATGAAAATGTGATGTTTATCTGCTTACCCCCAGGGCATCCAAGACGTAGGTGACTTTGTTTCTTCAGTAGAACACAAATTATGATTTTTAAGTCCAGCCGTTGCAGTCTATCAGTCGTATAATGCATGGCAATGGTAACAAAATCTATGAGAGTAAAAAAAACATGCACAGACAAATCCAAATAAAACCCTGCGGCTCCGTGTGGAGAAGCTAAATCCAATTTTAGGACCTTTTAAGACATTTTTGCATTATTTTGCCAATTTGACATTATTATTATTATTATTTGACAATTAATTGAAGTTCCTCCTACAAGCACACATACATATATTATATAAACAAAAACATTTATTTTGGATGCGATTAATCGTTTGACAGCACTAATATAATGTAATATAATACAAAACAAAAGTGTTTCTCAACCCTGGTCCTGGGTGCCCCCTAGAACTGCACATTTTGTGTGTCTCCCTAATCAAACACATCTGATTCAACTCATTAGCTCATTAAAAGAAACACCAGGACCTGAAATGGGTGTCAGATAAGGGAGACACATGTCTCAAAATGTGCAGTGTTGGGGGGCGCTCAGGACCAGGGTTGAGAAACACAGCAATACAATATAATATAATATAATGGTGTGAAATCAGGCATAAACACACTTAAGAGTGAAAAAAAATAAAATATGAAGTATCAATTACTTTTATTACTAATTGTGATAAATATACTGAACACACTATACTATTCAAAGGTTTGGAGGCAATATGTTTTAGTTTTTTTTAAAGAAATTAATACTTTTATTCAGCAAAGATGAAGCTGAATTAATAAAAAATGACAGTAAAGGCATTTATAATGTTACAAAATATTTCTGTTTCAAATAAATGCTGTTCTTTTGAACTTAATATTCATCAAATTAATCCTGAATAACATACCACAAAAAATATTAAGCATAGCAGAATAAGAAATGTCTCTTGAGCAGCAAATCAGCATATTAGAATGATTTCTGAAGGATCATGTGACACTGAAGACTGGAGTAATGATGCTGAAAATTCAGCTTTGATTACAGGAATAAATCACATTTTAAAATATATTCAAATAGAAAACAGCTATTTTAAATTATGATAATATTTCAAAATATTTAGAATTTTTACTGTATTTTATAGCAAATAAACGCAACTCTAAAGAGTATGAGACGTTATTTCAAAAACATTTAAAGGGGTCATATGACGTTGCTAAAAAGAACATTATTTTGTGTATTTGGTGTAATGCAATGTGTTTATGCGGTTTAAGGTGAAAAGTGAGGTGGGCTCTGATTGGCCAGCTATCCAGTGCGTTGCGATTGGCCGAATACCTCAAGCGTGTGACGGAAATGTTACGCCCCTCACCATACTGTGATGCCGTGTCCCGGGGCGACGAGACAAAAACATTAAAACCCATTATAAACAAGGCATCCGTTGCATCCAGTGGGGACATAATTACGGATTATAATGACTTATACCTTCTTTCTAGCGTTGCGTTGCATCGCGCTGCGTAAACATAAAACCATGTCTGCATTTGTGATCGGAGAAATTACAAACAACAAGCGCTACTCTACACTGCTCAAAACTCACGTTTGAATCGTCAGTGGCAAATTCTTTAAATATAAAAACGTATTTACAGGCTGAGAGTCAGAACAGCCGGCATTGTAGTCTACTCTCCAGGATCAGGGAACAGTCCTC
>NW_015505482.1:102227-104218 GCF_001515645.1 Sinocyclocheilus grahami | reverse complement strand
GATTGGCCGAATACCTCAAGCGTGTGACGGAAATGTTACGCCCTTTACCATACTGTGATGCCCTGTCCCGGAGTGACAAGGCAAAACTAGTAAAACCCATTATAAACGAGGCATCCGTTGCATCCAGTGGGGACATAATTACGGATTATAATGACTTATACCTTCTTTCTAGCGTTGCGTTGCATCGCGCTGCGTAAACATAAAACCATGTCTGCATTTGTGATCGGAGAAATTACAAACAACAAGCGCTACTCTACACTGCTCAAAACTCACGTTTGAATCGTCAGTGGCAAATTCTTTAAATATAAAAACGTATTTACAGGCTGAGAGTCAGAACAGCCGGCATTGTAGTCTACTCTCCAGGATCAGGAAACAGTCCTCCATAAAATGTGCTGCACACATTGGAATATTTGGGTTGAAGTGTTCTGGAACAGTGTTGTAAATACAACTTAACCACTGATTTCTAGTCGTGTCCTCTTTTGGAAGGCCAAACAAAGTAGTTTCGCATTCACAACGAAACACACAGCATCTTCACAACATGGTGGCGTTGGTGGCAGCAACAATAAAGTTACGCCTTCTTTCTTTGCGTGAACTTTTGGGTGGCGCTATGCAAATCTTCCCACATCGTGAAGTAGACATGTGGGGGCGTGTTTAAACGAGACATTTAGGAGGGACGCGTCTTAACTTTTATAAAGAATATCTCTTTGGGTTTGAGACTTTAGTCTTTGCAACTTTAGGGATCTTATCTATTCACGAACAGCTTGTAACACTCCAAAGAGAAAGGAAAACTTGAAATCGCGTCATACGACCCCTTTAAAAAATCTTACTTGACTCCAAATTTTGAATGGTAGAAGTGCCAGCTGAGATGAAAATAAGTCTTAACTTTTGTATGTTTGGTTGAGCTTTAGATCACCTTTAACATAAAATGCTTTTGCAGGGCCCGATGACTCAAATCCGCACTGTTAGCATCGGTGAGAAGAGACAGCCTGTTAACCACACCACTGTCAGCAAAACACACACCACCAACACCTCCACTTCCAAACCCACTACTGGAACCAGGTAAGCTGCCTGGATGTTCTTGGTTTAAGATGTTTTTAAAGCATTGCATCACAGCTAAAATGGAAACTATGTGAAATGCATTCCCAGGAAACCGCGTGGCGACGCCAAGAAATGCCGAAAGGTGTACGGCATGGAGAAGAGGGACCTGTGGTGCACAGCGTGCCGCTGGAAGAAGGCCTGCCAGCGCTTCACTGACTGAGCTTTATCCTTTACCCCACTTCAAAACGTGCTCGTTTATTGCGGCTGTTCCACGGACTGAGCGCCGGTGTCTCCTGCACACTCTCAGAGTGAACTTCATGAGCTGAGATGTGTCCGTCTGAGGCATGTAGCTGATTCCTCCAGGCCACAAGGGGTGCTCTTTTCTTACCACTTCCATAGTGGAACACTGAGACTTTTATTCAGAAAAAAAACCCTGATAAAAAGCAAAAAAAAAGAGAAAAAGAATTTAGAAAAAAAGCTTTTGCTGCATTGCATATTAAGGCAAAAAGAAGTTTTTCTTAAGTAATCCAGAAACAAAACATTCAAAGCAGATTTTCCAGGCAGTTTATTATACTTTCATGTTTTGTGTGCGTTCTGTGGAATACAGCTAACGATTTTTCCTGATTTTAAGTGTGGCAGACTTTATACATAGCAGTTTTTACTGTTAAAAACTCTGTAAGCTATTTTTGATGGGTATTGTTGAGTATTTTAAACAGTTAACCCTCTTCCCGCACTTACTGAGCAACTCAAATTAATTTATACAGAAATCATTGAAGCTTCAAACAACTTGGTTTTGTTCCAAATCAAACTGTTTCTGGACTTACCGCTTCATTTTGCCTACAAGCACTTTTTAATGGCCATTTTGATTTTGATCAAGCGGAGTACAGTTTAGCATTGCATCGCAATCGGCGCGTTGAGCGTTTTAGCAAATAGTCAAGAACTGTTTCGACACA